>NC_089581.1:125674585-126034381 GCF_019320115.1 Miscanthus floridulus | reverse complement strand
TGGTCGTATGTGGATCATTAATCGAGACCCGTCGTGGTACTCAATGGACTATCGGGTTTATATTGGCTTAAGTATGACAGTGTGACCGCTTGCGGGCTACCATTGTACTTGTGCTCATATAAATTGGTTGGTTCTGCGATAGCTAGCATTAGAGCAAGATTCAACGTTAATTGTCATATAGATATTTAAAACAAAGGTTTTATTTTCCAAGACACGTTTCTAGCAACTAATAGCTATATAAATAGGTATTTCAAACCTAGAGTTGAAATCTAAAGTGTGTCAGTGATAACTTCCTTTATACCCAATTAAGGACTTTAGGTGGCTAATTAAGTACTAACTTGGGGGTTTCATTTTCATCGTCCATATGACATGCTATTGTATGGATGCCATTCACTTGAGTGGTAATGTATGGATCAAATGCCTCTACGCCCAAGGTAAGATGCCAATCATCATTATAGTGGCATGAATGCAAGTTGTGAGCGTGCAGTCTATGTGGGGAGTTAGCTTTGATACTAAAGTATATATATGTCTCATATATATACAGAGGTATTTAATTGTGGGTTAGCTTTGATATGATTGTGTATGCATATTTATATGTATATAGAGGACATATTTACTTTTGGGTAGCTTTGATACGGAAGTATATATATATGAAAGTATTTAGATTACAACCTAGAGCCTAGATTTACATTCTGCATATATAATTATGGGGTTAGGCTGAAATGAAATTCTTGTGCAGGTACACTAATAGTGAAATATGTAGCTCGACTAGCTACGCTATATATGAGAGAACATATGTATGCCACCATGTATGTCGTTAGAAATAATTTTTCCTAAGTTTGTAAGGATGTATGGAATGTGCATGCATCATGATAAATCATTATTCCATACTTGCATTGTTCCTCTCCTTATAAATCTCGTACTCGGTTATGTAACTCTTATCCATTATGACTTTGTCTCATGAGAGTTGCACATGTTGTTGGTACAGATGGTAGCACCGACTGGAAGTGAGAGTTTCATGTTGATGTTTGGAACCCCTGCCCTACTTTAGAGAGTCTTGCATTATGCGGGGTATTATGAACTACCCCTCTATTACTAGAATGAAGTATACCTAGAGGGACAACCATGGTATAAAGTACGGCTGACCATACTAGCTCATACCCAAGCACCATTCTTGTAGGAATGGAAGGTGGAATCTAAAGGAAGAACTCCTTGCGAGGCTGCCCAAGTAGTAGCCTTCAAGGTACTGAGTTAGATTTGTCAGCAGTACGGGGATGAGCTTACCGGTAGTGTCGCTGGTATTTTTCCTCGGGTGGATCCATCCACAACAGTATGGGCACAACACAACATCAATGCGTTGATCCAAGATCGGGATGAGCGGGTAGACAGTTCTAGTCCCGCTATGAGTGCCATGTTTGCAGTAATGAAGATGGTCTACACTCATTAGGACACAAGGGACTTCTGGCAGGAGTCCTATACCACTTGCATGGATAAGCTCATGAGAGCCGAAGCTGCACAGCGTAAGCTGAAGAAGCATGTGCATAAGCAGAAAAAGGCAGTAAGTGAAGCTCGATGGGAAACTAATCAAGCTTATGTAGCTTTAGGAAATCTCCATACCTAAATGGAGCAAGTTGATTAGCAGAGAGCTACCGCTCAAGAGGCAAGAGCGGATGATTAAGCAATGTTAGAAAGACTGCGGGAGCAGCTGGAGGCCGCCTGTGCCGAGGCGTTCTCAGCTACGCGCCAGCGGATCCTAGCAAACAACCGTACAGCTATGGCAGAAGCAGAACAAGATAGGACCCACGCCTTGAGCATCCAGCAGGACCATGTTGAGAGGGACTTGCACCAGCAGCTTGCACAGACCCAGAACATAGTAGTTGATCTTCAGCATGAGGTGCATTTTCTGAACAACCAACTGCACCCGATCCTTGATGAGGAAGAAGAAGATCCAGAGATGTTAGTTGAAGATGATGGCAGAGACAAAGAAGAAGTGGAGCTAGAGAATGAGGATGATCCTATCTCTGATCTTGACAGCGAGCATACTGAAGATTAGAATCTCCGGGTGACTAGTTAAATCTCTAGATGTATCCTTGCTATTTATGTAATGGACTTGTAGTTTAAAGTTGGTATTCATGATTTGACTTTCGTGTAATATTGGCACTCTGCATGTTGTTTCACGATAGGTTGAACCTTAATGAAATTCTAGTTTCGTTTTACTGGTGATTATGACTTGTATGTTAACGTGCTGCGAGCCCGATAAATGATCAAATTGGTGATGTCATGTTGCAAGAATGAATTATTATGCCTCTATTTTATTGTATGAATTTGAGATTCTCTCCAGTAATTTCAGTTTGGCATGATTATACAATTCATCTGCAATCTCTTGATATCATCCAATAATCACTTATTGTTGCAACTTTGCAGATGACTCACACTCGCGCTGGAGCAGGTAGCAGCCAAGAGGGCAACGATGGTGACTTACCACCACCGCCACCCCCGTCTGTGAATGAATTCTTTGCACAATTCTTTGGTAGTCAAAGAACTATGGAGGAAACCCTGCGCCTCATTGCGCAGAACAAAGCTCGTGCCCGTCAACAATAGCAGGGGCCTGAGCCAAATCAATATAGCTCTTTCAAGGATTTCCTAGACACCAACCCTCCTATCTTCAAGGTGGCCGAAGAACCACTCCAGGCAGATGAATGGCTTAACACCATTGAGCAAAAGTTTTGTCTATTAAGGGTCACAGAACATCAGAAGGCAGAATATGCGTCCCATCAGCTGTAGGGACCAGACAGGATATGGTGGACCCATTTCCTATGCTCTTTACCTACCAATGCACAGGTCACATGGGAGCAATTCAAGTTAGCCTTTAGGGGACATAATATTCCCCTAGGGCTAATGCGCATGAAGGCAGCCGAGTTCATGCGACTCACCCAAGGGACCAAGACTCTTACTAAGTATATGCATGCTTTCAACAATTTGTCCCGTTATGCCCCAGGTTTTGTCGATATAGAAGAAAAGAAGATTGAAAGCTTCAAGAGAGGTCTTAGCACTAAGCTGATGAAAACTATGGCAAACTCGAGGTGCACCATTTATAATGAGTTCATCAGTGATGCCTTGACTCAGGAGAACCAGAACAATCTACATGCGGTAGCCAAGAGGGCAGCTGAGGTAGGTGCCTCAGGGTCTTCATAGTCTAGATATCTAGTGGTGGCTAGGCCATAGTTTTGACCGCCATCGCCCAAGTTGAGGCCTCCTCCACCAAAAGCCCAGGCCAACCGACCTCAGAAGGTCTTTCATAAGGCGTTCACCATTGCCTTACCTAAGGGGAACGAAGGGCAAGGAAGCTCAGCAGGACCCATGAGCAATCAGCCATGCTTCAACTATAATTAGTTGGGCCATTGGTACAAAGAGTGCCCCCCATCCTAAGAAGAACAGCAATCAAAACCAGGGAAATCTTAGGCAAGCAAATCCTAAAGCGCATCCTAGATATGTGCATTATACCACTATTGAAGAAGTTCCTGCAAGAGAGGTTGTCACTGCTGGTATGTTTCTTGTTAACAAACATCCTATCATTGTTTTATTTGATTCTAGAGCTTCTCATTCATTTATTAGACAAGCATTTGCATCTAGATATGATCAGAAAGTAATTGAGGTAAGCAAGGGTGGTTATAGTATAAGTTCGGCTGGGGCTATTATCTCTACAAATAAGATAGACAGAGATGTGCTCATCTCTATACAAGAGAGGGAGTACACGATGGATCTAATAGTATTGCCTAGATTATCCATAGATGTGATCTTAGGCATGAAATGGATGAGCGATCATGGAGTTCTCATTAACACTAGCACTCGTACAATTATGTTGAGAGAACCAAAGGGGGGTAATGCTTTTCTAGTACCACTTTTCCAAAGCTTTGATGTCCAAAACTTGTCTTGTGCTATCCAAACCACTACCCTTTGTGATATTCCAATGGTTTGTGAGTTTCCTAATGTATTTCCAGATGAGTTACCAGGGTTACCACCTGATAGGGATGTAGAATTTAAGATTGAATTAGTGCTAGGTACGACACCTATCTTAAGAAGACCCTATAGGATATCACCAAATGAGTTAGCTAAACTTAAAATTTAGTTACAAGAACTATTGGACAAATGTCTCATTCAACCTAGTTCATCTCCATGGAGATGTCTAGCTTTATTTGTAAAGAAGAAGGACAAGTCTTTGAGAATGTGTGTGGATTATAGGCCACTTAATGTTGTGACCATTAAGAACAAGTATCCTTTACCTCGTATTGATATCCTGTTCGATCAGTTAGCAAAAGCAAAGTTTTCTCTAAGATTGACTTGAGGTCAGGCTATCATCGGATTAAGATCAGGCTAGATGATATACCTAAAATAGCTTTCTCCACTAGGTATGGCTTGTACGAGTATTTGGTCATGTCTTTTGGACTGATGAATGCTCCTGCCTATTTTATGTACTTGATGAATTCAGTATTCATGCTCGAGCTCGACAAGTTCATGGTTGTGTTTATCGATGATATCTTGATGTATTCAGAGAATGAAGCTGACCATGCAGAGCATCTGAGAATTGTTTTGTCCAGATTAAGGGAACATAAGTTATATGCCAAGTTTAGCATGTGTGATTTTTGGTTGAGCAAAGTACCTTTCTTGGGTCACATCTTATCTAAAGTACAAGAGGTCATGGATTGGAAGGCCCCGACTTTGGTTTATGAAGTTCGGAGTTTTCTAGGGTTAGCAGGTTACTATCGTCGTTTAATTCCAGATTTCTCTAAGATAGCTAAACCCATGACCAGACTACTTTAGAAAGATGAAAAGTTCAGTTGGACCCTAGAGTGTGAAGTAGCTTTTCACACCCTAAGGACCCTGCTAACTACAACTCCTGTTTTAGCACAACCCGATATTGAAAAGCCTTTTGATGTGTTCTGTGATGCATCGGGTATAGGTTTGGGGTGTGTGCTTATGCAAGAAGGAAGAGTTATTGCCTATGCTTCTCAGCAGTTGAGAAAGCATGAAGTCAATTACCCTACGCATAATTTAGAGCTTGTAGCAGTTGTTCATGCATGAAAGATATGGAGACATTACTTGTTGGGAAACGTATGTGAAAGCTCTAGTTTGGTTTTGGTGAATTGATGAAACCCTAAGTGCTAACCTAGTTTATCTAGTGATCATGAGATAGGTAGCACACTTCAAGTGAAGAAGCTAATGAAGATCATAACATGACAATGGTGATGGCATGGCGATGATCAAGGGCTTAAACTTGAAAAGAAGAAAGAGAAAAACAAAAAGCTCAAGGCAAATGTATAATTTGTAGGAGCTATTTTGTTTTGATGATCAAGACACTTAGAGAGTGTGATCACATTTAGGATTGATAGCCATACTATTAAGAGGAGTGAAACTTGTATCGGAATGCAGTTATCAAAGTGCTACTAGATGCTCTAACTCATTGCATATGCATTTAGGATCTAGTGGAGTGCTAACACCCTTGAAAATGTTTATGAAAATATGCTAATACATGTGCACAAGGTGATACACTTGGTAGTTAGCACAATTGAGCAAGGGTGAAGGGGACAGAGGAGATGCCAGCGTCGATCAAGTGACCGGACGCTGGATCTGAATGCACCGGACGCTGACTGCCTGTGTCCGGTCATGCTGACCTGGTGGTACAGTAGCTAGGGTACTCCATCGGACACTGGGCTATGTCTAGTCAAGGTGGACCGAACACGTCTGGTCGAGGAAAAATGGATTTGGACCCTTACTGTACTCGACCGGACACTGAGGCTCTAGCGTCCGGTTAGTTTTGCCAGAGCGTCCGGTCAGCACTTAGCCGTTGTGATCTAACGATTCAGTTTTAACTCAGAGTGACATGTGGCAAAAGTCAGTGGACCGGACGCTAAGTCTAGGGTTCAGTCAGTATGACCGGAGTGTCCAGTCAGAGCGTAGTATGGCCAGTGAAGGGGTACAACGGCTCTATTTCATAGGGGCTTCTATTTAAGCCCCATGGCCGGCTATGGCTCACATCTTTGGCCATTTTCATTGACATAGCAACCTTGTGAGTTTAGCCAAAGTCCTCCCACTCATCTCCATCATTGATTCATCATCATAAGTGAGATTGGGAGTGATCCAAGTGCATTGCTTGAGTGATTGCATCTAGAGGCACTTGGTGTTCATGTTTTCGCTACGAATTTCGCTTGTTACTCTTGGTGGTTGCCGCCACCTAGACGGCTTGGAGCAGCGAGGATCATTGAGCGGAAGGTGGTGATTGTCTCCGGCTCTGATCGTGGTGATTGTGAGGGGTTCTTGACCTTTTCCCCGATGGAGCTCCAAAAGGTACTCTAGTGGATTGCTCGTGGCTTGTGTGATCCTCATCTTGTGTTGGTCGTGCGGCACCCTATTGAGGGTTTGGCGTGTGATGCTAATTAGCGCGTGAACCTCCAAGTGAGTGAATCACCACAACGAGGACTAGCTTGCCGGCATGCAAGTGAACCTCGGTAAAAAATCATTGTGTTCATCATTTCATTCCGAGGTGATTGGTCTTCATTGTTATCCACACTTGTGATTGATTGGTTCATACATCTATACGGCGGTTTAACCTTCTTGCCTACTCTTTACATTACCGCAAACTAGTTGTCAAGCTCTTTAGTGTAACTAGTTGTGAGAGCTTGTTAGTTTGGTTAGTGTGGCTCTTTAGTTAGCATTTGAGAGCACACTAACTTAGTGTAGTGATATAGCTATTGTGTGGATATACTCCATCTAAACTAGAATTGTGGTAGGTGGCTTGCATTTTGGTAGGCTAGCGCAAAACTCGCTTCGCCTCATAATTGTCTAATCCTTTTGTTAAGTGTTGTTGTAGAAATTTTATTAGGCTATTCACCTCCTCTAGCCATTAGGACCTTTCAGTATGTCACATATATACTGACCACAAAAGTCTCAAATATATCTTCACTCAACCTGAGCTGAATATAAGACAACAAAGATGGTTAGAGCTGATCAAGGACTACAATTTGGAAGTGCACTACCATCTAGGAAAAGCCAATATTGTAGCAGATGCAGTTAGTCGGAAATCTCATTGGAACACTTTAGAAACATTGTTAGAGGATGGATTTAATTTGTTACATCCTGTTGTGCTACACAATATCACTATCAGTTGTTCACTTGAGAGCAAAATCATAGAACCGTAGAAGACAGATGTAGGTATATTTCACATCAAGAGAAAGATGAAAGAACAAGAAACCAAACATTTCTGGTTAGATGAAAGAGGTGTGCTATGGTTTGAGGACCGACTTGTGGTAACAAAAAACCGTGAGCTTAGAAATCAAATTTTAGATGAAGCTCATTCATCCAAGTTGTCTATCCACCCGTGTAGTAGCAAAATGTATCAAGATTTGAAAACCCGTTTTTGGTGGACCAAGATGAAGAAGGAAATCGCCGCCTATGTCGCTAGGTGTGATAATTGTAGTAGAGTAAAGGCTGTTCATTTGAAATCTACCAGATTACTTTAGCCATTGCCTATTTTAGGCTAGAAATGAGAAGAAATAAGTATGGACTTTATTATAGGCCTTCCGATGACACAGCAAGGTCATGATTCCATATGGGTCATTAAAGATTGCCTCACCAAGTCAGCGCATTTTGTACCAGTTAACACAAGGTATCTAGTTGGGAAGTACGCTGAGTTGTACATTTCTTAGATCATGAGACTACACAGAGTACCCAGAACCATAATCTCATATCGAGGACCATAGTTTATATCTCGTTTTTGGGAACACTTGTACCAAGCTTTGGGGACTAAACTAATCAGAAGTTTAGCATACCATCCATAAACTTTTGGATAGACCGAGTGAGTGAACCAGATCTTAGAATACTTGTTGAGAGCTTGTGTTATATCTTCCAAGGGTTCATGGGAGAAATGGCTACCTTTAGCCGAGTTCTCCTACAACAACAGTTATCAAGCAAGCATCAAGATGGCTCTTTTTGAAGCCTTATACGGCCGGAAATGTAGAACTCCTTTGAATTGGATTGAGCCTGACAAAAGAAGATACTTTGGCATTAACTTTGTCACTGAAGCTGAAGAGCAGGTGCACATTATCCAACTGCATATGAAAGTAGCTCAGTCAAGATAAAAGAGTTATGCTGATAAAAGAAGAAGACAACTGACTTTTAAAGTGGGAGACTATGTATACTTAAAAGTGTCACCCATGAAAGGAGTATAGAGATTTGGAGTGAAAAGAAAGCTTGCGCCTAGATATGTAGGGCCATACAAGATTACTGGACGGAAAGGAAATGTCGCTTACAAGTTACAACTTCGTCTAGAGATGAGTGCTATATTCAATGTCTTCCATGTTTCTCAGTTGAAGAGATGTTTTCGCATACCTAAGGAAGCCATTGCACCCACCAACATTGAGCTCCAATCAGACTTGACATATGAAGAGAAACCAATCTGAGTGTTAGAAGAGATAGAAAGAGTAACACGGAGCAAGGTCATTAAGTTCTACAAAGTGGTGTGGAATAACCACAGTGAACAAGATGCCACATGGGAATGGGAGGATTACTTACGTGAGGTTTATCCTACTTTCTATGAAGAATGGTAGGTCTTGCAAAACTCAGGACGAGATTTCTATAAGGGGGAGGGGCTATAACACCCTAGGTGTTAAGCATGCATTTAGCCTTGGCATTGCATGAGCACAAGCATTTTTTATCATTCATGAGCATTAGCATATCAACTATTATCTTTATGTTGGCTTATATTGCATGTGTTGTCGCTAAAATGCCTTACATGTGCTAGGGTTTATATGTAACCAATGTCTAAAATGTTGTGGGACCCTAGAAGTACCTTAAACATGTTTAGAATATCACATGGAACAACTTTGGTATTCATGACTAAGGCTAGTTTGGTTTCTAAGTCATGGTTATAGTGTAACTCATCATTTTCAAGTTGTATGTTTGACCTAAGTTGAACTATAGCCTAGATTATTTGCATGGTAGTGCACCCTTAAGCAAAGTTGTAGTACTTGATTAGAGCAACAACTTTTATTTTTGGGTCAAGGCCTAATTCTGTGCCTAACATGGTCAAATAGGGTTCACAAGTATCAACATTGTACTATTTTTGGAACTTACAAATTTTTCTAAGTCAAATTGATTTCACCGTTTCAATGTGCCAAACTTTGAGATGATTTAACATCCTAACCATTGCGAACTAGGAGATGGTTCCTACAGCAATATTGTAGCCCTTACATAGCTCTACAAACTTTGTTTTAACGTCGTGCACTAAGCCACTAATTCATCGTGGATTAAGCGCTTAACCATCCTCATTTCGCGTTGTCAGTCACACTGTCGGGCGCTGATGGCCGCAGTCGTCGCGCCGTGGGTGGCCGACCGAGCGTAGAGCCTGGTCGCCGCGTGGCCGCCGCTAGCCAATGCCAGACCCCCATCATGATAGGTTGGTGTGCGATATCAGTGAAGCTACGCTGCTCATTTCACTCACTCCATCGCACTTTCTCCCTCTCTACTGCTCCCTCTCGCGTGCACAGTGGAGGCGCTCTCGCCGCCGAGCCACCACACTGCTTCATCGTCACCTTGTTCCCTCACCGCCGCACCATTGCCGCTTCCAGCTAACCATTAGCTTTGCCGTCTTCCTCTCTACCTCCTTGACCTAGCTGTAGGGCCAGGCAAGCCATGGTGAGGGCGAATTCGCCGTTCTTGTCCTCATCGGAATCTTAGTTTCCATGGCCGCCTTCACGGTGAGCTCGCCGCTGCTTGGCTCCATCGCTCCTTCTTACATCTTCTTCATGTTAGGGCTAGATAAGGGTGTGGCCTAGCTTCTGGCATGACCCTACAGCGAATCGTAGCCTCGCCAACGTTGAACACGACGACAGCCCTGTCGTGCTCTCGCCGCCGCACCACTGCGCACGTGGACGAACCCCGTCGGCGCTTCCCAACTAACCTAGGTAGCCTCGGTAGGTTCGCTTGGTCACCGCGGAGCCCATGCGCTTCTCACCAAGCCTTGCCATGGCTAGTAATGGCCGGTGCACCTCCGCGCAGCGCCACCATGCCGCTATGGCCGGCGACGAGCACGCTCTGGTGCGTCCGCGCTTCCACCACCTATACCGGTCGACGCGGGAGAGTGTGAGCAACAAGATTGTGGGATTGGTTTCACCGAAAAGCTCACCATAGGTGAGCTAGCACCGGTCAAACCACTCCCCTATCTCAGTTCAGCTGACAGGTGGACCCGCTGACCCGTGGGTCCCATGCGTCAACGACTATAGTTTAGGGTTTTGTTTATTTCTTTTCTAGATTTTATGCTAAATTTGGAAAATCATATCTAGAGCTAGGATTGTCCAATTTTGATGAACTAAATTTTGTTGGATTCCTCATGAAGTGTAGTATTTTATAAAAATATGAAATGTACTATTTTTGATATTTTTCTAGGTGAATAAAATGTAGATAGATAAGTACTTTTTGAATGTTTGCAATCTTGTAAAATGTATAACTTGAGCAAGGAAAGTGATCAAATTGTGATTCCAATTTTGCTGATCTTGTGTTGACATGCTCTAGCTAGGAAAAATAATAAACTGGTAGTAAACTTGATTAAAGTAGGGTCTTTCTGTTTATCTATTAATAAATGGTGTTTTCTGAGGAAATTTATTGGGATAATAAATGGTGTTTTTTGAGGAAATTTATTGGGATAAAAATAAGTAACTTATTGCCATGCAAATTTTTGCATAGTATTCTGGCACTATGATAAAACTAAGAAAAATATAAAATCTATTTCTTGACACTCTTCTATAGGGTTAACTATTTTTACTAAAATAAAACTTGCTAGCTTGTTATTTTTGTAGAGAATGTTATACATGTTCAAATGGTATGAAATTTTTACAGTAGTCTATTGGGAGCACTTGAAAGCTATTATAATTTTTGGAGAATTTATTGTGCACATTTGATATGTGTTTGTTATTTCACTTAATTATCTCATTAAATTAATAAAGGCATTTAAATAAATAAATTGGGCTTGATCATGATGTTTTCTATGGTACTTGTGATACATATGAACTGTTGATGTTAGTAGTAAGGCTTAAAAGCAATTGGTTGTATGCAACTAATGAATTATTGCTTTATAATTCGACTAGATGGCTACATGTATAGTTTTGGTTGAGTTGATAATTTCATGATGATAATGGTATTTTCTGTAAAACTTGTTAATAACAAAGTTGTAGATAACTTACTGATCTACCTTGTGTTAAATTTTTATAGTCATACGCCTTATGATTTAAGATTTAGTGTTGTTAGAAGTCTACTATCTAAAATGCTTGCTCTCTAGATAGATTTGAATGATTGAATTGTTTAACCTAGATAACGGCTGAACCACATTAAGTTGATTAAAAAAAAGTTGTAGGAGATTTCATAATATTTTTAGAATGTCCACAACCATATTATTTTGATGTATATAACTCCAGTTAGGGCCAAAACAAGTAGGTGATGTCTTGTAGTCCAGAAAATGATTTACAGAAGTATTTGCTTTAGTAGTAGAGAAGAGATATGCACCTACTCAGTAGAATAAGATTCACTTGTTATTACTTTAATACCATGCTATTGAAAACACCTATGAGGATGCATTCATCACATTATATCATATTATACATGCCATCATATATGCATTCATGATATCTTATTCTATGCCCATGCATATAGGATCGTTCGAAGAGATAACGTTGTTGGAGTTCAACGAAGAAGAGGAGGAGGGTCAGCAAGAGACTCCTCAAACCGTAGCTCCAGAAGAAGAGGAGCAGACTCCCGAAGATACCCCTGAGTGCTCGGATCATCGGCCAACCTCTTTCCTCAATGGCAAGCCCCGGAGCATTCTAAGTCTCCCATATTTTACAAAATATTACTTGAGTCCTTTATGTTTGATGCATTAGGTTATAAGAGTTGATTGGAAGCACTTGATGCATGGAACTACCTTGTCCAGTTACACATACCTTTAACCCTATGTAGGTCAAGGATCGAATATATGCTTAGCCATGCATAGACTGATAGAAGTCAGGTGATTTCCTGTCACCTGCGAGATATATGCGGATATCGAAGCATGGTTGACAATATTTGCTATCGTGGGAAAGAACCATGGAGTAATGTAAATGGAGGCAGGGCAGAGTCTATGTGTAGGTTGACTCATGTAATTTTGTCTGTGCTGGTTAAGGACCGTACCGTTGTTGGCGCTTCTAACAAGATTGAACGCATGCCTATCACTTAGCTGGCCGGATAACTTGTTCCGACCATGAAGCCCAGTAGCTCAAGTCACGCCAGGCCCTGTTTTATAAAAGTGCGCACTCTGGATGGTAGTAAGGATGTGCGGGGAACCAGCCATGAGCCCAAGGACAGGGTAGTCCTGATCGTCCTGGCAGTGGTTGTCCCTGATTATGCGGCGCTGGTCGAACCCATGAAATATGTACCTGAGTTGTACCAAAAGTGACCTAAAGTGACCGTTGATCTGGTCTGCCTGGGTTTGTGTTGGGAATAAATTCCCAGCTGGTTGAAGTCGATTCGAATCGTCGTCTCTCCCGGACAGCGAGAAACTTGGTTAGTGCCAACATTGTAGTAATTGTGTTATGAAATATGATGGTTCGGATGAACATGGAATTACTACACCGGCTATGGTTACTATTATATGCTACTAAATGATATACCACATATTTGGCACATGTTAGTTGCTAATCTAGAGATGAATAGCTATAATTAATTTGATGACCTAATTATAATTGTACAACTGAGTTAGTCGCTTTTTATGCAAAATGTTGTCAAGTTACCTCCACTTATAAAGCCTTGCATATTCCTTGGAGTCACCTTATTTTTGGTTTATGACGGGTAAGTCTAGCTGAGTACCTTCTCGTACTCAGGGTTTTATTCCGATTGTTGCAAATGGTACAGTTATCACGGCTATTGTAAAAATTGCTTTTGTCCCGCTGTGGATGATGAGTGAGCCCTGGGCAGACATTTGTTATTAATCCTCCTTATGTGCTTTTGTGGGAGTGTGATCACGAGTTGGCACTGTATTTGAACTATGATGATAAATGTTCGCTTCAAACTTTAATTTGCTTCCGCTACTATTTACCGAACATGATTTGTAATAACCTTATTTCGTACTCTGATGATTGAACTGTATTTGTGAACTTTATATAACATGTGGCATATATGTTATCATGTACGATCTTGATTGTACGTGGATCTACTCGACGACGGATTTATATGGGCTCAAGTATGACAGTACGACCGCTTACGAGCTATCCTTGTACTTATACTTGTATAAATTGGTTGGTTACGTGACATTGCCTGCAGCCCTCTAGAAGGCGTTTTTTTGGGCTCGGCGCCACCCAGTAGACAAGTAGTGCTCAGCGTCCGCTAGACAGGGGTCGGCGCCGCATGCCTGCAGAACTTTCTCGACATCATGTGACGGGAATCTAGGCTCGACGGCAGGCTTGAAATCTAATTTCATGAACCTCCTGATGCCCTTCTGATCTGGCAAAAAGGAGTCCTTGCCATCAAACAACAATCTGCCCTCCACCCTTTTGAATTGGTTCCTGGCTCCCGGTGAGCCCGCCCACGATAGAGATCCTGCGCTAGTTAGGGGAGGGAGGAGCTGCAGGGTCTGTCCACAACAGCTCGTTCGCTGGGCTGGGGCTGGCTGGGCTGGCTGGCCAGCCCCCTCCCATGAGCACTGTAGCAGCGAACCAGCCAGCAGTACCACTCTCTCACGTAAATGAACCAGCAACGATATGAACCAGCCAACCGAACAAGCCGAGGGTGCTGAGCGCCGGTGAGCACCCGTGCCCGCTAAGAGATGTCAGAGACGATAAGAGAGAGCCCATATATTTTTGAAAGTACTATTGTACCCTTCACATTTAATTTGAAATTATTTCTAAATCCATATTTTTTTATTCTGGCCCACAATTCAAGTTTCTTTGTATTGGTTCTTCCCGGATGACTCTTATTTTTATACAAGCAAACTGTAAAATTTCTCTTATTGAAAATAATCTAAATCAACTCCTAAATCTACATGTAAATCACTTCTCTCTATCGGTCATGTAGAAAACACCAAACCACCACTATAACTCAAGGAAAGTTTTGAAAGCCAATTGGATGTACATAAATATAGGTAATAATGTGTATATCGATTGGGTTTAACAATAATGAGGAAAGAGTGTTTCTTAATGGGCAACACACCATGGTAAAGTATATTGATATTCGATGACTAACAAAATATATATGTTGATAATGTAATTGTAGTAACTCTTTGCCAAGTTCAGACCCTTTTCCAAGTTCAACGGATGAAGGATTACATAGACAGAGGGACTCAAACTCTTGTCTACGAATTTCTCTCAAGACTCTAGACTAAAAACTAAAAATTAAAGACTGGGAAAACCTAAATATGGAGAGATGGGCTTGTTATGGGCAACCATCCTTTTATTTATAGAGCTATTACACGATCTCTAACATGCCCTTAGATATTTTTGCTAAACCACTTAACCCTAGAGACAAACTGGTCTAACTTTTGATCGATGCATCTTATGGCTACGGGCTCTTCACAACTCTGCGTTGCCTTGATGCAAGCTTCGTGATAACACCACGTGTCGCCTCCGAATCCATCTCGCACTCTTTAGGTTTTGAGACCCAAACCCGAAAACCGTCCACCGGTGGTTTTCATGCCCAAACCACCAACCCCTCCGGAGAAGTGTATCCTCTAAGCCTCCTCCACGATCTCGACACGTATCACAGCATGTCCTCGATCGCCCGATCACCAAGTTCTCCAACGCCTTTACTGGACTTGGTTAACCGTCGCCTTGACTTGGTCAATACAGGCTACTCCTCCATATGTACACTTGTTTGTCGATGTCCCCAAGTGTTAGCCACCCACGGTCAGTCTTCCAACCACCTAGGCCACTCAGTCTAAGCCACATGTCTGTCCTTCACGCTCCCAGTCTATTGACATGACACATCTCTTGACCTTTTTTTATGTCCGTCGACAGTCTCTATGCTCCACACTTGCACACCAACACGGCCAAGCGACATGTTACCTATACACTCACGCTAGGTTAGTCTCAAACTCAACGAAGCTCGATCATCTCTTGACAATTAATTATCATAACTCAACACACATAGGCATATGTTCACATGCACCTTATATTTCTGAATGTTTTGAGGATGGAGACGGAATTTGCCAAGAGATAGATCTCAATGGTTGAGGGCGACACCATGACGCTTTATAATCTGAGACAAATTTTAACTCTTCGGTGACTTATATTTTAGAATGCTTTCGAGATAGAGACAGTGGAGTATTTGCCAAGGGGTAGATACAGTAGATCTTAATGGAGTATTTACCCCGACATCCCACCTCGCCACTTTTCCTTTCGCTTTCGGCCTGCGACTGCGATCTCACTCCCAAACGGCTTCCTCTGCTCCCCCTCCTTTATCTTTTGAGGCTTTTTCCTGTGTACCATTAAAAAAGATGGCCCTTTCCTACAGGCCACTAAAAAGTTCGGACTTACCTAGATGCCATGACACTTTATTTTTTTGCCCCTCGAGCCATTCCGTCCATTTTCGCTGGCAACGGTGTGTAACTGGGAGGAGAAAAGACCGAAGTGCCCTCAGTCTAGGAGGATGAGTAAAATTGCCGTTTGCCATATGTGCCACTCCCTGACCAGCCCTTTTTGTTCCGGCCCGGGGGCTACCTGCTGGCCATCCATCATCCGCGGAGCGAATCAGGCAGCTAGTTTGCCTGGTGCTGGTCTGGACTCTGGTGGATTGGTGGCCGGAGTGATCGGACGCTTCATCATCGTCCGAACTGCCGAATTTTTGGGTGCAACGGTCGGCTGGTGCCGTGGCTTTTGGCACGTACAGGAAGTGGAGGCAGAGAGAAGTGTGATCCGCCACGGGTTGACTGACAGACAGGTCGGGCACTTGTTGGACGTGCAGGTGCAGCCACGGGAATGGAACGGAATGCCACTGTTTTTTGTCCTGCAGGCAGCTCTGCCATCCTGTTCCAGTGTTCCTGTGTGTTTGATTGGTTGGCAGGTTCCGTTCGGTGAGTCACGGACCCGGCGGCACACAGGAAGTGGAGGCGCAGATCGCAAAGTGGCCAGTGAGGCTGAATGGCTGCGATCTATACAACCACTGATCCCATGTCCGGCAGAGTCAGTCTCAAACTGCAGCGCTCTCGCTCCATGCTCCTCACTGCCATCTCGAATTCGTGCTGGGTCACGCGGCAGCTGCAGGCCGTACTATGTCACAAGTGGCTCCTGCTGCGTCGTGTCAGAGTTGCAAGTACTGATGTCGGGACTTGGAAGGGCCACACAATGCAATGCAACGCAACACACAGGCTGGCTGTCTACTCCCTCCGTCCAGAAAAACGTTGCATTTTTTGCTGTTGTTGACTGTTGCATGATCGATCCATCAGCCAGGCGTTCACGCGTGAGGTACAGTAGGAGTCACTAGATAGTCTGCCAGTGCTGTGCGTACGGCATGCCTACACATATAGCACCGCTGTTTCGCTTATGGACACGCACGACAGGTCGGGCACCGCTGCTTGCTCGGCGGCGTGAGTCCAAATCACAGCTTTTCGTTTCGCGTCGCTGGTGGTGTGGTGATGGTACTCCTTCTGGGTAGCGTGCCAAATAAATCAAAATTTTAGTGAATCATATTCATATTTATAACTCCAAATTAATCTATTATAAAAATATATTTCATAATTTAAGTTTTTTATCTATAACTGTTTAAAGATATAATATACTAAAACATAGTACTATACTAGAATTACATGTTGCCGTTGCTTGTTACATCGACTTGAGATGAGGCTGCTCAGGTCGGGAAGCTTTCCTTTTGGATCTGGAACTTATTGGATGGGACAAAACTGAACGGTAGGGTAATCGATTAATCCTAATTACTGCACCAAATTAACGTGTTGCGTGCCATCATCGCAGCCAAAAACCAATGCTTGCCCAACGACTACCGCTGGAGGAGTAGGAGTAGTAGCATTGCAGTAAACCTATACCCCGCAAATGAGCGACGTGTAGCAAGTTCAGGAGGAATCCTGCGCTTTTTATGCTTGGAATCTTGGCATACGTCGTAGCAAGCATTCTTTTTCTGAGCAAGTCCTTTCTGCTGAAGCTAGCGTTCGAACGAGATGCTGCGCCGGATATCAGGAAAGGCAAAGAAAGGGCACGGCGGAGGAGTACGTGTAGAGTTTTGAGTGAAGTAGTGTGCACTCCTGTTGCTGTTGGTCTGGTCATTCGTATTCATGTTTGGTCGTCGCGTGAATGATGAGAGGGGCCACTCACTGTTTTCTCGCGTAGTCGCATCGCCCTGCTTGGCTGGACGCCACGGAATCGGCTCCGCGGATGATGGATGGCCAGCAGGTAGCCCCCGGGCCGGAAAAAAAGGGCTGGTCAGGGAGTGGCACACAGGGCAAACGGTAATTTTACTCATCCTCCTAGACTGAGGGCACTTCGGTCTTTTCTCCTCCCAGTTACACACTGTTACCAGCGAAAATGGACGGAATGGCTTGGGGGGCAAAGAAATAAAGTGTCATGGCACCCAAGTAAGTCCGAACTTTTTAGTGGCCTGTAGGAAAGGGCCATCTTTTTTAATGGTACAAAGGGAAAAGCCTCTTATCTTTTGTTCTCTTCTCCCACTCCCCGTCTCCCCCAGCCAGCTCCCAGTCACAAACCCCAAACCCCTCACTTGTCATCAACCTGCGCTTCTTCCTCCCCCTTCCCTTCCACTTGCAGTCTTGCACTCCACTACTCCTCGCCGTACCGCTCCCTTCTCTTGATGCAAACCTTTCCTTACTGCTAATTAGTTGCCATTTCTTTCGGGATCCGGCGGCAATGGAGAGGGAGAGGAAGCAGGGTTTCTTTTCGGCGCTCAAGGGGGAGGTCGTGCGGGGCCTCTCGCCAGCGAGGTCCCGGGGGAAGTCGCTGCTGCTTTCGCGCAGCCGCAAGACGGCGGCGGCGGAGGCGGAGGCGGTGGCGGTAGCGCCGCCGGAGGAGCTCGCCCAGTACGCGCCGGACCCGCTCGTCGCCCACTCCGGCAGCCTGCGGCCTGCCGGCGAGGTCCTAGCGCCGCTCATGGAAGGGCCCGACGTCGCCGAGGACGACACGTTCGCCGAGGAGTCCGGACGGCGAGACGGGTTCGGGCAGTGGGTCCGCGGCCACCTGACCCGTGCCCCGCTGATGTCCGGCGGCGGCGACGGTTCGTTTCGGCGCTCCGACCTCCGCCTCCTCCTCGGCGTCATGGGCGCGCCGCTCGCGCCCGTCTCGGTCTCCGCCGCCGAGCCGCTGCCGCATCTCTCCGTCAAGGGCGCCCCCATTGTCAGTGCACACGCCTCGGCTGGATCTCCTCTGTTTCGCGCTTGGCTTTGACAAACGCGGCAGCGTTTTGGGTCCTGACTCCGCCGGCGGTGCTCGATCTGTTATTTACCGCATTGCAATTTGCAGGAATGTTCGTCGGCGCAGTACATCTTGCAGCAGTACATGGCGGCGTCGGGCGGCGCCAAGGTGCTGCGGTCGGTGTGGAACGCGTACGCGATGGGGAAGGTGCGGATGGTGGCGTCGGAGTTCGAGACGGCCACGCGCGTCGTGAAGAACCGGGGCTCCGCCGCCGCCGCCGCCGCCGTGGAGCAAGGCGGGTTCGTGCTCTGGCGGATGTCCCCGGACATGTGGTACGTGGAGCTCGCCGTCGGCGGCAGCAAGGTCCGCGCCGGATGCAACGGCCGCCTCGTGTGGCGCCACACGCCGTGGCTCGGCGCGCACGCCGCCAAGGGCCCCGTGCGCCCGCTCCGCCGCGCCCTCCAGGTAGCATTCCCTTCCCGAGCAATGAATCCCACGAGGCGACGACAGTGCCGCCACTGCCCACTGGTTGGTTTGGTGCTAACCGACAAGTCGCCATTGTGTGCCTTGCGCCCTCGATCCAGGGCCTGGATCCGCTGTCGACGGCGGGGCTGTTCGCGGAGGCGCGGTGCGTGGGCGAGAAGAAGGTGGGCGACGAGGACTGCTTCATCCTGAAGCTGTGCGCGGACGCGGAGACGCTGCGGCAGCGGAGCGAGGGGCCGGCGGAGATCATCCGGCACGTGCTGTTCGGCTACTTCAGCCAGCGGACGGGCCTGCTGGTGCACGTGGAGGACTCGCACCTGACCCGCATCCAGCCGCACGCCGGCGGCGACGCCGTGTACTGGGAGACCACCATCAGCAGCTTCCTGGAGGACTACCGCGCCGTGGACGACGGCGGCGTGGTGATCGCGCACGCGGGGCGGTCCGCCGTCACGCTGTTCCGGTTCGGCGAGATGGCCATGAGCCACACCAAGACCCGGATGGAGGAGGCGTGGACCATCCAGGAGGCCGCCTTCAACGTGCCGGGCCTGTCAACGGACTGCTTCATCCCGCCCGCTGACATCCGCCGCGGCGACTCCGTGGGCAGCGAGCCCTGCGGCGGCGGCGAGCTCCCGCCGCGCGGCGTCAAGGCCGGCGCCGTGCACCCCGCGCGCGTCGCCGCCGTGGCGGACCGCGTGCACCCGCCGGCGCGACGACAAGATCCACTGGACGGTGGAGATGTGACTCTCTTCTGACTGCGGGCAACGGGACTGATCGGGCGGATTCGTATCGTTAGAGTGGAAGATTTAGCTTAAGCAGCCAGTAAGCCTTACTTTTTCAGTCGACGAACACACCAAATCAACTAACGGTATTTTCAACCATGGCTTATCAGCGGGTTTTGTTTGTAACTAACTTCGTCTCCTCCCCCTACCAGTGGCTTTGTATTCTGTACAGATCGATGAGAGGAAGCGCCCTCCGTGGCAACGCTGAGCTCATCAATTGTATTGCTACTGTATAACTAACTGTAAGAATTGCAAAAATGTACTGTACACAAGTATCATCAGATCTTGTGCGCCTAATATATTTCTGAAACGCTGGAGTTGGGTATTCTTGCAATTGTAATTCTACGTGACGTCACAGTATGTCTTGCTGTCGATCTTGGTTTCTGATCTTCTGCCGAGCGCGATGCCATAGCCATTAACGCCGAGCTCTGGCCAGGTGGTGCCTCGTCCACGCTACGTAAGCAGTCATGTTAACGTTACGTAGAAAATGATTCTGAACCCGACGCCGAGCTCAGGTCGATAAAATGAAAGCAAACCTCTACGGATCTAAATGTGAATATTTTTCAAACAAGGGCTAAAAAAGTCAGGCTTTGGGCTTGGTCGCAGGTTTTGCTTAGAAACTACTTATCCAAGTATCTTTACCACCCTTTATTTGCTTTCCAGGTATAGTACTTGTGAGAGTTACTTGCCACATTTCCTTGTCGGCGTAGTAGAGTAGTTTCCTTGGAGTGGTGGCTACAGAGTGAGAGTTGCGAGGGAGCAAAGCATAAGCATTGCTTGCTTGCAAGTAAACCAACAAGTTCCTCGTGACAGAACAAACTTTCTTGGCTTGTAGCCAGGCAATGCCACCACTACCACTACCAACCAAGCTACTACTACTGTCACACTCAGCACAGAGTACTCACTCAGTAAGGTGTCACATCGGACGTCCCAGATGTTTAGATAGCAATAAAAAATAAATTACAGAAGTTCTCAGTAATTTGCGAGACGAATTTATTAAGCCTGATTAATTCATCATTAGCATATCTTTACTGTAGCATAATATTGTCAAATCATAGACTAATTAGACTTAATAGATTCGTTTCGTAAATTAGTCTCAGTCTGTATATTTAGTTTCATAAATAGTCTATATTTAATATTCTATGCATATGTCTAAACATCCGATGAGACAGAGACTCGGAGGTGGAACATACACCCCGTGGAGGTGGAGCTAGAGCTAGCATTGGATGCTTGAGGTCACTGGACAGTGGTAGATCAGGTGACCCCTATCCTCTATTCCTTCCTCCTCCCTGCCCTGGCATGTCTGTTCAGTGTAGGGATGAAAACGGTATGGATATTTTTCGACCGTATCTGAAACCGAATCTATTTAGAGGGGTTAAGATCTGTCCGTATCCGAGTCCGGATATCCAATATCCGATATCGTATCCGTATCCGAATACTCAAATCGCATATTTATGATGTCGATATCCAATCGTATCCTATCCGATAAAGTTGATACTATCCGTATTCGAATCCGAATCCGGACAGAAATATGAAAATAAATGTAATATCGGTAATATACGTCCGTATCCTATCCGTTGCAACCAGGCTACTGTTTTTCTTGGCTCTCTTCGGCTGGGATACTTCCGGCTGAATAGACTGAGGAACCTAAATCAGGCAGCTCCAGCCTACCAGCAGCATTAGCCAACCAGCAGCCCAACATCACAATGTTCAAATTCAAGCTCAGCATTTAATGCAATTCAAACTGTGTCCCAGAGTCCATTTCCATTCAAACTCTGTCGGGAATGCAACCACTGCCACGTTACCAAATAACAGTTCATACTAAGCGTTCTACAACCAATTAATTAGTACCAAATGAAATGGCAGTTCATTACAACCAACAATTTCATACAGCCTGTTCGGTTGGCTGGTTCGTAAAGAAGTATTGCTGACTGGTTTGTATGAGAGAAAAATACTATTCTGGCTGGAAATTTACGATTGTTTACGACAAGCCACAGCCAAACGAACAGGCTGGTACCTTGACCTAGTTCAACTTGGACTATTGGACAAGTTTACATACAAAGTCTTACATGCCTCAATAGGTTCTAAGCATAAATACAAATTACAGTCAAGTTCAACATTCGATACAAAGGGTATACAATTACGTATACAAGCAACATTTACAAAACTTGTAGCCTTCGTGAAGCCACAAAGCAAACTACACGAACAAGTCTTTGGCTAGACAAGTCCACATGCAACCTGCAGCTGCACCACCCAGTATCATACATATATAATTCAAACCACAGCCCATATATCTTTAATTCACCTACTTTCCATCCTAAGTTACATCACATCTACACAATCATTCTCCAGAGCCCCAATGATATGTACTCCCTGATTGCTATCATAGTATTACTTGCATTGAGCTGCACCCAGGCAGACGGTGGGTAGGTAGGCGATCCAAATCCATGCTCCCGAATGAATAAATAATTGTGCAGTGCAAAGCATGACATAATAATCATCTTTTGCTTCTTCCTATGACAGTAAGGTACCCCATCCAGAATGTGCCACCGGCCTTTCAGAACCCCAAATGTCTGTTCGATGACATTGCATAGCCTACAATGAGTCAAGTTAAATTTCTCCTATCGAGACATAGTTTCAACAGGTACACCCCTAAAATCATCTAGATGGTACCTTATATTATTGAAAGGACCCATGTATCCTGACTCTAGTGCGTATCCAGCGTCCACCGGATAGTAGCGGCCTGCAATACATGAACCATTTGCGCAATTAGTTTTTCTTTTCTGCCCAAACAACTAAAAAATGTAGGTCAAATAATAGCATGGCAGTCGTCACTCACCGTATGGTGGATGCGGGAAGTTTGGTTCCTCCCAACATTCTTTCAGGACCGACATGTCATGCACCGAACCCGCCATCCCCACACCGACATATGTGAAGCGGCCATCCATGTCAATAATGGCACAAACATTAATACTTACATCTCCCTTCATATTTATGTCGTCAATTTTGGCCTCTTTATTCACCTTAACTTTAACATGAGTGCCATCCAAAGCCCCAATACATCCATCAAAGAATGGTGCATGTTCCAAGTGTCTATTTCACTCCAGCATAAGTGCTATCAGCTGGAACAAGAATATAGTCTGCCCACCTACACATAACCTCGGTGACATGACTCACCTTCCTACTAAATGTATCTAAAGACCATTTGAATCTATCCCTCTCCTTCAAAATGCCTGGTTGTGAGCACAAGTCCACACATATATACCTAAACATTCTAGGGATCCTGTCTATCTTGTACCCTTTAGTCCAAACCTAAGTACAATGTCATGCAAATGCAGGAAGTTATTAGGAGACATACGCAAGTTGTCCAAGCACTTTTGTTGGTTTCGTAGATTGACTTCCATCCACTGTCGCCCGGTCATCTTCTAGAAGGGGAGGTCCAGGTTCACCACTAGAGCCGCATTGGCCGCTGCTGCTTTGTACTTTGCAAGCAGGACAACAACAGCCGCCAAGTTGAAAATGGGCGGTCCTTCACTGGAGTTGTTGCTGTTGTCGGAGTCCTCAGAGGTGCTCATCTGCAAAAATTTAAATTCAGTCCTAAATTTAGACGGTTGGTTTCTAAAGAAATGAGTTAATGGAGTATCAAATACGAACCTTGAAATTGGTTGGGTCCAGATGAAGGGTCTGCAGGTTTCAATACTACAATAATAGAGTCTTCTCTTGTTTACGTCCCATTGAAGGATAAAATGTGAGCTAAACCTAGAACACCAATTAATAGTGATCAGTAGTTTGCAATTGTAGATGAACCTACAACATGTATTAAAAGCAAGTTAGGAAGCAAGGAGCATATACTGCCTATGTGCACACAAATGTAGAGAAGGATTCGTACCTTACGACTTGGTGATGGCTGCAACAGCTACCTCGTCCTGAACATACAATGCCTTCTAGGTGCTTGCTTTAAGCCATACAATACCTTCTTCAACTTGCACACATGGTCGGGCTTCTCGTCATCTTCAAAACTAGGAGGTTGCTCAACATATACTTCTTCATTTATATAATAATTGAGAAATGCACTCTTGACATCTATTTGATATAGTTTCATGTTGTGGGCATAAGTATAGGCTAGCAAGATTCTAATTGCTTCCATTCTAGCAACCGGGGCATATGTTTCTCTAAAGTCAAGACCTTCAATTTATGTATAGCCTTGTGCTACCAATCTTGCTTTGTTCCTTACTACTATCCCATCTTGATCTTGCTTGTTTCTAAAAACCCATTTGGATCCATTCACATTGTGTCCCTTTGGTCTCTCTACTAATTTTTATACTTGATTTCTTGTGAAGTTATTCAATTGTTCATGCATAGCATTCACCCAATCAACATCCTTCAATGCTTCATCTATCTTCTTTGGTTCAATAGATGACACAAATGAGAAATTCTCACAAAATAAAGCCAATCTTGATCTAGTTTGCACACCTCTTGAAATATCACCAATGATAGTGTCCATTGGATGACCCCTTGCAATATTGGTTGGTTGGAGTATTGAAACTTGATTACTTGCACTTGCTTGATAATTGGGTTGAGATGATGAATTACCCACTTGATTTTGTTTATTGTCATGAGAGCCATTTGTACTAGCTTGATTTGTATCATCTTGCACATTTGAGTTAGAGAGCACTAGCACTTGATCAACTTCATCATCATTCACTTACCTAGACCTCAATTCACCAACATCCATGTTTTTCATGGCATTTAAAAGTTGAATACCTCTAACATCCTTCAAGTTCTCATTCTCTTCTTGTGAACCCTTGGTTTTATCAAATTCAACATCATGAACTTCCTCAAGAGTACCACTATCCAAATTCCAAACTCTATATGCTTTGCTTGTAGTTGAGTATCCAAGTAGGAATCCTTCATCACATTTTTTGTTAAACTTGCCTAATCTAGTGCCTTTCTTTAAAATATATCATTTGCAACCAAAGACCCAAAAATATGCAATGTTGGACTTTCTATCATTCAAGAGCTCATATGGTGTCTTCTCTTTCAATGGGTGACAATAGAGGCGGTTGCTATAATAACAAGCCATGTTGATAGCTTCGGCCCCAAAAGGTTGATTCACATTATACTCACTAAGCATAAACCTTGCCATATCAATGAGTGTTCTATTCTTCATCTCAACAAGACCATTTGATTGTGGAGTGTACTTGGCCGAGAATTGATGTCTAATTCTAAATTCATCACATAGCTCATCAATTCTAGTATTTTTGAACTCACTACCATTGTCACTTCTAACTCTCTTGATGGTTGTTTCAAACTTATTGTGAATGCCTGTGACAAATGATTTGAATGTTGTAAACACATCACCTTTGTCCACTAGAAAGAATACCCAAGTGTATCTAGTATAATCATCCATTATCACAAAGCCATATTTGTTACCACCAATGCTAGTGTATTGTGTTGGTCTAAATAAATCCATGTGCAATAGCTCAAATGTTTTACTAGTGCTCATCATTCTTTTCTTAGGATGGGTGTTTCTAGCTTGTTTGCCGACTTGACAAGAGCTACAAAGTTTATCCTTCTCAAATACAACATCTTTCAAGCCTCTAACCAAGTCATGCTTAACCAATCTATTTAATTGTTTTATTCCACCATGACCAAGCCTTCTATGTCATAACCAACCCATACTAAACTTAGTGAACAAGCATGTAGATAATTTAGCTTCACTAGTATTGAAATCAACCAAGTATAGATTCTCATATCTAAAGCCTTTAAAGATCAAGTTAGAGCCATCTACACTTATGATCTCTATATCATCTACCCCAAATATGCATTTGAATCCAAGATCACATAATTGAGCCATGGATAGCAAATTGAACTTCAATCTCTCAACAAGCAACACATTGGAAATGCTCATGTCATTGGATATTGCAATCTTACCAAGCTCTTTGATCTTGCCTTTGCCATTGCCACCAAATGTGATACTATAATAACCATCATTACCATTGGTGTTGATTGAGTTGAACATTCTTGCATCACCGGTCATCTGTTGAGTGCACCCACTATCAAAAACCTAATGCATTCCTCCGGGTTTGTAATTGACCTACAAAAGAAGATCAATTCTTTTTAGGTACCTAAACTTGCTTGGGTTCTTGAAGGTTAGTCACAAAGCTCTTTGGTACCCAAATGACTTTCTTTTTTGAGCCCATCTATGGTGCACCAATGAACTTAGCCTTCACACCATTTGTACCCTTAGTAAGCACATAGAATGAATTATTCTTAATTGAGGATACATTAGCATTTTTGCTCTTGTTCTTGCACTCATGCTCTTTGACCAACTTGTTTGCAACTAGTGCAAAACTGACCATTGTTCTTCACAAAACTAGTCTTGTGAGGAGCAAAAGCCGCCTTGCCTTTCTTGGGGGTATAGCCCAATCCCTCTTTATAGAGAGAAGCTCTTTGGCTACCCAAGCACATAAGCAAGTGGTCCTCACCACCATAGGGCTTAGCCAAGGTGTGAGTGAGCTTATTGACCTCCTTTTTGAGGATCTCATTTTCAACCATTAGTGAGGCATCACAAGTGAAACCATCACTACTAGATGAGGTGGAAGTAGAAGTGCTACAAGAAGGGTTAGCGGGAGCAACAATAATAGGCTTATATAATGATTCATCAATTAGGTCACAAGTTAAGCCTACATTACATGTCTCAACATGCTTCTTTTCATTTTGCTCATTAAGCAAAGAGGAATGAGCTTTTACAAGCTTCTTATGAACCTTGCCAAGCTTCTCATGGGCTTCCTCTAGCCTCTCATGAGATGCTTTTAGCTCATCAAAAGCTTGCTTAAGGGCTTTATTTCCTTACACAAGCTTTTGGATTCCCTTCTCTTAATGTCGAAGTGTTCTTTAGCATCATCTAGCATATCAAGTAGTTCATCCTTAGTTGATTCATCACTATCACTTTCATTTTCATTTTTATTTTCATTATCATGTTCTTCATCACTTCCATCATCACAAGTTTGTACCTTAGTGGCCTTAGCCATGAAGCATGATGGAGTATCAAAGAGAGAAGGCTTCTCATTGATTGCAATGCTTGCAAGTGCCTTCTTCTTGGTGGTCTTGTCATCATCACTATCATCATCATCACTTGAGGAAGCATCACTATCCCAAGTGACCACATATGAACCACCCTTCTTCTTCTTGAAGGTCATATTGTCCTTCTTCTCTTTCTTTTCCTTCTTGTCCTTCTTCTCGTTCTTGTTTTCATCATCACTGTCACTATTGTATGGGCATTGAGCAACAAGATGATCTTTGCTTCCATAATTGAAGCACCTTCTTGACTCTTCCTTGTTCTTGGATGAAGACTTCTTTCTTCTAGCACGGTAGCCCTTCTTCATCATTGAACAAATCTCTTAATAAAGAGAGCCATCTCATCAAAGCTCAAGTCTTCATCTTCGCTTGATGATTCTTGTTTTTCCTTGCCCTTAGTTGATATGGCCTTGAATGCCACTCTTCTTCTTCTCAACTTTCTTCTCCTTCTTTTCTTCCTTCTCATCATCATCTCTATAAGCATCATCGGTCATGATATCTCCCAAGATTTGGTTTGGTGTCATTGTATCCAAAGCGGTCCTCACTAGCAAGGTGACCAACATGCCAAATCTTGTGGGTAAGCATTTTAAGAACTTATGAGAGAAGTCCTTGTCCTCCACCTTCTCACAAAGTGCTTTGAGATTATTGACAATCACTTTCATCCAATGGAATATATCCGGCATACTCTCATCTTCCTTCATCTTGAAGCTAGCAAATTTCTCCTTGAGAATGTATGCCTTTGCACCCTTCATTGCCTTGGTTCCCTTGAATGATTCTTCCAACTTCTTTCAAGCCTCATGAGCCATCTCAATGTTCTTGATTTGCTCAAATGTTCTCTCATCAATTGCATCATGAATGGCACTTAGAGCAGTGTCATTGTTTTGGAGAAGCACTTCTTCGGTCGCAATGGGATTCTCCGGATAAGCAATCTCAATTTTGGTTTCTATCACCTTACACACCCTTCTATTGATTGACTTGATATGTGTGGTCATCTTTGACTTCCAATATGGATAATTTGTGCCACCAAATTAGGGTCGCTTCTTGGTATTGTTGATTTGAGCCATTTTTACACCGAAGGTTGTTAAGCCTCAAATCACGGTGACCACGGCTCTGATACTACTTGTAAGGTCCTAATGGCTAGAGGGGGGGTGAATAGCCTATTAAAATTTTCTACAACAACACTTAGCAAACCGGTTCGACAAATATGAGGCAAAGCGAGTGTTGCGCTAGCCTACTAAACATGCAAGCCACCTACCACAATTCTAGTTTCTATAGTTCTATCCACACAATGACTATATCACTACACTAAGTTAGTGTGCTCTCAAAGGCTTACTAAAGAGCCATACTAACCAAACTAACAAGCTCTCACGAGTAGCTACACTAAAGAGCTTGACAACTATTTTGCGGTAATGTAAAGAGATATAGCAAGATGGTTATACCGCTGAGTCAAGGAATGAACCAATCAATCATAAGAATGAATACCAATGAAGACCAATCACCTCAGAATCAAATAATGACAATGATTTTTTTACCGAGGTTCACTTGCTTACCGGCAAACTAGTCCTTGTTGTGGTGATTCACTCACTTGGAGGTTCACGCGCTAATTGGCATCACACGTCAAACCCTCAATAGAGTGCCACACAACCAACACAAGATGAGGATCACACAAGCCATGAGTAATTTACTAGAGTATATTTTGGCTCTCCGCTGAGAAAGGTCAAGAACCCCTCACAATCACCATGATCGGAGCCCGAGAGAATAACCAACCTCCGCTCGATGATCCTCGTTGCTCCAAGCCATCTAGGTGGCGGCAACCACCAAGAGTAACAAGAGAATCCCATAGCGAAACACGAACACTAAGTGCCTCTAGATGCAAACACTCAAGCAATGCACTTAGATTCTCTCTCAATCTCACAAAGATGATGAATCAATGATGGAGATGAGTGGGAGGGCTTTGGCTAAGCTCACAAGGTCATTAATGATGTCGGTCAGGTCATTAAAGTAGTCATCAATGGAAGCACACTTCTTACTGGGAGGGCTGTTCACAGAGTAACCCCTAGTGGATCTCTTGGAGGACTGACCACCACTATGGACACCTATGGGGTCTGGTGACATGTTGTGTGGACTACCATGGCTGGCATTACTAGGTGTCCTCTCACAATGATGGCCACTAGAAGATAGCAATGAACCCCTATCGCGAGGTGTGTGTCCCCAAAGAGTGATCAGTAGGTCAAGGCATTTGGGAATTTTGGTCCACTTCGTAGAAGATTTGCTATTTTCTTGCACATGTGCCATGGAGCCACAGGTTAGAATCAGTAGAATGGGAACATGCCTAGTACTGGGTAGTCAAGGGGTTAGAAGAAATTTGGGTGGAAGTTAGTACCCTATTGCCACCCTCAAAGAACGAGGGGTCAACTGTGACGCCTCCTGTATTCAGGTCACGGCCTAGGCCAGTGTGGGTTTGAAGGTCGTGCCAAGTAAAGTATGCCCGCTTCATCTCGTTCATCTTGTTCTGTAGCTATTTCTTGTCATACGACAACCCCATTGCCTTTGAGAATGCTAGATAGACATTTGCCCACCCGATGGTTGTGAGGCCTCGTTGGTTCTAGTGCAATAGGTTTTTCTATTCTATCACTAGTTCTAGAAAGATCCTCAAAGTGGCGTCATCCCAGTTAGCACGATCCGTGGACATCTATTGCCATATTTACAATGTCTGGTATGATGTACGCAACATAGACAAAAAATAGCAGCTATAAGAGGTACTGGGTGAAAAATCTATCTAGCTGAGAATACTTTTGACAATTATAGTGAGGGTAAAATTACCATTTGTCTATCATCTAGCCATTAAAGTGAGTTTTCATTTTTGAAAAGGTGGAAATGTAACAAGACTAGGAGGTCCAGGTTCCTTAGGACTCGGTGATGCAGCTCTTGCATGATTGGATAACTAGAATGTGAGTATTATTGAGAAACAAGTGGTCAGTCACTCAGCCAAAATTTATTGGGTTGGTTAATGCTTAGTTGTATCATAGAACTTGTAGAAACATGAGAGCCGCATCATGCAAACATGGGAAGTGGCATGGTGGGGCGTGGCATGGCGGCAGTGACTAGCGAGAGTTGGGACTTAGATGCACAAGAATGAACCTAGGGTTCCTAGATCCGACGAAGCAGTAGGTGATTCCGGTGAGCTGAGATGCGGATCCATGGGCGGAGGTTACGATACATGTGCAAAAATGACCATGTTGTAAGGTCCTAATGGCTAGAGGGGGTGAATAGCCTATTAAAATTTTCTACAACAACACTTAGCAAACCGGTTCAACAAATATGAGTCGAAGCGAGTGTTGCGCTAGCCTACTAAACATGTAAGCCACCTACCATAATTCTAGTTTCTATAGTTTCTATTCACACAATGACTATGTCACTACACTAAGTTAGTGTGCTCTCAAAGGCTAACTAAAGAGCCACACTAACCAAACTAACAAGCTCTCACGACTAGCTACACTAAAGAGCTTGACAACTAGTTTGCGGTAATGTAAAGAGATATAGCAAGATGGTTAGTCCCAATGGCTAGAGGGGGGTGAATAGCCTATTAAAATTTTCTACAACAACACTTAGCAAACCAGTTTGATAAATATGAGGTGAAGCGAGATGGTTAGTCCTAATGTAAAGAGATACATGTGCAAAAACGACCATGTTGTAAGGTCCTAATGGCTAGAGGGGTGTGAATAGCCAATTAAAATTTTCTACAACAACACTTAGCAAACCAGTTCAACAAATATGAGACGAAGCGAGTGTTGCGCTAGGCTACTAAACATACAAGCCACCTACCACAATTCTAGTTTCTATAGTTTCTATCTACACAATGACTATGTCACTACACTAAGTTAGTATGCTCTCAAAGGCTAACTAAAGAGCCACACTAACAAAACTAACAAGCTCTCATGACTAGCTACACTAAAGAGCTTAACAACTAGTTCAACACCTAGTGAAACACGAACACGAAGTGCCTCTAGATGTAAACACTAGAGCAATGCACTTTGATTCTCTCCCAATCTCACAAAGATGATGAATCAATGATGGAGATGAGTAGGAGGGCTTTGGCTAAGCTCACAAGGTTACTATGTCAATGCAAATGGCCAAGAGAGTGAGCTAGAGCCGGCAATGGGGCTTAAATAGAGAGCCCCCACAAATACAGCCGTTGGCTCTCTGTTCACAGAAAAATCGAGGCGACTGGACGTGCCGGTCGGATTGACCGGACATACGACCCCAGCATCCGGTCCTCAGATTTTTGCCACGTGTCCCCTGCTTCAAATGCTGATCGCCCGATCTCAACGGTCAACAGTGCACTTAAGTTATGACCAGATGCACCTCTGCACCAAGACCAGACCCGCCACCGCCTGAGTCCGATCATTTCCAGAGAGCTCCCCGAGCCTCTATTTTGCGACCGAACGTGTCCGCTCCTGCACGACCGGATGCAGACCAACCAGAGTTCGGTCATTTCTAGACAGCTCCTCGAGCCTCTCTTTTGTGACCAGATGCATACACTCCTGCATGACTAGACACAGACCAGCCAGAGTCTAGTCATTTCTAGAGAGGTTCTAGAAATGGTTTTTCATGACCGGACGCGTCCGGTCACGCCTGACTGGACTCGCCCAGCGTCCGATCACTCAACCTTTTCACTTTGCGCCACCACATCAGTAGGATTGGATGCTAAATAGTGTTTAGCTAGAGTCTAGTCACATGTGTTCGATCAATAATGCCTCCAGAGTCTAATCATCAAAACCGAGACCGTGCCACTGATCCACTGCCGACCGGACGCTGCTCCCCAGAGTCCGGTCACCACGTGACCAGTGTCCGATCACTATTTTTCAGTGACTATCACCTCATTTATTTCACCAACTTCTCCACCCTTGCTCAAATGTGCCAACTACCAAGTGTATCACCTTGTGCACATGTGTTAGCATATTTTCACAAATGTTTTCAAGGGTGTTAGCACTCCACTAGTTTCAAAATGCATATGAAATGAGTTAGAGCTTCTAGTGACACTTTGATAACCGTATTTCGATATTTTCACCCCTCTTAATAGTAGGGTTATCAATCCTAAATGTGATCACACTCTCTAAGTGTCTCGATCACTAAACTGAAAAGCTCCTATCAATTTTACCTTTGCCTTGAGCTTTTTGTTTTTCTTGCTTCTTTTCCAAGTCCAATCATTTGATCATCACCATGCCATCATCATCATCATGTCATAATCTTCATTTGCTTAATCACATGGAGTGTGCCACCTATCTCATAATTAGTTTGATAAACTAGGTTAGCACTTAGGGTTTCATCAATTCACCAAAACCAAACTAGAGCTTTCACACATGGGCATCAGATCCAGAGGGGGAGGGACGACGCTGGCCTCGTATCTAGGGTTACCTATCGCCGGTGGTGGGGCATCGATGGCGATGGGTTTTGGGAGGGATGCAAAGCTAACGGTTGTCACAAAATGCTGTGGATGGAGATGGGGCGCCCTCATGGCATTACGAGGCGGGCGGGGAGGTATATGCTTATGGTGGCTAGGACGGGCATGGTGAAGCGACCTCACAAAAGATGAGGCCCATGTAGAGGAGAGGCTGAGGGGCGAGTGAGCGCAAACCCTAGCGACTATTGGGAGGATGGAATGAGGAGGGAGTGTGATGGCTGGCCGGGCGACTTTTAGATTAACCGTGCGGTTGGTCTAGGGCCACCGAACGGCTGGGCTGAATAGCCTAGCCAAAACTAGCCTAGCTAGCCGATTTAGCCCAGTCGAATAGGGTCCCTATCCTTGTCCCTGCTTGCTCACTGCATCATGACAGCCTCATAGAGCTATGGCAGGCTTCACTACTACAAAACAAGGATATTGTTACACTTTATTGTAACACATTCATCGATGTGTTCCTATGAAATTTCATAGTAACACAAAACAATGTGTTACAGACTTGGGTTTTAACACAAAACACGTTTTTATAAAGATGTATTACTAACAGTAATTATAGTACCACAAAATTAGTGTTACAAGCAAAATGTTACAAAAGTGTACTATATTGTAACACATGAATGAAACATATAAAAGGTGTAACAAATATATGACCTATAGTAACACAAAATAATATTGTGGTCCAAGTGTTACTAATCTTTAGCATGGCGTGAAAAAATGATAAGAAAATAAAAATTGGGTGCCACCAAGATTTGAACCTTCAACCTCACCACCAACCCAAGGAGGACAACAACACCCTCGCTACCACTAAACCACTTATATGTTTGTGAAAGATCTAGCATTTTATTTTATTTGTTATAAAAAACATGACTTGAGCCATCAAGATATAAATTTTGAATTGTTTAAACAAATTTGAAAGAAAAAATGACCAAAATATAAGTTGTAGATCTTGATGAGTTCTATAACTTTGTTGTTGATGACTTTTCTGTTATTCAAACAAAGTCTGATGAAAAAATGACCAAAATAAAAGTTGTTGATTTGAATCAGTTCTAAAAACTTATAGTTGGTGACTTTTCCATTTAAAATCATTACTATCACAAAATTATATTTGAAGTTTGTTATATTATCAAAATTCAAATTTAGCAAGGCATGGAAAAATGACAAGAAAAATCTATTTGACATCATTTACTGTCCGAAAATTCTATTTGAAGTTCTCACATTTTAAAATTCAAATTTAGCATGACGTGGAAAAAATTACAGGAACAATCTATCTGAAATCATTTGTTGTCCCAAAATTATATTTGAAGTTTTCATATTTCAAAATTTAAATTTAGCAGGGCATGCAAAAAATGACAGGAAAAATCTATTTGCAATAATTTACTGTCCCAAAATTATATTTAAGGTTTCATAATTTAAAATTCAAATTTAGCATGGCATGAAAAAATGACAAGAAAAATAAAAATGGGATGACCACAAAGATTTGAACCTACAACCTCAATAATCTCCAACACCACCACTACCACTAGACCACTTGTGTATTTGTTGATGTTTATTCGCCATTTTATTTCTCAAGTGAATGGAGAATGAGAGCTCATCATATTATGAAATTCAAATTTTGAATTCTTCAAACAAACTCAAATGAAGAAACAACTAAAACAAATGTTGTTGATTTGAATCAGTTCTAAAAAACTATAGTTGATGACTTTTCCATTTAAAATCATTACTATGACAAAATTATATTTGAAGTTTTTATATTTCAAAATTAAAATTTAGCATGGCGTGGAAAAATGAAAAGAAAAATCTATTTGAAATCATTTACTGTCTGAAAATTCTATTTGAAGTTTTCACATTTTAGAATTCAAATTTAGCATGGCGTGGAAAAGTTGACAAGAACAATCTATTTGAAATCATTTGTTGTCCCAAAATTCTATTTGAAGTTTTCATATTTCAAAATTCAAATTGAGCAGGGCGTGGAAAAAATGATAAGAAAATTTTATTTGAAATCATTTGCTGTCCCAAAATTCTATTTGAAGTTCTTATATTTTAAAATTCAAATTTAGCATGGCATGAAAAAATGTCAAGAAAAATAAAAATAAGATGACCACCAAGATTTGAACCTGCAACCTCAATAATCACCAACACCACCACTACCACTAGACCACTTGTGTGTTTGTTAATGATTATTGGTCATTTTATTTCTCAAGTGAATGGAGAATGAGAGATCATCATATTTTGAAATTCAAATTTTGAATTCTTCAAACAAACTAGAATGAAGAAACAACTAAAACAAAAGTTGTTGATTTGAATCAGTTCTAAAACTTGTTGTTGACGACTTTTACATTTGAAATCATTACAACAACAACAACAACAAAGCCTTTTAGTCCCAAACAAGTTGGGGTAGGCTAGAGTTGAAACCCAGCAGAAACAATCAAGGTTTAGGCATGTGAATAGCTATCTTTCAAGCACTCCTATCTAAGGCTAAGTCTTTGGGTATATTCCATCCTTTCAAGTCTCCTTTTATTGCCTCTACCTAAGTCAACTTCGGTCTTTCTCTACCTCTCTTCACGTTACTATCCTAGCTTAGGATTCCACTACGCAGTGGTGCCTCTAAAGGTCTCCATTGGACATGTCCAAACCATCTCAACCGGTGTTGGACAAGCTTTTCTTCAATTGGTGCCACCCCTAATCTATCACGTATATCATCGTTCTGAACTCGATCTCTTCTTGTATGACCGTAAATCCAACGCAACATACGCATTTTCGCGACACTTATCTGTTGAACATGTCATCTTTTCGTAGGCCAACATTCTGCACCATACAACATAGCAGGTCTAATCGCCGTCCTATAAAACTTGCCTTTTAGCTTCTGTGGTACCCTTTTGTCACATAGGACACCAGATGCTTGCCGCCTGAAATCATTACTATAAAAAATTATATTTGAATATCACAAAATTATATTTGAAATTTTTATATTTCAAAATTCAAATTTAGCATGGCATGGAAAAAATGAAAATAAAAATCTATTTGAAATCATTTACTGTTCGAAAATTCTATTTGAAGTTTTCACATTTTAAAATTCAAATTTAGCAAGGGGTTTAAAAGTTGACAAGAACAATCTATTTGAAATCATTTGTAGTCTCAAAATTCTATTTGAAGTTTTCATATTTCAAAATTCAAATTACCAGGGCGTAGAAAAAATCATAAGAAAAATCTATTTGAAATCATTTACTATCCCAAAATTCTATTTGAAGTTTTCATATTTTACAATTCAGATTTAGCATTGGGTGGAAAAAGTGACATGAAAAACAAAAAAAGATGACCACCAAGATTTGAACTTGTAACCTTAATAATCTCCAACACCACCACTACCACTTGACCACTTATGTGGTTATTGGTGTTTATTGGTCATTTTATTTCTCAAGTGAATGGAGAATGAGAGCTCATCATATTTTGATATTCAAATTTTGAATTCTTCAAACAGACTCTAATGAAAATAGAACTAAAACAAAAGTTGTTGATGACTTTTACATTTGAAATTATTTACTATCAAAAAAATATATTTGAAATTTTATATTTTAAAATTTAAATTTAGCATGGCGTGGAAAAAATGATAAGAAAAATCTATTTGAAATCATTTACTATCCCAAAATTATATTTGATGTTTTCATATTTTAAAATTCAAATTTAGCATGGCATGGAAAAGAATCAGAAGAAAAATAAAAAAAGACAACCACCAAGATTTGAACCTGCAACCTCACTAATCATCAACAACGCCACTACCACTAGACCACTTGCATGTTTATTAATATTATTTGTCATTTTATTTCTGAAGTGAATGGAGAATGAGAGCTTATCATATTCTGAAACTCAAATTTTGAATTGTTCATACAAACTTGAATGAAGAAATAATCAAAACAAAAGTTATAGATCTTGATGAGTTCTAAAACTTTGTAGATGATGACTTTTGCATTTGAAATCATTACTCTCCTAAAATTGTGTTTGAAATTCTCATAATTTGATATTCAAAATTTTGAATTATTCAAACGAACTCGTATATGGAAATGACTGAAACTAAAGTTGTAAATCTCGATGTTGTAGTTAACAACTTTTCATTTGAATTTATTTATGGTCAGTATGTAGAATTATCTGACCAAATTTAGTTATTATTGCAATTATCCGCTGAATTACCATAGAATTAATGTAATAATATCTAGACTTGGTTAGAAAAATCTATAAACTTGCGTGATAACATGATTTTGATGTATAATCATTGAATAAAAATTTCAAATGATTTTAGCAAAGTAATACTACTCATTGTTCACAAATAGACATATCCCACACATAGTTATATGACTAGGTGAGAGATATTACTATATGTAGGATGTCTTGTCCTACTTTATTGAAATTGTCTAAAATTGTTATGGAATGCCTATGGACCCAAAATATGTTGTTGTGTCAATTTACAGAATTATCTGACCAAATTTAGTTATTATTTGCAATTATTCATTGGATTAACATAGAATAAATGTAATAATATCTAAACTTGGTTAGAAAAATCTATAAACATGCATGGCAATATTATTTTGGTGTATAATCAATGTAGGAAAATTTCAAATGATTTTAGAAAAATAGTATTGTGCATTGTTCACAAATGGATGTATCTTACACATAGTTATAGGACTAAGTGAAAGATATTTCTATCTGTGAAGAATGTATAGTCCCACTTTGTTACAATTGCCTAAAAGTATTATGCTATGCTTATGACCCAAAATATGTTGTGTCAGTTTGCATAATGGTCTGACCAAATTTTAGTTATTATTGTAATTATTAGTTGGATTACCATGGAATAAATGTTTAGATATAAAAATATTGTGGCCAAGCACTCCTTAGAACCCTAACTTCATCTTCGATCCACCCTGATGGCCGGCATTTGACGAATCAGCAAAGGAACATGTGGATTCGTACAAGTCACACGTAGATCCGGCAACACGTGGAGCACTGGAGTGCATAACCAAAGTTATCTTTCTAGAAAAGCTAAAATCTTTTTTTCGAGGCCCAACTATAGACGCAAACGCTCATATACACAAGCGCAAATCACCCCTATGAACGCAGATGTAAGAATCCAACCAGCTGAGCTACGCTCGGTTCGCAAAAAAGTCTTTTAATTTGGAATGGAGGAGGTAGTAAAGTTCAAAAATTATTCAAACTGTGAGCTAAAATTTGGCTAATTTCTAATATCCCACGCTCTATCTATCACAACAACACCAAACCATAGCCATGAGCCAAAAATTGGCTAAGTCCCGTGCTCATGCTTTTTTTGAAAAAAAATCCCAATCTCAAACTATTTTAGGGTGTGTTTAGTTCGTGAAATGAAAATTTTTGGTTGTCACATCGATGTGTCGGAAGGATGTCGAGAGGGGTTTTTGGATACTAATAAAAAAGCAAATTACATAACCCATCAAGAAACTACGAGATGAATCTAATGATACTAATTAATCGGTCATTAGCACATGTGGGTTACTGTAGCACTTACGGCTTTTCATGGACTAATTAGGCTTAAAAGATTCGTCTCGCGATTTTGTCGAGAACTGTGCAATTAATTTTTTTCCGTCTATATTTAGTACTCCATGCATGTGCCGCAAGATTCGATGTGACACTTTGGGGTGAAAATTTTTGGAAAATAAACAGGGCCTTAGTCCGCGCGCTAGCTCCTCACCCAAAAATCCCTAAACCCTCACGTCTCTTGTGCTTTCTCTCCCTAATCCCCCATTTGCCGCTGCCCCCTTCAGACCCCTCCATTGGTCGTGAGCTCCTTGCTCATGGGAAGAGCGATCCTGACACCGCCTGCCGCCCTTATCATCCTCCTTCCCTCCTATGTAACGTGCCACAACGGATCCACACACTGGCATCCATGGGGTGCGGATCACCCTCCTCCTACGGTAGGTCACGCTTATGTCCCCCGTTCATACACCACCGGCTGGATGCAGTTCCTCCACTGCGACAGTCATAGCTAGGCTGTTGGTACGCATTTCCATTTGTGCTCTCCGCCAGGCTCGATTAACGAGGCCTCTTCCACATCGATGCAGGGCGGATCTCTATGGCATGGGATGTGGCACCGAGGCGGGCGAGCGGCGGCGTGGGATGGGGCACTAGCACGGCTGCCAGCAGAGATCCAAAGGTGAAATTTGTGCCAAGTACCTAGTTTTTTCCTCACATTTGAAAAGTAAGGCATTTGTTCATTCTCTTGATCGAGTTTTGTTTCAGCGGTGAAATTCGTGGAGAGATGAAGATAGTAGTGCTTGTTTCTACACTTGCAGCTTATCTCAATGCTCTTACAAGGGAAGGGGTTCATGGTGCTATATGAAATCTTATTGTTTGAATTCATCATGTTCCAGTAATCCTAGTTGACTTAGTGGGATCCTGCTAAAATTCATACTGACTACTGATTTTTTGTTTCTGTAACACACGAGTGATCCTGTGCATGTTTACTCTACTATTTTTTATGCTTTTAAAAAATAGATTGATTGTTAAATGTCATTTTATGTTGTTTAAGCATGATTTATAGGAAACCATGATTCAACAAACCTATGGTTTAAATCTCAACTCTAGCTATCTTGATTTGATATGGCTTTAAGAAAATTTGGTTAACCTTGTGTCGATGTTTCGAACCCGAGGGGTCCTCAACCAACTAGTGAAATGTACTGCGTGCCCCTAATCCCGGATGGTGATACAAAGAGACACAAGGTTTATACTGGTTCAGGCAATAGGTGCCCTACATCTAGTCTGAGAGATCGATCTTGTATTCCTTGCACCGAAGTGCTCGTAGTAGGGGGTTACAAGCAGGGCGAGAGAGGGAGCTAGCTCTAGGCCTCTATGTAGTGGCGTGAGTCGCTCGTTTGTCTGTCTATGCATATCTCAGGCTATGTCTATTCATGGACCTTAACTCCTCCCTAGAAATGGCCCCAGTCACTCCCTTTTATAGTCGAAGGGAGGCACAGGGGCGCTACATGCTTTTGCTATGTGTTGTTTCATGAGCGGAGGCAGCATGCCGAGCCCTGTAGCTTGTCACTATGGCGGCATGGTCGATGGAGCGGTCTTTGTCCTTGATGCACTAGAGCGACGCGCCGGTCACGCCCGATCCTGTGCGACGTGGGAGCTCCAGTGCTAACTTGACGCAGGGCATGGCGCATACTATCGATGACGTGCTGGTCACTGTACGTTGACAATGTAAAGAGCCGAGGCCCAGTCGGTGCAGAGGCCAAACCGTCATGGGGGGCTCGGCAGGCACGAATCCCGAGGCTACCGAGACCCTGAAGTGGATTGCCGAGGCTCGGAGGAGGCAGTTAGTCCTGTACACTGATTCCGAGGCTACAGGTGCCCGGACTTGACCCCCCACGCCGCGCTATCCTCGGAGCAGTTGGGGTTAGGCAGCACAGTGCAGCATGGGCATCAGTCGTGGGCACAGTACCAAGTACAGCGGCCGGTAACCCCTGCCCCATCCCGTCTCGGACGGCATGGTGTTGATGCGACCTCCATTTCATTAGTCGCTCTACTGCGTCGAGCCGTCGTCTGGCTGACGTCACGGGAGTGGTTGGTCGCATTAATTGGACGTGACGTTCTATCAGGGAAATCGGTCGAGGCGGAGGCGACAGAGTCGTCGTCGAGCCAGCCTCTAGTGAGATGGAGAATCGGCACCCCGTCCAAGGCCTTATGAGCCAGCCTCGAGCGAGATAGAGAATCGGTACCCTGTTCGAGGCCTTACGAGCCGGCCTCGAGCGAGACAGAGAATCGATACCCTGTCCGAGGCTTTACGTGTGAGGCCTCGAGTGAGGCGGGGAATCAGTTCCCTGTCCAAGGCCTTACGTGTGAGGCCTCGAGCAAGGCGAGGAATCGGTTTCCTGTCCGAGGCCTTACGTGCGAGGCATTAGGAGCTGCTTAGGGGACCCCTTTTTATGGTACCCGACAGTAGCCCCCGAGCCTCGGGGAGAGTGTGAGCGCTCTTCCTAAGGTTTTGATGAGACTTGGCTCACGGTAGCTCCTGACGAGATGATATTTCATACCCGAGGCCTTGGTGGGTGCGCGCAAGCGCACCCATTGGGTGTAGCCCCGAGGCCCTGGAGGAGTGGATTTATTCCTCCAGGGGCTTTTCTCATGTTTGAGTGAAGGGTCTTATCACGTTTGCCGAGTCCATGAGTGCGAGTTTGGGTCACTGGGTCTTGGCTTGGTTGTAGAAAGAGCCCTCGAGCCTCCACACAGAGCGAGAGGGCGATCGGGAGTTCCCCTGGCTTTTTGTGCGACCCTCGCGCATCCTTTTCGTTCAGAAGGAGGGGTTATTTGCTGAGCCCTCGAGTGTAAGCCTGGGTCACTAGGTCTCGGCAAGGTTGTAGGAAGAGCCCCTGAGCCTCTACACAGAGCGAGAGGGCGATCAGGAGTTCCCCAGGCTTTTTGTGCGACCCTCGCCCATCCTTTTCATTCAGAAGGTGGGGTGGAATATGTCAGGCTACCCTCGGTGGGCGCGAGTGGTGACACTTCCAGTGAGCTGTTATCGGGTAAGTCCGAGTGGAGGCCCATGCCCCATTTGATAAGGGTCAGCTAGTGGTCCAGAGACACACTCCAAAAGTACTAGAGGGCTTCTCTAGTGGGCCCTAGGGCCGTTTGACGGGCCTCGAGGGCTCGGTGCCTCCCTACGGTGGGATCCCATTCAGAGACCTCCCTGCTGGTCTCAGACATGACTTAGGGCATCCCGAGCGATCACTTGCTCGGGCCTTGGCCATGTATGGGCTTGCCCATAGTTGTCCCTGACTCTATTATCCTAGGGCGGCTGTCGAGACCCTCGGGGGCCCAGCCTTCAATCCCCTGGACTGTAATAGGCTTGGTGCCTTTTATTGCATTTTTCCCTTGTGAGTTTGGGTTGCTTGTCTTCGACTTGGTTGCAGGAAGAGCCCCCGAGCCTCTACACGGAGCGAGAGGGCGATCAAGAGTTCCCCTGGCTTTTCGTGCGACCCTCACGCATCCTTTTTGTTTAGAAGGAGGGGTTGTTTGCTGAGCCCTCGAGTATGAGCCTGGGTCGCTGGGTCTCATCAAGGTTGCAGGAAGAGCCCCCAAGCCTCTACATGGAGCAAGAGGGCGATCAGGAGTTCCCCTAGATTTTTGTGCGACCCTTGTGCATCCTTTTCGTTCGGAAGGAGGGGTTGTTTGTCGAGCCCTCGAGTGCGAGCCTGGGTCACAGGGTCTCGACTTGGTTGCAGGAAGAGCCCTCGGGCCTCTGCACGGAGCGAGAGGGCGATTAGGAGTTCCCCTGGCTTTTTGTGCGACCCTCGCGCATCCTTTTCATTCAGAAGGAGGGGTGGAATATGCCAGGCTACCCTCGGTGGGCGCGAGCAGTGACACTTTTGATGAGCTATTATTGGGTAAGTCCAAGTGGAGGCATGTGCCCCATTCGATAGGGGTCGGCTAGCGGTCTAGAGACACTCTCCAAAAGTACCAGAGGGCTTCTCCAGTGGGTCCTAGGGCCGTTCGATTGGCCCTAGGGCTTGGTGCCTCCCTACGGTGGGATCCCATTCAGAGACCTCCCTGCCGGTCTCGGACATGACTTAGGGCATCCCAAGCATTCGCTTGCTTGGGCCTCGGCCATGTACAGGCTCGCCCATAGTCATCCCTGACTCTGTTGTCCTAGGGCGGCTGTCGAAACCCTTAGGGGCCCAGCCTTCGAACCCCTGGACCGTAGCAGGCTCGGTGCCCAGTTCCTTAGTCTGAAAGGAATTGGGTGGGGGGTATTTCCCTCCCATTGGCTGACAATGGTGGGTGCGCCTTTTGGGGCGGTTTCTCGAGGAGACGAAATGGCACCTACCGTTGCTGCGGTCGGATGTGATGCGATGTCAGCGAATGGGACGTTACTGTGCGCGCGATTAATAAGGAAAAGGTGGACATGTGGGCGGTTTAATCGGATCTAGATTAACTGTGTCGAATCTGAGGGAAACTTCCTTGATTTTGTCGCCCATCCGTTTCACCCCCTTCCTGTATAAATACGTGACGAGCCTCGCCCCTCCCCTCCTTACCTTGCCTGCATTTGCCTTTTCTGCCCTCAAGCCATCGCTAAGAACAGAGAGCACCGTGGAGAAGAAGGGAGAAGGGGGAGGAGGAGAGGGAGAGGGAGAGGGCGAGCCTTACTACCGTAGCCACATTCCCACCACACTCATGGCCGGCGGCGTTGTTGTCATTCCGGCGGATCCTTGGGGTCCATCCGACGTGTCCGTGGAGACGTTGCGGTCGCTCATCGATGACGGCCTCCTCCACCCAGTTACTAACCCCACCAGGCCAGAGTGGATTGCTCCAGTGGGCGAGCAGGAGCCGAGGCCACACGACGGGTACATTGTGAGCTTCGTGTCTTTCCATGAGCATGGTCTCGGCCTGCTAGCGGATCAGTTCATGCGAGCGCTCCTGCATTACTACGACATGGAGCTACACAACTTCAACCCCAACTCCATCACACAGGCAGCCATCTTCGTCGCCATCTGCGAAGGGTACTTGGGCATTGCCCCCCATTGGGAGCTGTGGCTCCACCTCTTCCGGGCAGGGCTCACCACCAAGCCGATGAGCATGTCGGGCACGCAGAAGGTGATGAGGGCCGATGGCTGCACTCTCCAAGTGCACCAAGACCAGCAACACCTCTACATCTTAGCCCAGCTCGTGTCGTCCAACCATCGCAGGTACAACAGCTGGTTCTACCTCCGCAACGACGATGGCGGACTTCCCCCCTATACCGGGCGGGTCCTAGAGAGCCTACCGGAGAAGTGGAGGTACGGCGTCCTAGTGGTCGATCAGCCCAAGCTACAGCCACTCCTAGAGGGACTGGAGAGGCTGCAGAGCCGTAGCCTTATGGCGGCTGTGGTCATGGCTACCTTCCACCGTTAGAGGGTGCTGCCACTGATGGCTCGGCGGCGGCGTCTGTTCAACATGACATCAGATGAGCCGATCGAGGGCAACCAGATGTCTGCCGTCGCCCTCTCTAACGAGGAGATTCTATGTTGGGTGAGGGAGATAGTAGAGGGGTGGCTGAAGATCAGTGGTCTAACCCCGTTCACGATGCGCCCATCGCGGGGGTACCTTTCCCTGGTAAGTCACGCGCCGCTGCGGCCTCCGAGGCCTCCTCGTTCCTCACCATTTCCTGTTCCCTTATTTGTGTTCGCCGTTCCTACAGGGGATGAGGGACGTGCGAGCCTCCCCACCGCCCGTTCCCAAGGACGTAGAGCGGCGGGCGGTGAACTAGGCGCACGCTGAGGTGTAGAAGAAGTGGAAGGACGCCGAGGAGGCAAAGTGCAAGAGGAAGATCCTTGCGCACGAGGAGCTAGAGAAGCATCGCCGGCAGCAGAGGTAGGACGGTCTCTCGGTGGAGGCATCTCCATCGCCGTCAGTGTCGATGGACTCTTTGGGCGAAGATGATGAGAGCGAGGTGGGGCGGGGTCCCCTAGACCATCTCCCTGACATCGGGGCATCGGTGAGCAGCCCGATGTTCCCAGGAGGAGGAGGAGAGGGCGCCTCGGGGCCGGCGATCGCCCGCCCTGAGGCCAAGGCTGACACGCCTGAGGCACGAGCGTTAGGGAAGCACACCGTCAGCCCGGTGGGCTCGACGGTAGAGGTGGAGCTGGCGGCAGCGGGGGCGATGCAACTGCCCCCGTAGAGGGTCGAGGGGGCACCGGAGTCCAATAAGGGCCAGCCGGCACCAGCGGACATGGAGATCGTGCCACCACCGCCGCCACCGCCGTTGCAGAGGAGGAGGGACGCAATGCCGAAGCGGTTGTGTCCCCATTCAAGGTGAGTGTTTTTTCAGCGGAGTTCGTATCATCTTCCGCTTGCTTTCTGGTCGTATGTTGATCAAGTGAGTGTTTTGCCTTTAGTCGGAAGCATCAGGCGGAGGTGCCAGCCCTGACACCATGTAAGTCACTCAAGGTGAGCATGGGCTCCACCGCTCAATGGGTGGTGGAGGCGCAGGCCGCCATACAGCGTGGCATGGTGTCGGCGAGGGTCGACCCAAAGGAGCTGGTCACCTAGGGAGAGGCTACCGAGGCGGCCATGGAGCGAGTGGAGGAGGAGGAGCCTATGCCCCACGAGGCCAAGGCCCATGGGTCGGATGAAGCCGAGGCGCCCTCAGTCGCTGAGGCCACCGAGACCAAGGTCGAGGCCCCTAGGACCTCTGAGGCCGAGGCGATGGAGGCCGGGGCGTCTAGGACCACCGAGGCCGAGGTGGTGGAGGCCCGAGCCCCTAGGACCACCGAGGCCAAGGTGGCGGAGGCCGATGGCCTAGGAAGCGGAGATGGTGGTGGCGCAAGCCTCAGTGCCGCCCCCAGTCCAAGGCCCACCGCCATCTCAGGAGAGCGCCCGGGAAGTGGAGGTCCATTCGATCTCCTCCAACGATACTTCCTGGGGGAAGGAGGTGGCGGAAGCCAAGGCGGCCAGCACTGCATAGCAGCCGGCTCTGACCTTTGGCGAGGGAAGCTCGGCCCTCGTGCGGGTACAACCCGAGCCCCATGGGTGGGATCACCCGTGTGTCTTGTGGTGGAGCCAGGATGACCCTATGGGGGAGCCTCTGTTCGCTCTTAAGGACGTGGTCGAGGGGGGTGCTGGAGCACTTTCGAGCAATACCGCCGTCTAGCAGAGCGGTTGCTATGGACAGCACTGTCCATCAAGGCTGACGATCTGCCCGGCGTCGCCTAGGTACGCGCCTTCTTTTCTCATGTGGTGTCGTCTTTTTCTGAGTTCTCTCACAGCACTTGACGTCTGTTCTGCCTATCTAGGAGCTCGAGGACCGGTCCCTCGGGAAATCACTATTCCTCCAGTGGGAGAGCGGCATCTGGGACTAGCTCTAGCAATAGAAGGACCTGCTTGCCAGTGCCAATGAGCTTCTGTCAGCGTGGAGCGTGGAGGTGGAGGACCTCCGCCTTCGCTGTGCTGATGCGAAAGCTGAGGCGGCCATGGCTCGGGAGCAGGCCACCCCTTTGATGGCTTGGATCAAGGAGCTAGAGGAGGAGCTGACCCAGGCGGCTGGCGAGCGGGACACCTTTAGGTCCTGAGCCGAACAAGCGGAGGCCTCTGCCAAGGCTGTTGCCGGGCAGTTGGGGGTGGAGCAGGGCGCGCACCTGCTGACGAAAGGTGCCCTAGCTGAGGCCCTCAAGGTGGCCGAGGCCTCCCGAGTTGAGGCCCTAGCTTTGAAGGAAAAGGCCAAGGGTGAGTTTCATCCCCCTTGTGTTATTTGTTTTTCTTGCGTTTAACCCCTAACTCCCCGATGCGATGCAGAGCTGGAGAAGGAGGCTTCCTAGGCAGCCGAGGCCTCTCAGGTCGAGGTCCAGCACTAGAAAGAGAAAGCCGAGGCCTCTTGTCTCGAGGCCCAGCGCTGGGAAGAGAAAGCTGAGGGTGAGTCCTATAGGCCTCCGCCCCTGTTTGGCTTGTTTTCCTTTGCGCTTAACCCCATCCTACCTGTTTTGGTGCAGGGTTGGAGAAGGAGGTCACCCGGGCAGTTGAGGCCTCCGTCGTGGTGCAGGCGGTGCTCGAGGCTGAGATCAGGGAGCATAATGTGCTATAGAGCGCCGCTCGTATCATCTACGAGGCCCTGGAGGTTGAGGGGGTTGAGTCGGGCAGCTCCCTTAGGAGCTGCTTGACCGCGTTGAGCGGCTAAGCGCGTGAGCGACTCTGGGGGGCGCTACACATGGGCGTCAAGCGCGCCCTAGCTGTCGTCTCTTCGCACTATGCTGGCATCAACCTTGAGGCCGTCAGTAATGGCTACGTCTTGGCTGAGGATGACGAGGAGGTCGGCGCGGAGGTGGCGAAGCTGATGGAGGCGGCTGAGGGCCCCAGCACGGCGCTGGCCAAGCTGTTCGAAGAGGATGTGGTCCCTCCCACGCTGTCTACCGATGCTGGCGACCCTAAGCCTTGACCTGGGCCAAAGAGGCCATGTAAACATATTAGGATTATCGCGCCATGATGCTTGTGGCCGTTGATGCCTTTTTTGAAGTACTTATGCATATTCGCTTTTTAATCATTTTTATTGTATTTTTGAGCCTCTGCGCTCTGCCTCATTTTAGGACATATCACTTGCAAAAAACTTCCTCGAAGCCTAAGCTGTCCCTTGGGTAAAAGGTGGTGAGGGAGTGCCGTAGCCCAGGGGCGTAGGCCGTCTCGCGGCTCGGCCGGCCTTTTGGCCCTGAGACAGACTTTCGGTCCTTAGGTCTTTTACAATCGATTTGTCAGAGCACGCTAGAGAGTTTTGCGTAGAAATTTTTTTTGAAAAACGACTAAAAAATGGTGTGTGGGACTTAGGGGGGAGTCCCCCTTCTAGCCCCCGAGGGAGGCTCGGTTCTGCAGAGGCAGAGCCGTGTCTTGTTCGAGCCCCATAGTGGGCACCTCTGTAGAGGCGGAGCCAAGTCTCCCTTATGGTGTTATCGTAACGCTGAGGCCCACTATGGGCTAGGGGGGTTTCTCAAAAATTAGAACAATTAAAGAACGCTTCTTTATTGTATTTCGAGAAACAATGTATATAATGCTTGGAAATTTAAGGGTAAAAGCGACGTAGTTGTTCTATGTTCCAAGCATTGGTGAGGATTTCACCCTTTTTGTTGGCTAGCTTGTAGGTCCTAGGCTTCAGCACTTGGGCGACGATGTACGGCCCTTCCCATGGCGAGGTCAGTTTGTGGCGGCCCTTGTTGTTCTGCCTTAGTCTCAGCACTAGGTCACCCACCTTCAGGTCTCGGCTTCGAATGTGCTAGGCTTGGTAGCGTCGTAGGGCTTGCTGGTACTTGGCCGAATGTAATAGTGCAACGTCTCGAGCTTCCTCCAGTTGGTCGAGGGCATCCTCGCAGGCAGTGCGGTTGCTTTGCTTGTTGTTGGCCTGCAGCATCGGGGAACCGTACTCCAAGTCAGTGGGGAGGATGGCCTCGGCTCCATAGACCAGGAAGAATGGTGTGAACCCCATGGCTTAGCTTAGGGTGTTCCTCAGGCTCCAGATGACCGATGGGAGTTTGGCAAGCCATTTCTTGCCAAATTTCTTCAACCGGTTGTATACTCTTGGCTTGAGGCCTTGTAGGATCATGCCGTTGGCACGCTCTACTTGGCCATTTGTCCTAGGATGTCCTTCGGCCGACCAGGCCACATGGATGTGGTGGTCGTCATAGAATGTCAAGAACTTGTGGCCGGTGAATTGTGTCCTGTTGTCAGTGATGATGGTGTTTGGGATGCCGAACTTGTGGATGATATCAGTGAAGAACAGCACCGCTTGCTCGAACTTGATTCGGTTGATCGGATGAGCCTCGATCCACTTGAAGAACTTATCAATTGCTACCAGTAGATGGGTGTAGCCCCTGGGGGCCTTCTGTAGAGGCCCAACCATGTCAAGCCCCCACATGGTGAACGGTTTGGAGGGCTTAGGCCAGGAGATGCGTCTGTCATGCGTAGTACTGGCATCCCTCGTAGGAGCGTACGAGCTTGGTGGTGTCAGCAACAGCCGTTGGCCAGTAGAACCCTTGGCGAAAAGCGTTTCTGACGAGTGTCCAAGGCGCTGCATGGTGCCCGCAGGCTCCTACATGCAAGTCCTAAAGTAGGGCTTGACCTGCCTCGGTGGTGATGCATCATTGGAGGACGCCAGATGGGCTTCGCCTGTACAACTCGCCGTTGCTGAGGACGTAAGTCTTGGCTTGTCGATCAAGCCATCGGGCTTCGGTCCTATCCGCGGGAAGCTCTCCTCGGACGAGGCAATCAAGAAACAGGACTCGCTAGTCCATGCCCTGGTTGGCCTCGGGAGGCTTCGTGTTGACTTCCATGACCTCGGGCTCGACGCCATCTTTGCCAGTTCATCCGTGGCCTCGTTGAATTTTTGCGCGATGTGGTTGAGTTTGAGACCGTCGAACTTGTCTTCTAGGCGACGTACCAACTTGCAGTATGCCTTCATCACTTGATCGACGATGAGCTGTGAATCGGCCCGTACGTTGAGACGTCATACTCCAAGTTCGATGGCGATTTGTAAGCCGTTGACGAGGGCTTTGTACTCGGCTGCATTGTTGGAGGTGGCGAAGTGGAGCCGAACCATGTAGCGCATGTGTACTCCAAGGGGTGAGATGAAGAGCAGAACCGCGCCTGCCTTAGTCTTCATTAGGGACCCATCAAAGTACTTGGTCCAGCATTATGGCTGGACTTGAGCAGGTGGCAATTGGGTGTTGGTCCACTCAGCCACAAAATCGGCCAAGACCTAAGATTTGATTACTTTCCGAGGCACAAAAGACAGGGTTTCCCCCATGAGTTTGATGGCCCACTTGGCTATCCTACCTGAGGCCTCCCGATTATGGATTATCTCTCCTAGGGGGAAAGACGACACCACGGTCACTGGGTGGGACTCAAAGTAGTGACGCAGCTTGCGTCAAGCCAAGACTATGGCGTAGATCAGTTTCTAGATGTGGGGGTAGAGTGTCTTAGTCTCAGAGAGCACTTCGCTGATGAAGTAAACGGGTCATTGGATGGGTAAAGCATGCCCTTCTTCCTGCCTCTTGACTACCACGGCTGCGTTGACCACTTGGGTTGTTGCGGCAACATAGAGTAAGAGGGTCTCATCCTTGGCCGGCGGTACCAGGATGGGAGGATTGGTGAGCAGTGCCTTGAGCTTAGCGAGGGCTTCTTCGGCCTCGGGGGTCCAAGAAAAGCGTTTGGATTTCCTCAAGAGGCGGTACAGAGGCAAGCCTTTTTCGCCAAGGCACGAGATGAAGCGGCTCAGGGCCGCAAGGCATTCCATAACCCTCTACACTCCTTTGAGATCTTGGATTGGTCCCATGTTGTTGGCCGTTGGTGCCCGAGCAGGCTTGGGACGAACCGAGGCTCCTCTACCATGCCGAGGCGATGCCGCGGGTAGTTCCGAGGCGCCTCTGTGCCGTCTAGAGGCGGAGCTTTCGGCCTGCTGTACCACAGCGGTCTCGAGGAGGTCTCGGAGCTCGCCGTGGGCTAGTCGCCCCTCCGTGGTAGAGGGCTCAGGCATAGTTTAGAGTAGCATCGCCGCTGCCATGACGTTCTAGCTAGGCGATTGAAGATAGGGGGTTGCTCGCCCCCTATATCGTTGTTGATGCGGTGGTGGACGTCGTGAGCCCTCCACCAGGCTACTCCGCCATCACCGCGACCCCGTTGCTCTCGCTCGAGGGTGTCTCAGAGCTGTTGCAGAAGGAGCTGGTCTTGCTCGACCTTGGCCTAGAGCTCACGGAGCTACTCCAAGTCAAGGTGTCGTAGTTCCTCGCGGGCGGGGTTTTCGTTCCGCGCCGTGGGGAGCTCATCGCGTGGAGGTGTGGCGTCGCCTGCCCCCTCGCAGAGCGAGGAGCGGTTGTCTGCCCCTTCGTCCTCATCACTCGCTCTTGGCATCCTGAGCCCAAAGTGGAAGCACTTGCAAGTGGGGTCATAAGTGCCTTCGTCATCGGAGTCAGAGTAACCGAAGCAGTAGTCGCTCACGGCCAGGAAGCGACGCATGGCTTCAGGGTCGCGAAGCCCGAAGAAGTCTACTCCGGCCCATGCCTCGTCCTCCTCCGAGGAGTTAGCATGGGTGTGGGTCGAAACCATGGCGTCGAGGTCGAGGGCGAAGCGTTGGTGGCATCCTGAGGGCTCCGCGTGAGCGGAAGCGTAGGCGGCGGAAGTGTTGCCAAACCCGAAGGGGTACGAGGATGGTGCCATCATTGGGCTTTGCTCCGCTGGAGTCGATTCCTCAGGGGGTGGTGGGACAGAGCTTGATGACGTTGCGTCGCTGCGCGCCACCGACGTATTTCCCTTGCTCAGGCTTAAGCTGGACAGGTCCCCAACCTGGGACTCCATACCAACAGCCGAGCATGGGACGCCAGCGGAGCGTGGTGCGTCGTCCGGAGCTCGCGCGATGTCGGGGTGGTCCCGCTCACGTCGTGCCTGGCGAGCATGACGAGAGCGGCGGCCCGGGCGTTGTCTGTACCTGGGCTACTAGTGCGTGGTGTCATCGTGGGTCGGTGGGGCTCGGGGTGTGAGGAGCACCATATCGTACTCAGATCCAAGAGACATGAACTCTAGGCTCCCGAACCAAATCACCGTGCCAAGACAAAGTGGTCGCACGGGGTCTGCCATCCAGAACTTGTTGGGATGACGAAGCTGACACGTAGTATAGCCCCTACCCGGCGCGCCAACTATCGGTGTTTCAGACCCAGGGGGTCCTCAACCAACTAGTGAAATGTACTATGTGCCCCTAATCCCGGATGGTGATGCAAAGAGACACAAGGTTTATACTGGTTCAGGTAATAGGTGCCCTACGTCCAGTCTGAGAGATCGATCTTGTATTCCTTGCACCGAAGTGCTCATAGTAGGGGGTTACAAGCAGGGCGAGAGAGGGAGCTAGCCTAGGTCTCTGCGTAGTGGTGTGAGTTGCTCGTTCGTCTGTCTGTGCGTATCCCAGGCTATGTCTATTCGTGGACCTCAACTTCTCCCTAGAAATGGCCCCGGTCACTCCCTTTTATAGTCGAAGGGAGGCACAGGTGCGCTACATGCTTTTGCTACGTGTTGTTTCATGAGCGGAGGCAGCATGCCGAGCCCTATAGCTTGTCACTATGACGGCATGGTCGACGGAGCGGTCTTTGTTCTTGATGCACTGGAGCGACGCGCCGGTCACGCCTGATCCTGTGCGACGTGGGAGCTCCAGTGCTAACTTGACGCAGGGCATGGCGCATACTGTCGACGACGTGCTGGTCGCTGTATGTTGACAATGTAAAGAGCCGAGGCCTAGTCGGTGCAGAGGCCGAACCGTCGTGGGGGGCTCGGCGGGCGCGAATCCCGAGGCTGCCGAGACCCTGAAGTGGATTGCCGAGGCTCGGAGGAGGCAGTTGGTCCTGTACACTGATTCCGAGGCTATAGGTGCCCAGACTTGACCCCCCACGCCATGCTGTCCTCGGAGCAGTTGGGGTTAGGCAGCACAGTGCAGCACGAGCGTCAGTCGTGGGCATAGTACCAAGTACAGCGGCCGGTAACCCCTGCCCCGTCCCGTCTCGGACGGCATGGTGTTGATGCGACTTCCATTTCGTCAGTCGCTCTGCTGTGTCGAGCCGTCGTCCGGCGACGTCGCGGGAGTGGTTGGTCGCATTAATTGGACGTGACGTTCTGTCAGGGAAATCGGTCGAGGCGGAGGCGACGGGGTTGTCGCCGAGCCAGCCTCGAGCGAGACGGAGAATCGGCACCCCGTCCGAGGCCTTACGAGCCGGCCTCGAGCAAGATGGAGAATCGGTACCCTGTTCAAGGCCTTACGAGCCGGCCTCGAGCGAGACGGAGAATCGGTACCCTATCCGAGGCCTTACGTGTGAGACCTCGAACGAGGCGGGGAATCGGTTCCCTATCCAAGGCCTTACGTGTGAGGCCTCGAGCGAGGCGGGGAATCGGTTTCCTATCCGAGGCTTTACGTGCGAGGCCTTACGAGCCAGTAGTTGTCTCTTAGCTTTGATTTTTAAAGGGTCTAAGCGATTTTTTTTCGGCTCTTGCTTAGGGGACCCTTTTTTATGGTACCGGACACCTTGCTACAATTTTGTTTTTTCAGTCCTTCTATTCATTTCAAGCTTCAGCAGCTTGCTCCTTATCACACTTCTCCACTGTGCTTCCAGCGGCTAGAATACCTTGTGGTATTCTATTCATCTGTACAGCTGACAAGAAGAAGCAGCTCGATTGTATTAATTTTCAGAGATTCAGTTGGACTTCAGGAGCTTGCAAATAAACCTTGACACCATGCCGTTTTTCATTGAATCAAATTAAAATTTGGTGCTGTAATTTTCACTTTCCTGTCTTATGTTGGCTTCAGTGAACAAAACAGGTCATCTCGGAAACAGCAGAAAATCAACTATTTTATTTCTTCAGAGTTTCAGTCCTATAAGAGCAGCTTAGCTATTTTTATTCTGCAGTTCACTTCTTCAGCAGGAGTACTGCTCGTCGGTTTATTTCTGCAGCTTGGTGCAGGCTGTCCAGCTCGACTATTTTTCTTTGATTGGTTAGAAGTTTTCTTCTCTGGTTTTCAGATCTTTAACGGTGATTTTTTTCAGCAATAGCATCATCAAGTGTCTATTCTCTCCCCTGGCTTGGTCATCAACAACAGCTGCTGCAATTCAGAGTGCATGCTTTCTCATCTATCACAACTGCTGTAACTGATTAATGGAGAATCTCAGGTAGTGCACAGGTATTAATTTCTCAAGCCTGTACATCGTCTCACCCATAATTCCTGTGAAATGTCTATGTGAGCTATATATAGTGTTGCAATAGTCTTTGAACTTTTCATGGGATCATTAGCTTTGGACTAGTGAGCTTGATAATTATTTTCACATGTTTAATTAGACCTCTTATTAGCAGGCTTATTTGTGAATTGATTAATCTGCACCTATTGCTTTGCTTCTGCACTACTTTGAGATTCCTAATTGCCTTTTTGGCAGTCCTGTTTGCTGGAGTTTGGATCCAGTTTGGTACAGATCCTGTGTAACTTGAAAGTCTTAACATGACCCTCACAGTTAATAACTTATGCAAGATTTTCATATACAATTTTTTTTCAAGCCATGAGATGTGTGTTTGTTTGTTCCCATCTAAACTTAAAGATCAGTGCTAATTTGTGTTTCTTTTTCTCTACCTTTTTCCGATTAGTGTGAAGTACACCTATACTAGATTCAATATTTTCCTTCTATCTCCTTTAGAGTCTACTTTTCTTAATAAAATTATGCTGATTTTTGCTTCTATTCTTTCAGAACCCAAGGAATTTACTTTTGTGTTTTACCATCTTCAGAACTAGAGAGTAAGATGACCTACAACTTAATGATCCCTTTTCCGCATTACTTATATGTAAACAAAATTACCCAATAAATTAATATAGTGATGTTTCATTGTATTTTTCAGGCAATATTTGAGAGGTTTGATCGTGATCGAAGTGGTAGAATTGATTCATCAGAACTGTGTGATGGTCTTCTCACTCTGGGATATTCTGTCAATCCAAACGTGAATGATTTTTTTTAAGCAGGAAGATAGAGTTTGAGTGGAGCACTCGAGTGATGGAATGGTCAATTCAAGCCAATCTTTGTTGTAGTTGTAGACATAGCTCGTTAGATTTTGATGTGTACAAGTACAAACAAGTGTGTCAAATACCTTTTGGGTTTGAAGTTTGAACAATGTGTGTAGCTAAGCTGAGTTTAATATGAGCTGGTTTCATTCCAGATGTGTAAACAAATCATATTTTTGGTTTAATTGCTTTGTCAAAATGCTTTTTAACCATATATTGTTTTGAAAATTTAATGATGTTCCAATATTGTTTGATGCTAGTAAATAAAGTGTTGCAATGTAAACTGTCGGTATCATCATCTGGCGGTGGCAATATATATTACATACCTACAACAACCAAACATTTAATGTGGCAATTGGCAATAGAGGGTTCCACCTATTACAACTAAATAACAAATGTGGCAATAGAGTGTTCCACCTATTGCAATGCTTTCAGGTTGTTGCATTAGGGGTGAATTCTAGTAGGGTAGACAATCACTCTAACACTAGGCAAATGTTCCAATAGATTAGTTATTGTGTTACAAACTCTGCATTCTACTATAACCTGAAGTGTTACTAGAGCAAAAAAAAATGTGTTACAACAGAAAATCGCTGTAACAATAGACAAATGTTCTTGTAGACAAATAAATGTGTTACAATAAACCAGTCTATAGTAACATGGCCAATTAGAACACAAAAAAAGACATGTTACTAAGAAAGCTAGTAACACTTTTTTTCATCCTATAGTAACGCAAGTTGGTGTTACTACAGCCTTGTCTGGTGGGTCTATAAGCCGATTGTACTGATTTGTACGGCTAATTTGTTTGGAGACAAAAATACGGTATCATTCGGCTTATCCTTGCGCTGTAGCAGTGCTTGCAGCTGTAGGGAATGCGCGCCCCCACTTGCAGTTGCAGGCCGAGTGTGTGTGATGCAGAGGTGCGCTGTGGACCGTGTGGTCTGTGGAAGAACCGGACCTTGCGTGTTTGCCTTTATTGACCAACGACCCCCAGTGCGCTGCTGTGTCCTGTGTGTGCGCGCGCGCGACTGTGGGCATAGTACGGCTGTCTTGTACAAGACGTTTCCATTACAGTTATGTTCCAGTACATGTTCTTCATTCCTGTTCCTGGCAATGCCAAGTGTATGTAGGATATATGTATGTACTCCTATATGATGTGTCACTGGCTCACGGCCTCGCACGGGTGTGAAAGACTCTCATGGAGTTCCTGAAAGCTGTTTGATCCGTGGACTAAAGTTTAGTTATTATCATATCGAAACTTCGTATACTGATTAGAAGAACTAAATATGAGTTAATTATAAGGGGCTCTTACATTTATACCCTTGTTTTGTGTCGAAACTGTAATTTTGCCCCTATTTTTTTGACTTTATGAATTTACCCTACTGTGCCATTCACGAAGCACCAATTTGCCCCTGCTCCGTCATCCACCCCTAACGGTGTTAAACTTCCCGTTTAGATCCAAAAATTTTTGGATTTTGGCTCACTGTAGCATTTCGTTTGTATTTGGTAATTAGTGTCTAATTATGGACTAATTAGGTTCAAAAGTTTCGTCTCGCGATTTCTCGACCAACTGTGTAATTAGTTTTTTTTTTCGTCTATATTTAGTACTCCATGCATGTGCCGTAAGATTCGATATGATAGGTACTGCGCAAAATTTTTTGGATTCTAAACAGGCCCTTTGTACAAAAGGATATGAATGTCCATGCGATTTTGCCTCTCGTTTATTATGCCTAATTGCGATTTTGCCCCTGTCTGGCCGAGGCAGGTGGGCGCTATGTTGCTGCTGCTCTTATGCACCGATCGATGAACCATGCGCTCTCTGTCTTTAGCCTATGTGAGCTGAGTCTATGGACAGGGGAAGAGGAAGACAGAGCCACTGACGCGCGGGGTCCACAGGGCGAGGTGGTGCGCCCTGGTTGGCCCTGGCGACGATGCTGAGAGCTGGGCATTGGGTGCCGTCGACGAGGCGCATCTGCTCCTTTTCCTTCTGAGTGGTCTACGGAAGAGATCAGACAGAGCAAGTGAGAGGGAGAGAAAGAGAGAGAGAAGCAAGGCGGTGGGAGACTAGAGGGCGACGTTAAGACCGGGGAGCACCAGTGACTGCCCCGGCGACCTGCGGCCGTCCTCTTCCAAAAGAGGCAGCAAGGGGAGGGGAAGAGCAGAGCGCTCGGCGTGGAACGGAGATTAGAGAGAGCAGCAGGGGAGCAGAAGGGCAAGAGGGATGGGGGAAGCAGAGCAGCACAACCTCGGATCCGGCCAACGGAGGCGAGCGCGGTGGCGCTCGGCCTTGGGCGGAGCTGCAGGGCAGGGCAGCGGCGGCGGACGACCTCGGCTTCATCGCGAGGTGCTCGGCAGCGACTCCGACATCGTCAACCGTCCGGCCATGGCGCGGCCACCGGAGATGCGGTGCGCAGGAGGGCGACGGCTCCGGGTCGTACGCAGCACCGCTGCACCAGCACGACCACCGCCGCCTGCCACGGTACGCCAGCCACCGCACGTCCGCGCCCGAGCGACCGAGCCGTGGCTGCTTCCGAGCACCGCACGCCCGAAGCCCCCGCACCGCGCGTCGCGTGCCAAGCCCCGCGGCCCTCGCGTGCCCCCACACCGCGCGCCACATGCCGAGCCCCGCCGCAGCCCCGCACGCGACGAGCCCCGCCGCCGGGAGCCGTTGCCGCACTGCGCATTGTGCGCTGCCAATGCCGCCGCCGCCGGATGTCCCCGACGCCCCGGTCGATGTAGCCGGCCCGTGAGAAAGGCACAGTTTCCATATGGAGGCTGAATATAAGAATAAGGGGCAATTTGATCTTTTCGCCTTTCTTTTTTCAGATTTTGAATTTTTTTAATTTATTTATTCCATGACCATCTGACGGCATCCAAACCAGGGGCAAACGGATGATTCAATTTAAAATAGCAAAGGCAAAATCACAAAGTTGAGAAAACAAGGATAAAATCACAATTGGACTCCTGCATAAGGGAAGAACACCATTTTCCCTAATTATAAAGCTAACTGCATAAATAGAGATTATGACATCGTTCGGCTTACCTTATAATCCGCACTATTCAGCTTGTTTTTTTAGCCGAAACAGTATTTTTCTCTCACAACAATTCAGCTGGAACATCGTTTTTCAGTCAGTTTCAGCAAGCCGAACAGGGCCTAATTTACGAGATGAATCTATTAAGCCTAATTAATCCGTCATTAGCACATGTTTACTGCAGCATCACGTTATCAAATCATGGACTAATTAGACTTAAAAAATTCGTCTCGTAAATTAGTCTCAATCTGTACAATTAGTTTTATAATTAATCTATATTTAATATTCTAAATGGGTGTCAAACATACGACGTGACAGAGCCCTGTTCAATTCTCCGAAAAGCCGAACTAAAAATACTGTTTATTAATTTATTGCAGAAAAAAACGCTGTACGGTAAGTTTAAGGGGGCCAAAGTAGCTGGTGGCGACTTTTCTTCCGTCTCCGCAGTGAACACACCTACAGAAACGACACGCTGCCTTCACATGGGCATGGCTGATGCCTGATGTGTGTTGGACAGGACCCAGGATGACAGGAAACAAGGTTTCAAAAACTTTTTTCAAAAAATGCTACAGCAGTCATCATATCAAATCTTACGATAATTGTATAGAGTATTAAAGATAGACGAGACGAACATTTTAAACCTAATTAGTACATAATTAAATACTAATTATCAAATAAAAACAAAAATACTACCATAACTAAAATCCTAAACTTCACCCAACTAGACAAAGCCCAAACGTTGCTGGGCAGACTGCAGAGGCACAGCAGCGGAGCAGCCTGTCCGACTGGCAAGGCATCTCCTCCCAGCCGATGTTCCGTCGTCACTCTGACGTGAGAGCAAGAACAGGGCATGGAGTTGCGCTCAGAGCTGTGAGATCAGCTGCACCTGTACCGTACTGTACGCTCTGCATGCCAGGCCATGCTAATCAGCACACTGTACAGTACTCGTGCGACAGGGAAACAAAAGTCGAGCATCTCACATGTTTCTCTTCTTTTCGTAAAACAGGATATTACAGTCCCCTCCCCTAGATTGATGCCTTACTGGTATTTGTACGGCTGCTATATTTTTTGCCGAGGTGTACGGCAGCTGCATACAAATGTACTCCCTCCGTCCTGTTATTAGGGCTAGTTTAGTTTGTAATTTTTTTGGCGAAATGGTACTGTAGCATTTTTTTTTTGTTGTTATTTGATAATTAGTGTCTAATCATAATCTAATTAGGCTTAAAAGATTCGTCTTGTAAATTTCGTCTAAACTGTGTAATTAGTTTTATTTTTTATTTATATTTAATGCTTCATGCTTCATGCATGCGTCCAAAGATTCGATGTGACGGGGAATTTTGAAAATTTTTGTAAAATGAAGTGGAACTAAACGGTACCTTAGTGTCGTCCTAGCGCCTGACTACAGTCCCACAAAAAGTGTGGTTGTAACAATAACATGGGTCCCACATCTAGTAAAGCAGCCGACGCAGCCTATGCGTTTTGCGATAATAATTAAAAAAATGACCCAGTCTTATCCTCTCGGCCTCTTCCCATCCGCTCGGGGCCATCGCCCCTCCGCTCCACCTCCTCCAGTCGGCTTGCAGCATCACCCCTCCGCTCCGCCTCCTCCTCCTGTCCACGTGCGTCGTCGCCCCTCTGCTCCGCCGCCTCCTCTTCCTCCTCCGGTCTGCGTGCGGCATCAGCCCTTCGCTCCGCTTCCTCCTCCAGTCCGCGTGCGGCGGCACGTCGATCTGGATCCGGTCGGCCCACAGGCTCACGAGCGGCCACCACCTCGGCTCGCCTCCTTCGGCGCGCCACCTCCGCTTGCATCCTCCGAGGCGCCTCGTCCCTCGCATCTTCGTCCATGGCTCGGAAGCTGCCCCAATCTACGGCTGCTTTCTCTTCCCCGTCAAGCACCGCTGGCCTGTCCCCTCCACCGGGCGTGGGTGGAGGCTTCCCCTTCCCTGTCTAGACCCGCCGACGCCAGCCTGCCCCCTGCACTAGCGCACAGGCATTGCCTCTGCCTCTCCTATGAAGGTTTGTTGTCATGCACATTCATTTGAGAACGTTTCAATCAATTTAGGTTTTTACCTTGTTTGGTCGTGCTTATTAGTACAGACATGCATACTCCTTTCAATCTGGAATTACTTTATTTGTGAACTCAGGTAAGCATGCTCAGAAACATTAATTCTTCACACAGACTTTTTTCGTAGGACTTTAGCAAAGATGATTATTTCTAATTTCGTAAAACCACAACAGTGGTCTATATTTAATTTTGAAATTTTTATAGGTTCTTACATTAGCGGGCTTCCTAGTGCTTCAATCCGGCGTCCAATGGTGGGCGACAACGGGGCACACGGGACTAGCAGGTTCATCCATCGCTTTGCGGATGAGGCGTGCCTTGGGGATCTAATCCAGCCATGGGATGCGTCCTGCCAGTTGCACGCGTGGCCCGGATCGTCATCACGGAACGTGGTGGGATCAGGAAAAGCACTGCGTCGCCATAGAAGGCCAGGATTTTTCCCAAGAAACACAGGAAGATGGCGCGGATCGATTTGAGTTGATCCTAGATTCTGATGAAGGAGGTGATAATGGTCCATCCTTAAATGGCGGCGATGATGAGTTTGTGTCTGAGACGGAACCACATGACATTGTTGCGGTGAGCAAAGCTCGTCCTCGTTTTGGGGAAGACATCTTATCTTTCCCACCAATTTTGTTTTCATTTTGGTAAAGTTAATGATTTTCATAAATCCTATGTATTATTTGCAGTACCATGCTTCATAAATGATGGCAAATTATTCTAGTGGAAGGGCAGCAATGTGCAAGGCAAATTGCAACCAAGGAACAGAAGGGGCTTACGACATGCTCCAAGAAGGAGAAGGACCATAAGGCCAGCGCAAAGGAGGACAAAGAGCATAAGGACAATCCCAAGGTTGAAAAGGAGCATGAGGACAGCACCAAGGAGGAGTTGCACCACAAGGCCAGCTTCTTTGATATGAAAACTAATGACGAGCAAGCTGGGTGGAGGATTGTGTGGACTTGCGCGGCCATTCACAGGTGGAAGCGAACAGTTGGGTGCAGGATGGTGAGGATTCATATGGCTGTTCACATGTGGGAGGTGATGACTTTAAAAACAAGGTAAACGACCTGATCATTGCCTTCTTTCCTGCATATAGAGATGTTTTACAGAGTGCCAATATTAGAGACTATTAGGCTACAATAGTATGATTTGCCTGAAGGACTTTTGCTGGTCGTTGTAGTTGTACCCATGATGTGCCCTTTATGTTTTGCGGAGTCCCAAACCTTAGCGCTTCCCTAATGTTGTTTAGTAGTGATGGCAAAAATATGTATAGTACTGATGATAGTGATATGTAGAAGGTACTGATGGGCTTTTACTTGCTTGAACTGATGGAGTGATGGTTTTATGTTTGAATGGGCTGTATTATCTGTGATTTGCAATGTGAACTGGGTTGTTTCATTTGTGATTTGCAATGCGAACCGGGCTGTTTTATTTGTGATTTCTGATGGCAATGTTAGGGCTATTGCTCTAGCAAACTCTGCATCATCTGCTGGTAGATGAGAAGGAGCATTGTCCTGCTAGATCCATATTGTCTTTTGTGCATCTTCTCGAGGCCAACAAGCTTGTATAGCTGGTAGGAGATAGGAGATCATATAAGATCTGATTCTTTGTCGATCAAGCTTCACTGTTTTTGTGATAGGTGTGCCCCTCGGCCTATTGTCACTTCTTTTTGCTGGTTCCTGAAATTATAAATATTATTATGACAAGTAATAGAACAGGGATTGCAAATCATATGTTAAGAAGATTTATACCGTTCGCACAAAAGGCCAAGTGCCTAGCTTCCCATCGAAATAACATCTACCTTCATCATCGAATTTTGGTCTCCCAACAGCAGAAAAAAACATGACTTTGTGAATTGCAATTTTGTTGCACACTGTCCTATGTGGGTCTTCTTCATCGGGGTGCATGTAAACCGTTCTGTCCTTCTTTGACCCATTAAACCATTTCTCATCTTTATGGATAATATTTTCGAAATCAAGAAACTTGGGATTATTTGGCAAAGTGCTTGGATCGAGCATAGATACACACCAGCGCAACCTATCCTTTTTGTTTGCTTCTTTTAAATAGGGCCTGATTGCACTGGAATGTCGTCTGAGCAATCCTTCTTTAAACCACCTATGTAGAGTGGTTTTCTTTACACCGAGAGCATTTGCTAATGACCTTATTGTACCTTTCTGTTTAAGGGAATATTAGCAACCCTTGACAAGTCTACTTCAATTTTTTTACGACCACAATTCCTAGGTTTCAGTGATTTGACATCTACTGGTATGCCTTGTGCCTTGTATTTTTTTTGCTCTCTGCCATATACGTTGTACTATACGCAGCTGCACATTGAACTTTGCAGCAACATCTGTCCTTTTTAATTTGCCATTCTTGCTTCTCTGAAGCAAATCTTCATATATGTCTTGTCTTTGTCTTCCTGTCAAATTCTTGGTTGCATTCGATGCTTCGTCTTGGTGTGTTTCCTAAAATTATTCGTCATCTGAGTCGGTCAACTCTTCTTCATCAAATATGATGTTCACAGCATCTGTGTACACACCAAATTCTTGTATGAGATCGTCCATGGCATCTTGTAAGCAAATATCATCATCGCCTACCAAAATAATTTAGATGGTGCATGCATATTGTTAGTACATGATGATGACACTTTATATCATACAGAACTAATATTGGTAACATGTCTTGGAAATGATGCAAATAATACCTCCATGTAGGTTTTCTTGTTCTTCTTGTGGATCGTTTAAATCAAATGGAAGGCCAGCATCATGTGAGATATCCTCCCCTATGAATTATCCTGTCCGGTCAGTACATATTTTTTCTACTAGAAGCTAAAAATGCATCTATTGTGCACATGTGCACATCTACATGATCATCATCTAGAAAAAAGTGCAGCAATAGAGTTGCAGGTTCATCAGGTGAGATGCAATGCACCTAAAGAATTTTTAAAATTTTCTGAGTCTTAGATCAAGAAGTGTTAAGGCATAGACTTTTTTAATATAAATCCAGGAAAGAAGTCTGCTTGTAAACTGGAGAGATGAAGCTGCATGGTATGTTTAACCAACTCATGTGTTCCATGTTTTGTATATAGCTGCTGTAATATAGTAATGCTGTTCAACCTAACAATTAGTTTTTCTTTGCATTTTTCTCTTATACCAATCTAATGAATTTGCTCTAAGTTTTGTGTTTTCTATGGCTACAGGTGCATAATAAAAAGAGGAAGAACACATAGGAACAAGAAAACCTATAATAAACTTACAGGCCATGAAGACAAGAATCTGAGCACACTCATTTTGGGAGATGCAAGAGAAAAAACCAGAATATGAGTACTCTCATTTTAGGAGAGATAGGAGACAGGTAAAAAGAACAAGTACAATCATTTTGGGAGGCAGACATATGTGCTATCCTTGAAGAAGTTCATGTTGTTCCTCAGTTTCTTGAGGATTGATACCCAGGTGATGCCCTCCTACGTTTCTCCCACCATCCACTTCATCATGGTCTTCGGCAGGTGGCTTGTTCAGATCGAAGAACTGGTCTTCTTCCTCACCTGGTGTGTTTAAGTCAAGTATGGCCATGGAGATGAATAGAAGGAGGAGAAGATAAATGCTTCTATGGCCATGGAGGGCAAGGGCTCAGGTGGATGGTAAATGGTGGAACCAGAAGTTACGGGAGGTGACTTAACTGGACAGAAGTGAAAAAGGGCGCTTGATTCAAAATTAGGATTTCAATTTTGAAGCTTTGCCTTTTGTGTGTACCACATGTTTTGGTGCTAAAAAATTTATGCTGGAAAAGCTGATTTTCAGTGCTTGCCGATTCGTTTGAGCGGTGAAAAGTTGGTTTGGATTTGTTTAAGTAGTGAATAGTGGGTGTGGTGGCAGGTTTTTATAAGATGGATGCATATGTAGAAATGATAAGATGTGTGCACATTTAATGAAGCATGTTGCAACATCTCACTTGGAATGATTGGGATATAGGGGTATGCAGGTCTTTGTGCTCCCTCCTTGGTACCCTTGCCCATGTCTAGAACGACACTAATAATAGGACGGAGGGAGTATGGTCCATTCTAATGGTACTCCCTCGGTCCCACTGAAAAGGTTATTATGGAATATGTGCATGTCAAACTTTTTCTTAACTTTGACTAAGGTTTTGTAGAAAATATGTGCAACATTTATATCTTCAAATAAATTTGTTATAAAAGTATATTCAACTATCTATCTAATGATAATATTATTTTATATACAATTGGTCAAAGTTGATTTTTTCGGAAAGCAAGAACGACTTCTGTTTTGATGCAGAGGGAGTATAGTCTATTCATTAAAAAAAAGTTGCATGGTCCATTGCCCTATATGTGGAACGCTGGAGTTTCGGGGTAACAAAACTGAAAAAGATCATATCATAGGAAGCAACGTAATCCGATATGAGCCGAGTTGCAGTGTGCAAGTATATCGTCCCCTGCAAGACACACTGTATTAGACATCTCGCTAATCTAGTGATTAAAATCTTGACAGAGGCCCCGGCTGAAATGCATCACCACGCCCTAGTGGTATTCTAATCTTGGAGCTGTCCTCTTTATCCGTCTACCTCAAGTTGGTGTTCTCCTTTTGATACCCTCGTGCATCGTTTCAAATCGATCGCTCGCTTTACCTCTTTCACATCTTGTATACTTTTAATTGCTTCCCCCGAAAAAAGGGAAAGGGGAACATATGTGCTCGATCCTATGCACATCATTGCGTCCAATGAGAAAACGTACATGCATACTCCTAGTCTCCTAGTACGATGCAGCCATTTTTCATTAGTTCATCTGTCAGACACAAAAAAAAGTACTCACAACCACAAGCTCCCATTACATGTTCCACCCTCCACCCTGTTCGCTTGCGGCTGATGCTGTTTTGCTGAGAGAGAGAAACACTGTATCATCATGGCTGATAAGCATGACTGATACGATCAAACGAACAGGGTAATGGATCCGCAAATGCCTCACCTGGATGTCACTGCTTGGGATTCTGAATCCTATTGCTTAGTGTAGCCAAACAACACACAGCATATATATGAACTCTGAATGCATCAAAAGGTATGTAGTACATCAACATGCCTAGTTTTCCATGGGGACGAAAACATTTGCTCACTTAATAAGTAACTCCTCCTGCTGAATCAGATCCAAATCTCATCATGGCAAGTGGCCATCTCACAATTAATTATCATGGCTTTGCGACTTTCATATATTACTGTCGGGTACGAAGATCTGACCGATCCATTCCCTTTGATGCGGTTGCTCTTTTTATGCTCCTTTGTTTCATATATACAGTATATAGAGAAGAGGTAGTAGATCTTGATCTTCACGGCCTGTTCACTTGAACTTTTCAGTCGGCTTATCAGCTAGAATCTACAATATTTTTCTCTCACAATAAACCAGCCAAGACCGGCTTATCAGCCGGCTTTAATACCAGCCGAACAAACATCTTCAGCTTTCTTTAGCTAATGATACTTGAGATTCGTGTTGATGCATGTTTGTATTCTACTGAGGTTCTCATCAGGATTCAGGAGAGAAACAAAAGGGGTTGGTGTAAACTACAGAGTATGTGGTTCCTATAACAGTTACACGATTGGCTCTGGCAGCCTGGCACGTACTGCCAACGTTGATCTGGTGGTGTCTCCGGTTTTATGCGTGCGTGCATGGGGACCGGCTCTAATTTATGCAGAGTTGCATCAAATTTGTTAAGCCTCTGGTTGGATTGGATTCCCTTGATCCTGATGGATCCGCAGACCGCAGCTAATGTCAGGCCAACAGGCCATTTACTGAGGCCTTGTTTAGTTGCCGATTTTTTTTTAAGAAATGGTACTGTAGCACTTTTATTGTTATTTGGCAATTAGTGTTCAATCATAATCTAATTAGGCTTAAAAGATTCGTCTTGTGAATTTCGTCTAAACTGTGTAATTAGTTTTATTTTTTATTTATATTTAATGCTTCATGCATGCGTCCAAAGATTCGATGTGACGGGAAATCTTGAAAAATTTTGTAAAATTTTGGGAACTAAACAGGCACTGATGGCTTCACCAAATGCTTCTAGCACAGTAATGAGAGGCAGGGGACCAATCAACAATCATTTAGGCAGCCGGGATGATGCATGGCATATACTCCATTTTTTTTTAGTTTCTCGGGTATTCCCTAGAAAAGTTAAAACGTCTTATAATTTGGGGTGAAAGATGTACTACACATGAATATGTAAATCAGATCACTATATATTATCATGCCAAATCAACAAAATCAGTACATAGTACTTATTACACCGACTAAGTGCGGAGGGAAAGATTGTAATTAGGGAGTGTATTGTGCCAACTTATTAATATAGTTGTCCCCTTGAGAAAACATGCAAAAAGAGAGTTTTATCATTATGAGTGCGTTAATTCTGTGGTAGTATGCATAGGTTCAAACACATATGTCTCTGCAAGTTTATTATTTTAACGAAATTGATACTACTCCATCCGTTCTTTTTTACGTGTCACATTAGGTTGGGGCCTAAGTCAAACATTAATATCTTTGACCATCCATTTCAAAAAAAATTCTTATAGTTTTACAACCTATAAACTATATGTTATGAAAGTACTAGTCATAATGAATGTAAAAATATAAATCTTATGCCATGAAATCGATGGTTAAAATTATAAATGTTTGACTTAAGACAAACCTAATACGACATGTAAATAAAATGGAGGGAGTATTTACAAAAAAAAGATGTTTTTTTCTTACTTTATCTTGTGTGCCAAACGGCCAACTAAACTTGGAGTCCATTTATGGTTATATATGAAAGAAAAGAACATTTTGTTCCTGGGAAAAATGTATTGTTGCTTTGCAGCCAACTGGGCCGAACCACTGAGCCCACGCCCGGCCTTATACCCTTGTTGGGCCGAGGGATAGCTTTGTTCCAAATATCTCTCTAGCCTGAATGAGATTATTTGCTCCAGCCTCCTCTAAAAAAAGATTATTTGCTCCAGCCTAAACTTTACATTAAGTTACAGTTTGAGGGGACCACTAAATAAAAGATGCGGTTTGACAAGCATTATAGCATCTCCCATAGACTCTACATAGCTCTTTATTAGAAATTTAGAAAAAAAAAGCTCCAATAGACTCATTAAATCATTCTCCATCTTTTTCGCTCTTTAAAACCACACTTCTCGCTCTCCATTTTCGGAGAAGCTCTCTAAATGAAATATATGGTAGTTTTCTCATGATTTTTCTTATATAAGAAAATTTATGATAAACTATTAAAGAATAGAGAACAAAGATTGGAGAGTTTGTTGGAGACATGAGAAATATACAAATAGAATATTCGTTGAATGGCTCTCTAAATTAAAAATTAGAGAGTAGAATTTATAGAGTCCCTGGAGTTGCTTTTATTAAGGGAGGATTATGACAAAGTTATCAACGATTTCCTTTCAGACAATGGTTTTTCACAACTTCTGCATTATATAGGTTTAGACATCTGGAATCATTTTTCCTGCAATATATATATTTATTCATTTTTCCTGATCCTGCTCTTTTTCTTGATTCATTAGAGCATCTCCAGGAGAGATACTGTTACTGTCCATTGCTGTGTTTGGCTGAAATGAGAGAAAAACGTGCTTCGCCAGCAGCCAACAACCCAAGAAAACGTCCACCCTCTCCTAGGCAGCGATTCTAGCTCAAAACGATTCTCCGTCGCTGGCTAGGAGCTCGAACCTCTCCTCTGCACCCGACAACTGTAATTTTTTATGTATATTTTTTAAGTACAACAAGTTAAAATAAATCACTTATTTGATAGAAGTCTAGCTTGAAGCATAGTTTCACTTATATAAGTTTTTATTAAAAAACATATTTTTAATCAAAATTTTGCTTACCAGAAACGGTCTCACAGAGTAATTCTAATTCATCGTAGAAACGTATCATGACAGAACTTAGATTAGAAACATTTCAACAAGGACGTGAATCCGTACTAGACACCCTTAGGGGCTGATTCTAGGCCAGGAGCAATTCTAGGTTTACTTGATTAGTACAAATTAAGCTAGTTGTTCTAGCTGTATTTTTTTTCCAAAGAGTGATTCCCTGCTAACCGAACAGACCCTTACTTAGTTTGGTTCCACCCACTTCAACTCATAGATTTGGCATTAGTCATCATATTTTCTTGGATTTGTTTTAGGAAGAAACAACATTATTCGTGGAGGGAGACATGCTCAGTTATAGTTATAGCAATATGGTAATCTCATTAATATCAAGATCCGCCAGCTCAGCATTTCAAAGGTGCTTATATATAGCTGTAGAGTATGTGCAATATTTGAGTAGAAAAAGGCCTAACAGACCCAATTTTACAACTGATGCAATAAAAAAGCCTATATATATATATTTACTACTAGGCAATATAAACCAAATCTAGCAAAAACAAAAATCCTTGTCGTAACAAAGAAAAAGCTAAGACCAAACTGCACCACTACATAACATTTTGTAGCATTCGAAAGGAATTATCACGAAAGGGAAAAGTTAAATCTCTTCAGAAATTTTTAGAGGGCTATAACACTCAAATTTTGTCGCCACGTATTTATTCCAAGATTTTGTTTAGGGATGTTGAGCGGTATAAAATAATTAAGACAAAGATATATAAGAAAAAAATTCACGTGTAGATGTTGAATTCGTTGTGTTCTCCACTCGCTCTAGGAGTAATATGTGCAAATGATCCATGAGGCAATTGGACGTCAGGATGGTGTAATTTGTGAATGAAGTGGAGTGTTGTGTTCATTCACTTGTAGTTTGTGAATGAAGTGGAGTGTTGTGTTCATTCACAAATCACACCATCCTGACACCATAGTACCATACATGAGGCCATCACAGTGAGTGAAGATAATTGTGTGTCTTCATTCACAATCACGCCATCTCGGGATGTGGTGGCACCCCAAATAAACAGTTTCCCAGGGCTTATTTGGACACGTTTGGACTTATCTAAATACCTTGGACTAGGTAAAATGCAATTTGAAAGTCTCTGGACCTATACGAGGACGCCGAACAAGTTCAGAAATTGCTGATGGAATTCACATAAAGAAAAAGCTATTCCAAAGGGGAAAAAGTTCTGCAGAACATAGAAGTGCATGAGAGCTAGACTGCTAGAGCTTATTACAATTACAACATGCTGATTAGAAAACAGAGAGAACAATAACACAAAAGAAATAAAAAATAAGAAAAGCAAGCAAAGTCATTCATGCTTTCTTGTTTTCTGAGACCAGAACTTCCCAGTGCAGCAAACTTGTTCAGGACTTAACAACGCAGAACTGCCAATTGCTTCTCATTTGCCCTCTGCAACCATTGGGTCATTGAACTGCGCAGCCTATCATCAGGTACGCGCGCAACCCACAAATTGAGAAAGTTTGTGAGAACATGTGTCCATCTCTCCAGCTTTGGGTCTTGATGATATCGCTGCATTAGCAACCTTCTGTTCTTGTTATCTCCCTTCCAATTCCTCCGTGGCGTCGTCTTCCTCACTTGAAGGTACGCCGCGCCATGCTTGGATTTCCAGAGCATCTGGTACGCCATCGCCTCTGTCTTCTGGTAGAGACATTGCAGCGCCTTCGGCAGCATGGTCTCGTCCAGCTGCCGCAGGCTAAGGTTGGTGTGCCTACCACGCTGCTCCTCCCCGTCGATCACCTCCAGCGCCGACGACTCGGCTTTCGGCGTCAAGTCTCCTAAAGAGCCATGGGGTGTGAACAGGAGACCAAGCTTCAGGTATGGCATGTCTTCTGAAGAAGTCGTTGGACCTTCAACAACTGCATTCCTCTGCAGCATGTTGTACTCGGACAGTGGGACCTGGCACTGCCAGTACACCTCGATGACTGATTCCAGAGACACCTGTGAATGCGATGGCCTCACTGTGCTTGCTGCATTGCTCTCACAGGGACGACAGGGCTCGTGGTGGTTGCAGCACAGCGGGTCCGGCCGGAACCACTGGCTCATGTCTCTGTGGATGCTGTCCCAGTGCTCTCTGTGAGTGGAGCCACCGTAGGGCACCCAGGAGAAGTCCTGCGTCGGAAGGTTAGCGAGCTCCCTGGTCGCGGCTTCAGCCGTGGACTTGAAATGCGGTGTCACCAGCAGCTGCAGGCACTTGATCGTGATCCCGACAACGTCCGTGCTCTCCGAAAGCCGCAGCATGGAGCCGATGCACAGGTTCTTCTCCGGCGCGTCGTCGTCTTCGTAGAAGAAGATGAGCTTCGCCTCCGTGCCACGGCCTTCCAGGACGATGGGACGCACGCAGAACAGGTAGTACTGGCTTCCGTGGACGAGCCTGTACCTCGCCTCGTTGCCAGCGAGCAGGCGCGCGATGAGAGGGTCGAAGAACGTGTACCGCGGCCACGGCGTGCCGCCAAGCTCCACGAACCGCAGGAACTCGGCGGCGCCGTCCGCGAACCACTCGAATCTCCGTACGGCGTTGCCGCCGCTCCAGCCGTACCCGTCGTCGTCGTCGGTCCTGTTGCGTTCGCTGAGGATGGAGGAGACGAAGGATTTGGTGGCGTGGGCGAGCCGTGTCGGCAAGGACGAGCACGAGTGCCTCACGGCCACCCGCTGATGCTTCTCTTGGTCGTCCACGGCCACGGCGCGCTGCTTGCACCGGCGCAGCGTGTCGTCGCACTCCTGAGCGGCGCGCTTCAGCTTCTTGCGCCAGCGGAGGAGAGACGCGTCGCTGATCCGCCACTTGTCGGAGGTCTCCAGCGCGGCCTCCAGCTTGATTTGCGCCATCTCCAGCCGCTCCAGGTGCTGCTCCTCCTCATTCGGTTTCCGTCCCAGCTTGTCCACGATGCCGGAGACGATTTGCTTCGCTATCTCCTCGGCAACTGCAGACCTCACGATCTCCGCCATGAGTTTGGAGCTTGGTGGACTGAACTAGCTAGCTATTGTAAGAATGTATACTAGTAGTAATATATGTTCGAGAAGTGGCTGATTGCATGGATGATCTGAAGACTGAAGACTGAAGACTGGAGAATTGTTGCTATATGTATGCGGAGATTTCACAGGAAACACCAAGCAAATCAAGTGGGCATGACGTACAGGAAGGGGAAGGAGTATGTATTGACCGACAATACTCCCGTGCAAGATTAGGATAGGAATTAGGATTACGAGACAAAGTGGCGGTAGCTAAATAACAGTTGGTCTCCACAACTGTGTCAGAGTCAGAATATGTGGACTTTGACGAAGAACAACGAAAGATCCGGCGGAGACAGGAGACGGAAGTAGCCTACTCTATCTTTTGTACTTTTTTTCTCTTCTTCCAAATATGGGTCCTCCTTGATCGGTCACTCTCTTGGATCCATATTTGCGCAACTCTCATGACGTGAGACACCAGTGACGTAGGTTAGGTATACCAAAACATCCTAACTGTTAGAATATGCCCTGTCCGGTCCCTGTGAAAGCAATACAAGCACACGTTACACAACACAGGAACATTAGCACTAGTGGCTGAGGATAGTGGGCTGGTTGGGCTAAGACCTTCGGTTAAGGTCGTCGTGGGCTGTGTAAGTGGAGTGAGTGATCCGGTGGCTTTATAAGCCGGTTTTTAATGTTGCTAAAAAAGGCCGGTTTGTAATTCTGAGGATAGTGGCAGAGATATCAATATGATATTATCCGTATTCGACTAAATAAAAAAATATGAGTCCGTATTCGACTCCGAACCCCCCTAAAAAATTATGACTACTCATATTTAGCATTCATAATATTCACTCGTATTTGACCCAGTTTCATCCCTAAATATGACCTTGATGCTCTTGAGAGGACCTAATGGCTAGAGGGAGTGAAAAGCTTATTAAAAATTTCTACGACAATACTTAATCAAGATGTTAGACAATTAAACGGCAAAACTAGTGTTGCGCTACCCTACTAAAAATGCAAGCCACCTACCACAATTCTAGTGACTATGATCTCTAAGCACACAAACGCAATGTCACTACACTAAATTAGTGAGCTCTCAAAGACTAACTAAATAGCCTCACTAACCACTAGACCCGACACAAGCTTGCTCTCAAGACTAACTACACTAAAGAGCAAAGCAAAACTATAAATGTAAATACAAGAGAGGGGATGTGATAATTAAACCGCAGTGTCGAGGATAGAACCAATCACAATATGATGGAGCCAATCAATCACAATCAATCAAGAAATTCTTTGGACAAGATGACACAAGATTTTTTACCGAGGTTCACTTGCTTGCCGGCAAGCTAGTCCTCGTTGTGGCAATTCACTCACTTGGAGGTTCACGAGATAATTCGCATCACACACCAAACCCTCAATAGGGTGCCGCACAACCAACACAAGATGAGGATTACATAAGCCATGAGCAATCCACTAGAGTACATTTTGGCTCTCCGCCGGGAAAAGGTTAAGAACCCCTCACAATCACCACGATCGAAGCCAGAGACAAACACTTTCCTTCGCTCGACGATCCTTGCTGCACCAAGCCATCTAGGTGGCGACAACCACCAAGAGTAACAAGCAAAACCCGTAGCAAAACACAATCACCAAGTGCCTCTAGATGCAAACACTCAAGCAATGCACTTGGATTCACTCCAAATCTCACAAAGATGATGAATCAATGATAGAGATGAGTAGGAGGACGTTGGCTAAGCTCACGAGGTTGCTATGTCAATACAAATGACCAAAAGAGTAAGCTTGAGACGGCCATGTGACTTAAATAGAGAGTCCCCACGAATAGAGCTGTTGGGCTCCTCACTACAGCTTTCTCGGGGCGACCGAATGTGCCAATCAAAGTGACCGGACGCACCACCTTCAGCGTCCGGTTGCTAATACGCTGCCACGTGTCCCTACGGTTTAACCACATGCATCGATCTCCAACGGTCGAAATCTCCCGCATGATCACTTAAGTTGTGATCGGACGCGCCAATGGCCGACCTGACTCTCTTGTGCTGCGTCAGGTCAATAGAACCACGTGCGCTGGCACACTACAACCGGATGCGTCGATTAACAACAACCACCACGCGTCATGTCATTTATAGAGAGGTTCTAGAGGTGCTTTTCCATGATCGGACATGTCAGGTGCTCCTCGACCGGATGCACCACCGCGTCAGGTCCTTACTGCGTTCGCTCAGTCACCTACACCAACATACATCAGCATGACTAGACTCACCATTAGCGCGTCAGGTCATAGCAATGCACCTGCGTCCGGTCACAAGGCCAACAGAGCCCGAGTGCGCCACTGAATTTTATAAATGACCGGACGCTGAGACCCCGAGTCTGGTCACCACGTCACCTGCGTTCGGTCACTGTTTTTTAGTGAAAACCATCTCCTCCACTTCACCAACTTCTTCACTATGGCAGAACCGCCTGAAATAACACACTTTCGGAGGCGCTTGTCTTCCACTAGACACTAAGCACCCCAAAAGTGGGCTAAACCGGGCAGTTCCGTCAAGCACACCCCAAGGGAAGACTCGAAACAATCCATATTTTACATCTAGAATCCAATAATGTGTACGAGCTTACATGATTTAGTTCATTTCATACAACATAGAGACTTGGAATTTAGTTATTACAATATCAGAGTTCAGAGTGCAATAATTAAACAGCGGAAAATGTAATAATCATCTAGCAAAAATGATACACGGATCCATCTATGCCCACCAGAAGAATCCTCCACATAAGAGCTAACTCCTCAAGCTGCACCTACAACAGGGTAAAATAAACCTTGAGTATATAATGTACTCGTAAGACTTACCTATTTAGTGAGAATAATTTCCTGACTCTCAAGGATATGATAGGCAATATGGTTTGCTAGGTTCTTTTGTTTGCGGAAAGCATTACTAGTAGTTCATCCTTAAGACCAAGTTTTTATTAGCATTTAGGATTACTTCATTAGCTAACCATTTTAGGTAGGCACATGTTCTACTTTCAAACAAGGGTTGAGCAATCAGAACCATTTTACCATCTTTCATATTTTAGTTCTTACTACGGTGCTAGACCATAGCCAAGTCGTACCGTCTCACAGAAACGGCGATTCACGAACCAATGTATCTTAGCTGGGTACCCCAAAACACATGCCTCGTTTGTACCCCAGGCACAAATGAGACCAACCCATTCCACTCCTGTCGAGGGGTCCAGGACCCCGTCGAAACTTGGACTCCAAGCCCCTACACTTGAGACCCGGTCTCAGTGTGGTGCTTAGACCTCCACCTTTCCCCACCTCATATCAGTTGGTCCAAAAAGAGCCAGAACCCACGATAAGAGTGCAACAAGCCTTCCTGCCCCCATAAGCAAGTATGTGCTCAAGATAATAAAGTCTATGACCTGACTACCATTCACAGCAACGGACGGTCTTCAATCGACTCAAATAGGGAAAATAGTGTAACCAAGCTATACCCCGTGGCCGCATGACACAACTTGTTACACCCACCAATAACCCATGCCATATCCCTGCCTGGTCTCCATTTTCTTTTCATCATTTTATTATGAGAGTAATAATAATCACCTATTGTGAGTAACGATAGGTTACTCACACTATCGACAACCTAAGCATAGCAGCTACTTGAACCTGCACTAGTAGAACTCATAGGGTATATATATATACATGTGGTTTCTATAAAATTCCTGCAACATAAATGCACAACACACACACATACACATATAAATATATATACGGTGGATATGAAAAATAGAGGTTATGCACCGGGGCTTGCCTTGGGCAGGCGTAGTGTCAACTGCGCCAGTCAGTGGTGGCTCCGGGACCTCCTCCTGCACGAGAATCTCCTCCTCGTACTCCTCGACGATCTCCTCGAACTCATGCTCGCCAGTGGTCACGATCTCTGTCGACTCATTCTCTATATGCATGCGATGACAATGATGCAACTATTTAGTATTTAGGCAACAACAATTCTTAAAATAAGGACACATATGCCATACTAACAAGCTAGGTCTAATGACTAAGATATTGAGCTAACCATCAGCTCTATCAAATCAAGTGTCAAGCTCATCCTAACGAGTGCTTAATTTCATAAGTCAATATTATTCTCTTATTCATATTAAAGATTTAATGGATATTTAGCTACCCTCATAAACGGTCTATCTTAGGGCTACAAAAATTACAGTAAGCACACAATAATATAATGAAGCTATTGTAAAATTTCAGGATTAAAACTATCATCAATTTACCACAAAAATTCCTATAATAATTACCCTAATAATAAGAAGCACTTTCAAATGATTTAATAGCCCTTAGTACGAACATAGATATGTATGAACTAACTATACCAACAGATAGAAAATAATTTTAGGAACCTAACAAAATTAATTTCATAATTTTTGGACACCTATACAATTTTATATTAATTATACAAATCTAGCTCAGAAATTGAAATAGAAAACTATTACTAATTCCTTAAGAAAAAGAAAAACAAATTCGACTGCGCGGCCCACAAATGCGTGGCCCACGCGGGCACGACCCATAGGCGAGGCGGCCCACGACGGGGAAGTCCGCGCGTGATGGCGCTTTTGCAGAAACGTCCCCGTGCTATCCGATATTGACGCGACAGCTTTGCGCACTATTCCTCAGACAACGCTTATGCATGAAAGCCCTCGCATTAACCCGTCTTCACCGGCACGGCGTTGACTGGCATTGAGCAGCTACACCAGCCAACTGGGGACCCCTACGGCGCATCTAAAGGGCTGATGCTCACCTATGAGCCAACGCGCAATGATGGGCAGCGATTAGGAGACTAGAGACAAACTAGAGCGGCTCCTCCACGTCGACGGACAAACCACAGCGATGATGGCCGTGTTCCAATGAGCCATGGTGCTATTAGAGCAGTAGAGATAGCGGGCAAGCATCAGGGACACCATGAACTTGGAAGAAGGGGAGGTTAGGTCAGAGGCGGTCTGAGCAGAGCTTGCCACGTGTGACCGAACGGTGTGGTGGCGCTCCGCGATGGCATGGCCGCATCAGCGACGTCGGGGTAGCAGTAGCAGTTCGGCCTAGGTGCGTAGGTTGTAGAGGAAATCGAGGCAAAGCTAATGGCGTAGCTGGGCTGGCCTCTAACAACCTTGCGGGGAGCTGCCACTCGCATCGGCCGAACGTGGCCTTAACGGCTCGACGGTGGGGAAAACTCCAAATTGGAGCTTGGCCGGGCTTGATTCAAGTCGGGATGGGGTCAGATGGCTAAGGGGGTTAATGGCAGAGACAGGGGCATGATGAATCGGGCGATGGTGACCTTTCCCTAATGGGTTTAATGAACGGCGTCGCGTCGGGTAAAAACGACAAGGAGGGGAGTGAGGTTAGCCTATGCTTGGCACGATGTACTTAAAGACGATTTCTGCTAGGGGGTACAACTGTCATGGCAGCTTGGGCACACATGGGAACACCGCGGCTATGAGCACAGCCATGGGCCGGGCAGCGAGTGTTCTATGTGCTCACGCATGATCGTGGCAGTGCTAACGGATAGGGCCAGGCAGCGGCGTAGAGTTATAGGGGCGCGGACGCGATGATGAGGCGACGACGGTGGGCATCCGGGACAAGCCTACGCGCGTGTAGGCGAGAGGGGCGATAGTGGTGGCAGCAGCGTGGCAGTGAGGTGGGGCAGTACCATGGTGGCCAACAGCTGTAGGGCGATGACAGCGGCCCGCTAGGGCCGGCCATGGCCAATCCATGGCCAGACAGGCCGCCCGGGCTCAGCACCGCGGCACGCACGACGCGGCTAGCACGTGATGCCGAGCGGCCGCGCGAGGTGACCGTGCGCATAGGCCAGGCATATGACGTGCATGAATTTTAAAGCGCGTCTAAAAACTAACCTAACAAAGTTGAAGCTAAACTATCTCGACCATGCTAAAGATGGTACATCAGTCTACCATAAGGAGCAAAAACATAGCATTGACCTTTAGCTAGATTTTCCAGAATTAATTCACCAACATTTCATTGTCACACTATTTTCAGACTTAAGAATTTGCTAAGTCTTGGACTGAATTTGATTTCAAGTTCTATTTCTAAGCTATTAGAAATACTAGTTTGCGATATTATTTTTCTAAGACGAGTTGCATTGTCCTCTACAAAGTTTGTACTTCAAGCTTTATTTAGGTACCACACACATGTTCTATAATATTTTTGCTCAATAAAAATTGATTTTCAACCCTACTTGATATACATGAGCTATTGAATCAACTTTCATTTAGCATTTTTATTATTCATTTTAGGTTACAAGAAATTTATCTACACACTTTATCACATGCATTACCACATAAACATGATGCTCATGACATGGTTAAGTTGGTTGTTAGGGTGTAACACTGAGGGTGTTACATCCACCCTTGCTCAAATGTGCCAACCACCAAGTGTATCACTTTGTGTATTTGTGTTAGCATATTTTTACAAATATTTTTAAGGGTGTTAGCACTCACGAGAATCTAAATGCATACACAATGAGTTAGAGCATTTAGTGGCACTTTGATAACCGTATTTCGAGACGAGTTTCACCCCTCTTAATAATACGGCTATCGTTCCTAAATGTGATCACACTCGCTAAGTGTCTTGATCACTAAACCAAAACACTCCTGTCAAGTTTCACCTTTGCCTTGAGCTTTTTATTTTTCTCTTTCTTGTTTTCCATGCCGAGCACTTGATCACCATGACCTTCACACCATCATCATGATCTTCACCATCGCTCCACCACTTGGAATAGTGCTACCTATCTCATGATCACTTTGATAAACTAGATTAGCACTTAGGGTTTCATCAATTCACCAAAACCAAACTAGAGCTTTCAATCTCCCCCTTTTTGGTAATTGATGACAACCCTTTTATAAGGATATGAATTGAAATTCATTTGAATCTATATTGCTTGCCCAAACATATTTATCATGTGTAAAAGGATATGGACAAGTTTCATGGACCCATTGGTAGCTTTTGCTCCACCTACATATGTGCTAAGAGTTTGGATTGAAGCTTGCATATATGCATGGATTTTAGATGTAGGAGAGTAATGTCTACCAAATGATGCTAAGGTATAAGAGATGGACCTTTGAAGCGTGATACCAATCGGAGTGCACCAAATATACCATCCTCAACACCATTGCTAGTTAGATATCACTTGCAAAGACAAGAGCTAGATACCTCGTGAGATCAACATTAGAAGCAAGGTTCTAGTACACTTGTAAAAGCAATGCAAGGCATATCTAACTACCACCTATGCATGCTAGTTTTTTATTTCATCATTCAAGCCTACAATAAGCATACACAACATAAGCATGAAATTTTAATTTTAAAGCTTGTGCCATGCAAGCAAACATATGAAATGCACATTCAAATACATCAATCAAGTTTATGAGCTTGCTCCCCCTACTTGTGTGCTCAAAATTTTAATTGATCCTGTTACTTTCATATTTCTCCCCCTATATCAAAGTTCTCCCCCTTTGTCATCTTTTCATTATCTTTGTGCATTACTTCTCCCCTTTTGTCATCAATAACCACAAAGGTTCAATTTTAGATAGGTTAGGATTATCAATGCCAATCAATGAGGTGAGAATCATTTGTCCAAATTTGGTCCAATCTAGAACACTTGCCAAAGACATTTAACTCAGTTTGATCCAAGGACAAGCTTCTTCACACCTCATGTCAAGGGTTACCTTGACCACATTGAGTTAAACACTTATAGCTCATTTTTTAGATCAAACACTAGGTTCACAAGCCCACAAACATATCATATGCTACCACAAGATCAAGTCAAGCATAGAAGCAATAGTGGTACCATACAAGCATCAAATTCATTTGATTTTCATGAATGAGCCTAAGACATGAGGAATGACTAGATGCACTAAACAAGTCCTTAGCAAAGGATGCATGTATGCCAATCAACTTTTACCTTGGATTGCTCAAAGAAGAGGCATGTCATATAAGTGACGGTGCATCAACACATATTTGAGAAATCCAATATGTTCAACTCATTCCTTAGCTTGCAAAACTTCTTCTCATCAAGTGGCTTGGTGAATATGTCAGCTAGTTGATCTTCAGTGCCCACACTCTCTATGCAAATGTCCCCTTTTTGTTGATGATCTCTTATGAAATGGTGATGGACATCAATGTGCTTTGTTCTTACATATTGAACCAGATTGTTGATTAGCTTGATTGCACTCTCATTGTCACATAGCAATGGCACTTTCTTGAATTTGATTCTAAAGTCATTCATGGTGGCCTTCATCTAAAGTATTTGTGCACAACAACTACCGGCGGATATGTATTTGGCTTCGGCGGTTGATAATGTAACACTATTTTGCTTCTTTGATAACCATGAAACAAGTGATCTTCCCAACAATTGACAAGTGTCCGAGGTACTCTTCCTTTCAACCTTGCATCCCACATAATCTGAGTTGGAATATTCAACTAGCTTAAACTTTGCTCCGTTGGGATACCACAAACCAACATTTTGTGTATGCTTCAAGTACCTCAATATCCTCTTTGTAGCCTTCAAATTACTTTCTCTTGGTGAGGCTTAGAATATTGCACACATGCACACACTAAACATGACATTCGGCCTTGATGCGGTCACATAGAGTAGGCTTCCAATCATAGACCAATACAACTTTTGATCCATCATGCTGCCACTTGCATCACTATCCAAATTGCCATTTGTTCCCATTGGTGTGCTAATGGCTTTGCTATCACTCATGCCAAACTTCTTGAGTATATCTTTGATGTACTTGCCTTGACTCATAAATGTACCATTCTTCAATTGCTTGATTTGAAGACTATAAGGAAAATGGACCCTAGGCCCATTTACTTTGGATTTTGGTGTTTGATGACCAACACAACCAAATTGGACTAATGAATTTGCAAGTAATTGTTTTGTAGTTCAATAGGGTGCAAGACGTGACTTGAGCGAGGTAGTGACTGGACGCATGGACTTCACTATTCATCATCATGGCAATAATTCAGTATGACCGGATGCAACCATTATGGATGACCGGACGCGCTAGGCAGTGACGTCCGATCGAGTCCAGAAAGGTTCTAGAGCGGCACCAGCATGACCGAACGCGTCCGATCGATGATGACCGAACTCGGCCCAGAGTCCGATCAACACGCGTGTGCTCCAACGGTCGGGATGACTGGACGTGTCCGGTCAGGACGACAGCAGCATCCGGTCAGTAGCAGAAAGCTAGGTTTCATCCCCAATGGCTACTTTCTCCATAGGGCTTATAAATAGACCCCCCAACTGGCCATTTGATATGTGGAGAAGTGAGGAAACATACCAAGGGTGTTGATACACTATTTTAGTGATCTCCACTTGTATAGTGCTTAGTGATTCATTAGGTGATTAGCGTAGGTGCTTTGTGAAGTGCTTAGGTTGATTAGACCACCGCTTATGTGCTTGCTCTAGGTTTAGGCCTCGTGTTTAGTGAGGTTTGCACACCTCTTATCACTTGGTAGTCTTGCACACCATTGTTGTACATCAGAGGGGCTTATAGTCTTGCAAGATCACACCAACCACGTTTGTGGTGTGGCCACCACCGTGTACCAAAGGGAACAAAGCCCGTAGCGTTTTGGCCAAAAGCTTGATAGTGAAGACAGTGGGGAGCATCCATGAGAGACTTGTCAGAAGGCACGTCGGAGACCCACTTGCACGTGGGGAAGGCTTGAGGGTATCCTCGGAGTTACCCAACCAGGAGCTTGGCCCTTGCGAGGAATTCCTTGCGAGGGGCTCCAACAAGGACTAGGGGGAAGCTTGCGAGCTTATCGATACCTCGATAAAAATACCAGAGTCATCAATGGAAGTTTGCATATCTCTACCTTACTCTTTAGCTTCCACATTTACATTGCAATCTTGGTGTGTGCTTTACTTTCCTAGCTTAGTGATAGGCTAGTTGATAGGTTTGGAACCTAGGTTGCATAACTCCTTTTGCGGTAGAGATAGCAACACACCTAGCAAAACCGTAGTTGCACATTTAGATAGATTACTTTACTGCATAGGTTTTGACTAGGTGAAATTAGAGGCCTTAGTTAGAAGTAGAATTTTAAGTTTCCTAATTCACCCCCCTCTTAGGCGTCATAGTCCCTTTCAAAGACCAAGGAAGTAACTCAACTCTCCAATCATGGACATCTCAAACTCATTAGCCATCATCCTTCCAAACTCTTCATAAAAGTCTTGATTGGTTGATCTAAATATAATGTCATCAACATAGATTTACAACACAAACAAATCTTTTCCAATCTTCTTGGTGAAAAGAGTGGTGTCAACCTTGCCCATCATGAACCCTTTTGAGAGTAGGAAGTCTCTCAATCCCTCATACCATGCTCTAGGTGCTTGTTTCAAGCCATACAATGCTTTCTTTAACTTGTACACATGGTTGGGCTTCTTGTTGAGTGTAACCTTGTGCTACCAATCTTACTTTGTTCCTTACCACTATGCCATCTTGATCTTACTTGTTTCTATAGACCCATTTGGTTCCAATCACATTGTGGTTCTTTGGTCTCTCAACTAATTCCCATACTTAATTTCTTGTGAAGTTGTTCAATTCTTTATACATTGCATTGACCCAATCGACATCCTTTAATGCTTCATCTATTTTCTTTAGTTCAATGGATGACACAAATGAGAAATGCTTACAAAATAAAGCCAATCTTGATCTAGTTTGCACACCTCTAGAAATATCTCCAATTATAGTGTCTAATGGATGATCTCTTACAATATGAGTTGGTTGGAGTATTGGAACTTGATTACTTGCACTTGCTTGATCATTGGGTTGAGATGATGAACTAGCCACTTGATCTTGCACATTGTCATGAGAGCCACTTGAACTTGCTTGATTAGTGTCAACTTGCACATTTGAGTTAGAGAACACTTGCACTTGATAATCTTCATCATCAATCACTTGCCTAGGCCTCAATTCACCAACATCCATGTTCTTCATGGCATTTGAAAGTTGAATGCCTCTAACATCTTCAAGATTCTCATTCTCATCTTGGGAACCCTTGGTTTCATCAAATTCAACATCATGAACCTCCTCAAGAGTACCACTTGCCAAATTCCAAACTCTATATGCTTTGCTAGTGGTTGCTTATCTTGTACCATGTTGAGTTAAACACTTAGAGCTCTTTTTCTAGATCAAACTCTAGGTTTACAATCCCACAAACATGTCATATGATACAACTAGATCAAAATAAGCATTGAAGCAATAGTGATACCATATAATCATCAAATTCAATTGATTTTCATGAATGAGCCTATTGAATGTGAAAGATGTATAGATGCACTAAACATGTCCTTAGCAAGGATGTATGCCATGCCAATCAACTTTTACCTTGGATTGCTCAACGGAGAGGCATGTCATATAAGTGGGGGGGGTGCATCAACACATATTTGAGAAATCCAATATGTTCAACTCATTCCTTAGCTTGCAAAACCTTTTCTCATCCAATGGCTTGGTGAATATATCAGCAAGTTGATCTTCGGTGCCTACACTCTCAATGCAAATGTCCCCTTTTTGTTGGTGATCTCTTATGAAATGGTGGTGGACATCAATATGCTTTGTTCTTGCATATTGAACTGGATTGTTGGTCAACTTGATTGCACTCTCATTGTCACATAGCAATGGCACTTTCTTGAACTTGATTCCAAAGTCACTCAAAGTGGCCTTCATCCAAAGTACTTGTGCACAACAACTACCGGCAGATATGTATTCGGCTTCAGCGGTTGATAATGCAACACTATTTTGCTTCTTTGATGACCATGAAACAAGTGATCTTCCCAACAATTGACATGTGCCCGAGGTGCTCTTCCTTTCAACCTTGTATCCCGCATAATCCGAATTGGAGTAACCAACTAGCTCAAACTTTGCTCCTTTGGAATACCACAAACCAATATTTGGTGTATGCTTCAAGTACCTCAATATTCTCTTTGTAGCCTTCAAATGACTTTCTCTTGGTGAGGCTTGAAATCTTGCATGCATACACTAAACATGACATCCGGCCTTGATGCAGTCACATAGAGTAGGCTTCCAATCATAGACTGATACAATTTTTGATCCACCATATTGCCATTTGCATCACTATCTAAGTTGCCATTTGTTCCCAATGGTATGCTAATAGCTTTGCTATCACTCATGCCAAACTTCTTGATCATGTCCTTGATATACTTGCCTTGACTCACAAATGTACCATTCTTCAATTGTTTGATTTGAAGACCAAGGAAGTAACTTAACTCTCCAATCATGGACATCTCAAACTCATTAGCCATCATTCTTCCAAACTCATCATAAAAATCTTGATTGGTTGATCCAAATATGATGTCATCAACATAGATTTGCAACACAAACAAATCTTTTCCAATCTTATTGATGAAAAGAGTGGTGTCAACCTTGCCCATTATGAACCCTTTAGAGGGTAGGAAGTCATTCAATCTCTCATACCATGCTCTAGGTGCTTGTTTCAAGCCATACAATACCTTCTTCAACTTGTACACATGGTCGGGCTTCTTGTCATCTACAAAACTGGGAGGTTGCTCAATATATACTTCTTTATTGATGTAGCCATTGAGAAATGCACTCTTGACATCCATTTGATAGAGCTTGATATTGTGGGCACAAGCATAGGCTAGCAAGATCCTAATTGCTTCCAATCCAGCAACCGGAGCATATGTTTCTCCAAAGTCAAGACCTTCAACTTGTGTATAGCCTTGCACTACCAATGTTGCTTTGTTTCTTACTACTATCCCATCTTGATCTTGCTTGTTTCTAAAGACCTATTTGGTTCTAATCACATTGTGTCCCTTTGGTCTCTCTACTAATTCTCATACTTGATTTCTTGTGAAGTTATTCAATTCTTCATGTATAGCATTCACCCAATCAATATCCTTCAATGCTTCATCTATCTTCTTTGGTTCAATAGATGACACAAATGAGAAATGCTCACAAAATGAAGCCAATCTTGATCTTGTTTGTACACCTCTAGAAATATCACCAATGATAGTGTCCAATGGATTATCCCTTGTAATATTTGTTGGTTGGAGGATTGAAACTTGATTGCTTGCACTTGCTTGATCATTGGGTTGAGATGATGTACTAGCCACTTGATCTTGTTCATTGTCATGAGAGCCACTTGTACTAGCTTGATTTGTATAATCTTGCACATTTGAGTTAGAGAGCACTTGTACTTGATCATCTTCATAATCATTTACTTGCCTAGGCCTCAATTCACCAATATCCATGTTCTTCATGGCATTTAAAAGTTGAATGCCTCTAACATCTTCCAAGTTCTCATTCTCTACTTGTGAACCCTTGGTTTCATCAAATTCAACACCATGAACTTCCTCAAGAGTACCACTATCCAAATTCCAAACTCTATATGCTTTGCTTGTAGTGGAATAACCAAGTAAGAATCCTTCATCACATTTCTTGTCATACTTGCCCAATCTAGTGTCTTTCTTCAAGATATAGCATTTGCAACCAAAGACTCAAAAATATGCAATGTTGGGCTTTCTACCATTCAAAAGCTCATATGGTGTCTTCACTTTCAATGGGTGACAATAGAGGCGGTTGCTACAATAGCAAGCCGTGTTGATAGCTTCAACCCAAAAGGATTGATTCACATTGTACTCACTAAGCATAGACCTTGTCATATCAATGAGTGTTCTATTCTTCCTCTCAACAAGGCCATTTAATTGTGGAGTGTACTTGGCCGAGAATTTATGTCTAATTCTAAATTCATCACATAACTCATCAATTCTAGTGTTCTTGAACTCACTACCATTGTCACTTCTAACTCTCTTGATGGTTGTTTCAAACTCATTGTGAATGCCCTTGACAAATGATTTGAATGTTGCAAACACATCACTCTTGTCCACTAGAAAGAATACCCATGTGTATCTAGTGTAATCATCCACTATCATAAAGCCATATTTATTTTCACCAATGCTAGTGTATTGTGTTGGTCCAAATAAATCCATGTGCAATAACTAAATGCTTTACTAGTGCTCATCATGCTTTTCTTAGGATGGGTGTTTCCCACTTGTTTGCTGGCTTAACAAGAGCTACAAAGTTTATCCTTCTCAAACATATCTTTCAAGCCTCTAACCAAGTCATGATTAACCAATCTATTCAATTATTTCATTCCAACATAACCAAGCCTTCTATGCCATAATCAACCTATGCTAGACTTAGTGAACAAGCATGTTGATAATCTAGCTTCACTAGCATTGAAATCAACCAAGTATAGATTCTCATATCTAAAGCCTTTGAAGATCAAGTTAGAGCCATCTACACTTATGATCTCTACATCATCTACCCCAAATATGCATTTGAATCCAAGATCACACAATTGAGCCACGGATAGCAAATTAAAGTTCAAGCTCTCTACTAGCAACACATTGGATATGCTCATGTCATTGGATATTGCAATCTTACCAAGCCCTTTGACCTTGCCTTTGCCATTGTCACCAAAAGTGATACTGTCATAACCATCATTGCCATTGGTGTTGATTGAGTTGAACATTCTTGCATCACCGGTCATGTATTGAGTGCACCCACTATCAAGAACCCAATGCCTTCCTCCGGCTTTGTAATTGACCTACAAAAGAAGATCATTTCTTTTTAGATACCCAAACTTGATTGGGTCCTTGAAGGTTAGTCACTAAGCTCTTTGGTACCCAAATGACTTTCTTCTTTGAGCCCATCCATGGTTTACCAATGAACTTAGCCTTCACACCATTTGTACCCTTAGTAAGCACATAGAAAGAATCAAGCTTAATGGAGGATACATTAGCATTTTTGCTTTTGTTCTTGCATTCATGCTCTTTATGACCAACTTGCTTGCAACTAGTGTAAAACCGACCATTGTTCTTCACAAACCTAGTCTTATGAGGAGCAAAGGTCGTCTTGCCTTTCTTGGGGGTATAGCCCAATCCCTCCTTGTAGAGAGAAGCTCTTTGGCTACCCAAGCACATAAGCAAGCGGTCCTCACCACCATAGGCCTTAGCCAAGGTGTGAGTGAGCTTATTGACCTCCTTCTTGAGGTTCTCATTCTCAACCATTAGTGAGGCATCAAAAGTGAAACCATCACTACTAGATGAGGTGGAAGTAGAAGTGCTACAAGAAGAGTTAGTGGGAGCAACAATGATAGGCATAGATAATGATTCATCAATTATATCACAAGTTAATCCTATATTGCAATTTTCAACATGCTTCCTTTTATTTTGCTCATCAAGCAAAGAGGAATGAGCCTTTTTAAGTTTTTTGTGAGCCTTGCCAAGCTTCTCATGGGCTTCCTCTAGCCTCTCATGAGATGCATTGAGCTCATCAAATGCTTGCTTAAGGGCTTTTAGTTCCTTACGCAAGCTTTTGCATTTCCTTCTCTTAATGTCAAAGTGTTCTTTAGCATCTTCTAGCATGTCAAATAGTTCATCCTTAGTAGGTTCATCATCATCACTATCACTTTCATTTTCATTTTCATTTTCATTATCATGTTCCTCATCACTTCCATCATCACAAGTTTGTACCTTAGTGGCCTTAGCCATGAAGCATGATGGAGTGTCGAAGATAGAAGGCTTCTCATTGATAGCAATGCTTGCAAGTGCCTTCTTCTTGGTGGTCTTATCATCATCACTATCATCATCATCATCACTTGAGGAAGCATCACTATCCTAAGTGACCACATATGAACCACCCTTCTTCTTCTTGATGGTCATCTTGTCCTTCTTCTCTTTCTTTTACTTCTTGTCCTTCTCTTATTCTTCTTGTTGTCATCATCATTGTCGCTATTGTATGGACATTGAGCAACAAGATGATCTTTGCTTCCACACTTGAAGCACCTTCTTAATTCTTCTTTGTTCTTGGATGAAGACTTCTTTCTTCTAGCACGGTAGCCCTTCTTCATCATGAACTTGCCAAATTTCTTTACAAAGAGAGCCATCTTCTCATCATCATCATCATCCCATGAGCCATCATCTTCACTTGATGTTTCTTGCCTTGCCTTGCCCTTGGATGATGTGGCTTTGAATGCCACACTCTTCTTCTTCTCATCTTTCTTCTCCTTCTTTTCTTCCTTCTCCTCATCATCTCTATATGTATCATCGGTCATTATATCTCCCAACACTTGGTTTGGTGTCATGGTGTCCAAACCACTCCTCACTAGAATAGTGACCAATGTGCCAAATCTTGAAGGTAAGCATCTTAAGAACTTGTGGGAGAAGTCCTTGTCCTTCACCTCTTCTTCAAGTGCTTTGAGATCATTGACAAGCACTTGAAGCCTATGAAACATCTTTGGTACACTCTGATCCTCCTTCATCTTGAAGCTTGCAAACTTCTCTTTGAGAATGTATGCCTTTGCACCCTTCACGGCTTGAGTGCCCTCAAATGATTCTTTCAACTTCTTCCAAGCCTCATGAGCCATCTCAATTTTCTTGATTTGCTCAAATGTTCTCTCATCAATTGCATCATGAATGGCGCTTAGAGCAATGTCATTATTTTGGAGAAGCACTTCTTCGGCCGCGGCGGGATTCTCTGAATCACCAATCTCAATTTTGGTTTCTACCACCTTCCACACTTTTCTATTGATTGACTTGATATGTGTGGTCATCTTTGATTTCCAATACAGATAATTTATGCCATCAAATTAGGGTGGCTTCTTGGTGTTGTTGATTTGAGCCATTTTTACACCGAAGGTTGTTAAGCCACAAATCACGGTGACCTCGGCTCTGATACCACTTGAAAGGTTCTAATGGTTAGAGGAGGGGGGTGAATAGCCTAATAAAAATTTCTACAACAACACTTAACAAACTGGTTAGACAATTATGAGGCAAAGCAAGTGTTGCGCTAGCCTACTAAAAATGCAAGCCACCTACCACAATTTTAGTTTCTATTGTCTCTAACCACACAATAGCTATGTCACTACACTAAGTTAGTGTGCTCTCAAAGACTAACTAAAGAGCCACACTAACCAAACTAACAAGCTCTCACAACTACCTACACTAAAGAGCTTGATAACTAGTTTGCGGTAATGTAAAGAGAGAGAGCAAGATAGTTATACCGCCACATCGAGGAGTGAACCAATCAATCACAAGAATCAATATCAATGAAGACCAATCACCTCAGAATTAAATGATGAACACAATGATTTTTTTTCTGAGGTTTACTTGCTTGATGGCAAGCTACTCCTCGTTGTGGCGATTCACTCACTTGGAGGTTCACGCGTTAATTGGCATCACACGCCAAACCCTCAATAGGGTGCCGCACAACCAACACAAGATGAGGATCACACAAGCCACAAGCAATCCACTAGAGTACCTTTTGGCTCTCCACCAGGGAAAGATCAAGAACCCCTCACAATCACCACGATCGGAGCCGAAGACAATCACCAACCTTCGCTCGATGATCCTCGCTGCTCCAAGCCATCTAGGTGGTGGCAACCACCAAGAGTAACAAGTGAATCCTGCAACGAAACACGAATACCAAGTGCCTCTAGATGCAAACACTCAAGCAATGCACTTGGATTCTCTCCCAATCTCACAAAGATGTTGAATCTATGATGGAGATGAGTGGGAGGGCTTTGGCTAAGCTCACAAGGTTGCTATGTCAATGCAAATGGCCAAGAGAGTGAGCTTGAGCCGGCCATGGGGCTTAAATAGAAGTCCCCACGAAATAGAGCCATTGTACCCCTTCACTGGGCACAACACGGGGTGACCAGATGCTCCGGTCATATTGACCGGACGCTGGACCTCAGCGTCCGGTCATGCGATGCATGCCACATGTCCCCTCTCTTCAAATGTCGATCGCCTGATCTCAATGGTCAAGTGATGATCGGACGCAACAGCTCAAAGTGACCGAACGCTGAACACCAGCGCCCGATCGTTTCTAGTAAGCCTCCAGAGATGACTTTTCACGACTGGACACGTCTGGTCATGCTCGACCAGACACACCCAGCATCCGGTCACATGGTGACTCTTCTATGCGCTGCCACATCAGCCAGATCGGACTCACCCTGTCCGCGTCCGGTCACAAAGTGTTCTAGCATTTGGTCGAAGACCGACTGAAAGGTCCTTGTTTGGTTTTGGTAATTGAGTGACAACTTAGGTGGACTAATTGTGTTTATGTGAGATACACAGGTGATTAGTCCATAGGTACATGTGTGTGAGCAACATATGCCATAAAGGTGAAAATGGCTTGGAGATGTTGCAAAGCTCACACATGTGATGATGAAGGAGCTTAAATGCACATGAGACATGACATTGAGTCATGTGATCAAGGTGGAGAAGATCAAGACAAGACTTGGCTTGATGGACCGGTTGCAAGCGTGAAGGGCAAGTCGAAGGCTTTGGAGTGATGGACCGCGTGGTGGTGAAGCTTGAGCAAGACTTGGTGCCGATGGACGATGGCAACGGCGAAGAGCAAGTAGAGTCAAGATCGATGAACCAATATGATCATGTGATGATATGAAGTGGATCATATCATTGTTGATCGTGTTGGTGCATGTGTTGCATCGACATTGAAGGAGATGGAATGGAATGCGCAAGGCAAAGGTATAACCTAGGGCATTTCATTTCACCGGTCATAGGTGTATAGAGAAGTTTATGACCGGGTTTAGGATAGATGGCTGTACTATCAAGAGGGGCAAACTTGTTTGCATATCGGTCATCTAGTGCCACTCGAGTGATCTAACTTTGCATTGTCGCTAGGATCGAGTGGCGTGGCAAGTTGAGTGGCTAACATCCTTTGGGAAATGATTGTGAAAATGCTAACACACATACACATGGTGGTGTACACTTGGTGGTGTTGGCACATTTACAAAGGCGGTGGTGTTTGCAGGGTTGAGATGGGTTTGGAATGGAATGCCTATTTTCTATTGCGCCGGATGCAAATTCTTGTGGTTAGCACACTTGGTGCAAGGGTGAAGAAGTTAGAAGTGAAAACGAGTTGGTCGTGAAGATGCCGGCGTCGGTCAACTGACCGGACGCTGGATCTGAATGCACCGAACGCTGGCTGGCTACGTCCGATCGCGTTCGACCGGACGCGTCCGATCATGCTCGGGAGCTTACTAGAAACGACCGGACGCTGGGGGTTCAGCGTCCGGTCAGTTGAGTGCTGCTGCGTTCGGTCAGGTCAAGTGACCATTGGAACTAGGACACGTGGTCGTCTGCGAGCGACCGGACGCTGGGGTCCAGCGTCCGGTCAACACGACCGGAGCGTCCAGTCGGCCCGACCGTTGCCCAGTGAAGGGGTAACGGCTAGTTTAGCCCTTGGGGCTATAAATAGAAGTGGCCTTCGGCCATGGCTGGCATGGAGCACCTCAAGGGACTTAGTGTCCATGCTTGTGAGTGCTTGGGAGCCCTCCATCACACACATACTTGATAGTGATCATTCGATTGTGTGAGTGAGCGATTCTAGTGCGATTGCATCGTGAGGTTGCATCGAGTGGCACTAGGTGATCGAGTTGCAAGCCGGTGGTGCTTGTTACTCTTGGAGGTTGCCACCTCCTAGATGGCTTGGTGGTGGTCTCCGTCGAAGCATGCAAGAAGCTTGTGCGGCGCTCCGAAGAAGTGCTTATGAGGGGCATTGTGCTCGCCCCGCGGGAGCCGCGAAGAGCAACTCTAGTAAAGCGTGTCATTGAGCTACCCTCACTCAAGGGGTAGGTTCTTGCGGCGCCCAACGTGCGGGCTTAGCGGGTGATGCTAATTAGCCGCCGAACCACTAAGTGAGTGGTCGACACAACGGGGACTAGCGTGTTGGCAAACACATGAACCTCGGGAGAAAAATCATCGTGTCAACCTTATTCTTCCCGTTGGTTTGCATCCCCGTTACACAAGCTTGCAATTACTTTTATACATATTAAGCTTGTGTAGTTGCTCTTGTAATTAGATAGCTTGTGTAGCTTGCTAATTACCTTCTTGCTTGTGTAGCATAGAAGTAGCTCTCTTGCGTGGCTAATTTGGTTTTAGTAACCTTGTTAGTCACATTGCTTAGTTTGTGTAGCTAAGTATTTGCGCTCTCTAATTAGGCATTGGTTGCCTTGTTATTGAGCATTGCTAGTGAGCTTAGTTAGCTTTGTGCTTTTGCTTACTAGCATGTGTAGGAGCTCCCTTGTCACTTAAAGTACTAGTGGCATAGGTTTGTGTAACCTTGCTCCTAGAATTGTTTAGGAGAGCTCTAGCTAGCCCGGCACCTTTGTTGCATAATTGTTATCTTTGCAAGGTGCTAGTGAACATATATAGTGGGGTATAGTCTTGGCTAGACCGATAGTTTTAATTCCGCATTTGTATCGGTTAGCCGACGCGATTAATTTTAGAAAAGACTATTCACCCCCCCCCCCCTCTAGTTGCCATCTCGACCCTTCACCGACGCTAGTGTCTTTGCTGTATCATTGACCGGACACACCGGTCCCACTGAAACCAGCATCCGGTCCCTGCGTGACTAGCGTGACTAACTCATTTTCAACTCTATCTTCTTCACCCTTGCTCAAATGTGCCAATCACCAAGTGTATCACCTTGTGCACATGTGTTAGCATATTTTCACAAACATTTTCAAGGGTGTTAGCACTCCACTAGATCCTAAATGCATATGCAATGAGTTAGAGCATCTAGTGGCACTTTGATAACAGCATTTCGATACGAGTTTCACCCCTCTTAATAGTACGGCTATCGATCCTAAATGTGATCACACTCACTAAGTGTCTCGATCACCAAAACAAAATGGCTCCTGCCATTTATACCTTTGCCTTGAGCCTTTTATTTTTCTCTTTCTTCTTTTCAAGTCCAAGCACTTGATCATCACCATGACATCACCATCATCACTTCATGATTCTTGCTTTTCTTTGCCCTTGGATGGTGTGGCCTTGAATGCCACATTCTTTTTCTTCCCATCCTTCTTCTCATCTTTCTTCTCCTTCTTTTCTTCCTTCTCATCATCTCTATAGGTGTCATCGATCATCACATCTCAAAACACTTGGTTTGGTGTCATGGTATCCAAACCACTCCTCACTAGAATAGTGACAAATGTGCCAAATCTCAAAGGTAGGAGTCTTAAGAACTTGTGGGAGAAATCCTTGTCCTTCACATCTTCTCCAAGTGCTTTGAGATCATTGACAAGCACTTGAAGCCTATGAAACATCTTCAACACACTCTCATCTTCCTTCTTTTTGAAGCTTGCAAACTTCTCCTTAAGAATATATGCCTTTGCACCCTTCACGGTTTGAGTGCCCTCAAATGATTCCTCCAACTTCTTCCATGCCTCATGAGCCCTCTCAATGTTCTTGATTTGCTCAAATGTTCTCTCATCTATAGCATCATGAATGGCACTAAGAGCAATGTTATTGTTTTGGAGTAGCACTTCTTCGGTGGCAGTGGGAGCCTCCTCATTAGCAATCTCAATCTTGGTCTCCACCACCTTCCACACCTTTCTATTTATTGACTTGATGTATATTGTCATCTTAGCCTTCCAATAAGGATAATTGAAGCCATCAAATTAGGGTGGCTTCTTGGTGTTATTGATTTGAGCCATATTAACAACGAAGGTTGTTAAGCCTCAAATCACGGTGACCATGGCTCCGATACCACTTGAAAAATCCAAATGGCTAGAGGGGGTGAATAGCCTATTGAAAATTTCTACAACAACACTTTGCCAAGATGTTAGACAATTAAAAGACGATGCGAGTGTTGCGCTAGCCTACTAAAAATGCAAGCCACCTACCATAATTCTAGTGACTATGATCTCTAAGCACACAAATGCTATGTCACTACACTAAATTAGTGAGCTCTCAAAGACTAACTAAAGAGCCTCACTAACCACTAGACCCGGCATAAGCTTGCTCTCAAGACTAACTACACTAAAGAGTGAAGCAACACTATAAATGTAAATGCAAAAGAGGGGATGTGATAATTATACCGCCGTGTCGAGGATAGAACCAATCACAATATGATGGAGCCAATCGATCACAATCAAATCCTTAGGACAAGATGACACAAGATTTTTCATCGAGGTTTACTTGCTTACCGGAAAGCTAGTCCTCATTGTGGCGATTCACTCACTTGGAGGTTCACGCGCTAATTGCATCACATGCCAAATCCTCAATTGGGTGCCGCACAACCAACACATGATGAGGATCACACAAGCCATGAGCAATCCACTAGACTACCTTTTGGCTTTCCACCGGAAAAAGGTCAAGAACCCCTCATAATCACCACGATCAGAGCCAGAGACAAGCACCTTCCTCTGCTCAATGATCCTCGCTGCACCAAGCCATCTAGGTAGTGGCAACCACCAAGAATAACAAGTGAAACCCATAGCGAAACACAATCACCAAGTGCTTCTAGATGCAAACACTCAAGCAATGCACTTGGATTCACTCCCAATCTCATAAAGATGATGAATCAATGATGGAGATGAGTGGGAGGGCTTTGGCTAAGCTCATAAGGTTGCTATGTCAATGCAAATGGCTAAGAGAGTGAGCTTAAGGAGGCCATGGGGCTCAAATAGAGAGCCCCCACGAATAGAGCCGTTGGGCTCCTCACTGCAGCTTTCTTAGGGTGACCAGACACACTGGTCAAAGTTATTGGATGCACCTTCAGCGTCTGGCCGCTGATATGCTGCCAAGTGTCCCTATGGTTTAACCATGTGCGTCTATCTCCAACGGTCAAAATCTCCCACGCGATCACTTAAGTTGCGATCGGACGCGCCAACGGTAGACCTGACTCTCTCACGCCATGTCAAGTCAATAGACCACATGCACCACCACACGATGACTGCACACACCGATTAACAATAGCCACCACATGGTAGGTCGTTTACAGAGAGGTTCTAGAGGCGCTTTTCCACGATCGGACATGTCAGGTGCTCCTTGATCGGACGCACCACCGCATCAGGTCCTTACTGTGTTCGCATAGTCGCTTATGCCACCATACGTCAGCATGACCAGACTCACCATTAGCGCGTCAGGTCACAACGTGCACCTACGTCTGGTCACAAGGCCAACAGAGCCCGAGCATGCCACTGAATTTTGTAAATGACCGAACGCTGAGACCCCAAGTTCGATCACCACATCACCTGCGTCTGGTCACTGTTTTTCAGTGAAAACCATCTCCTCCACTTCACCAACTTCTCCAACCTTGCTGAAATGTGCCAATCACCTAGTGTATCACTTTGTGCACGTGTGTTAGCATATTTTCACAAACTTTTTCAAGGGTGTTAGCACTCACTAGAATCTAAATGCATATGCAATGAGTTAGAGCATCTAGTGGCACTTTGATAACCGTATTTTGATATGAGTTTCACCCCTCTTAATAGTATGGCTATTGATCCTAAATGTGATCACACTCGCTAAGTGTGTTGATCACTAAACCAAAAAGCTCCTATTAAGTTTCACCTTTGCCTTAAGCCTTTTGTTTTTCTCTTTTTTCTTTTCCAAGCCGAGCACTTGATCACCATGACCATCACACCATCATCATGATCTTCACCATTGCTTCACCACTTGGAATAGTACTACCTATCTCATGATCACTTTGATAAACTAGGTTAGCACTTGGGGTTTCATCAATTCACCAAAACGAAACTGGAGCTTTCAGAGGATGGATGGAGTGTAGACTGTAGAGAAACTTGCACTAGCTTTTAGTAGTCTCAAGATACTCCAACACCATTAGGCAGGCAATGGGACTTGTATATAATTGAGGCCCTATTTGGTAAAGCTCCAACTAGGAAAAATGGAACCAATATCTCAGATCCATCATGGAGCAACTCCAACTTGGATCTGAAATCCTACAACTACTAAGAAACATGTTTGGGAGAGCACCATGGTGGATCTGGTGGGCCGGCCCAACTACCAGCCAATTGCAGCCCAACAACAGCCCATCTATGGGAGCTCCTCCCCCTTTGTCTCACAGACCCCTTGAGACCACACATCAGACTTCGTCTTCTCTTTGTAGTAGTAGAACCAGAGCATCAGGACTCATAGCGATAGATGCGACCTCGGCCAAGGCCAGCATGTCTGGGGTGGGGGGGGGGGGGAGCGTGGCCAGAGCAGGTTGGTGCGGTCGAGCGTAGGCGGAGTGGGCTAGGGGAACAGTGCGGCGGCTGGGCCATGTGGTAGTCCTCGTGGCTGTCTAGGCGGGCGTGTGGCTGACCACCAAGGGTGGCGCGGCAGCAACATGAGATGCAGGGGAAGGGCGTGCATGTCCAAGCAAGCTTAGTGGCTTTGCGCTGTGAGCATAGTCGAGGCCATCGTGCATGGAGGCGAGCTCGGCTACCGGGGTGGCATGGCTGGGCGAGAGGATGCGTAGGAGTCGCGATGGGGAAGAAAGGGGAGAAAGAAATAGAACAAACCATTATTTTCCGCTAATCAGTGGCATGGTGGATAATTTTGGCTAACTCCACATATCTATGAGTTTTCAGAGTACCTCTTGAGGTGCTCTAGGAAATCCATGGATTTGCTCCTCGGATGTGGAGTTTTGGGAGATTTAGAGTTGGTGGAGCTAAGGTGTTTGGCTAAAAAAAATCAAATCTAGAGCTATTTTTGGTGAATCTGGAGCATTAGAGCTGTCCCAAATAAGCCCTATATATAGCCCCATCGACCCCAACTAGCTTAGCCATTAGTCAAAGTCTGCCACCATTGTACATTACATGCACGAGGGGCTTGTCTGGTTCAAGCCTTGGAAGAAATTGCCTGTGCCTGGAATGGACTTGAGACTTGCCTGTGATGCATTTGGTTGCAACCCTGGTTTGTCTCCTAGCCCAAGCAACTATTGCTAGGTACAAGCATTAAAACACGATTGCCTGGACGTAAAATGATGTTGCCTAGAAAGATTCTCTTTGTAATTACCTGTGTGGCTACAACTAACCACAAGGCACAAAACATATTATGTGTCAGGCGTACGTTTATGTTTGGAGCTTTACTTTCTATACCTTTTTAAACCTAGTCACCAACCAAACAACGATACACTTCATATGCTTGGCTAGGAAGAAAACTGTAGCTTGACAGGTAGTTCTTCATGCCTTCCTTTTCCCAGGCAGGTCATCTAGGGTTCAATCCAAACATACCCGAGATGATCCACCGCCTACAAATATGCCCCACCGGAAGATGATATCATGGATGATGCTAAGTTAATGGAGTTACAGAATGGTCAAGAGGGGGTCAGGATCAGCTTGCATAGGATGGAATCTTTCAGGAAAATATTCAGTTGGGGATGGTGAGAACCTACTTTCATCAACCTGACATGACCAGCAATTTTAATGTTCATGGGTTGGCGCTAATCATTACTGGGAAACAGGCTCTAGGGGCCAAAACTTTTCTAGAAGTCCCTGAAGCTTGGGTGGGCTTTTTTCAAGCTTTGTTGGCTACCCCAGCCCAACAAACCTAGGCAAAGAAGCTTTTGGAGACCACTTTCCCTCCTTGCCTGATAAATGACAAAGTTGGGCCCATGAAGAGTGTAACTCTAAATAGCAAGCTGGCAGCTTCTGATATTTGTGCCTATATGCAAGAAGAGCATCAAGATGTCAAAGAATTAGAGGAGAATATCCCTGAGTCGACCCTTGAGGAAACCCCACCTAGAAAGAAAAGAAGCAGGAAAACTAGGGTGGAAACCCCTATAGTTGAGACAGCTGTTAGAAGAAGCAACAGAGTTAGAGCAAGTAACAATGGATTCAGGCCAAATGTTTGCAAAGTAAAGAACTATTCATCTGCTCCTCCAACCTTATCCCCAACTTCTTTGAAGAAAATTTGAGTGGCCCTCTATCAGCTGGAACCTGAAGAATTGGAGGAACAGGAACTCCTAAAGAAGATGGTAGCACCAGTTGGGAAGAAGTCAAAGAAGGACCCAACCAAGAAGGATGATGATGAATAAGAAGCCAACTAGCTCTAAGATGGAAGCACCGGTTGTTGAATCTTTTTTCCTGGATCTTTACTTTGGTTGGTGGTTGTTGGGGTGGAACTGTAACCACTCCTAGATGCTCCTGTTATATACTTGGTTATATCCATGAATCACACCAGAACTTGGAAAATCCTCAACTGGAATGTTAGAGGTCTTAATTCAGACAAGAAGTGGAATTCCATCGGAGACAAGATTGTTGAAAGTGGTAGTGAAATTATTTGTCTCCAAGAAACAAAAAAAGGAAGATTTTGATATAGGATTCATCAAGAACTTCTGTCCTCCAGTCTTTGACTCTTTTTAGTATCTACCTTCACAAGGAGCCTCTGGGGGTATCTTGGTGATCTAGAAGAGCTCCATGTTCTCAGGTCAACTGGTTTTCAGCAATGATTATGGGGACAATTGTCTGTTGGACATCCAAAGTGATGGTCCTTCGCTGGCGGACGCTCACTTTGGAGCATTTTGTCAGAAGACACTCTGGTTCGGTGAAATTAGGCCACTGGACACCGCGGACCGGTTACAGCCAGTTGAAGAGAGAAAACAGCGGTGAAATGATATTCTTGCCCCTACCGCTTTCTTCTTCCTCTCTCTCTCTTTCTATTTTTTTCTGTTTCCTACTCCATGGCAAGCACCGCAACCGGTGCCTCTCGCTTCGGTGTCTCGTCGAGCTTAATGCCGAGCGCACCACGCGCTGGCGGCCACGCGAACTGAGGATGTGAAGCTGAGATTCCTGCCGACCGCTCCCCGGCCAACCCCACACGGTGCAGAGCGCCTCTGGCACCAAGGATGGGCTGTCCCTCGATGGCCCACCGCGCACGCTGCGGGCGCACCACGAGGCGATGGAGCGCAACTGCCTCAAGCCGTTCAAGGCACTGCTGCATGACCTGCTTAGCAGGCCCAGCGTGTCGCCGGTCTGCTACGTCGTGGCAGACATCTCGATGCCGTTCGCGGCCGTGGCGGCGCGAGAGGTCGGCGTCTCGAACGTGCCGCTGGACTGGGTGCTCGGGATGAAACAGGGCGCCGCCTAGAGCCACGGTGGCCGCGGCTGCCCACGCCCTGGCGGCCGTGCTTGCGCACGCCATTGCGGCCGCTCCTGCTCGTGCGCGCCTTGGCTGCAGCGGTTCCCCGTGCCCCGACGGCCCATCCCCCGCATCCCACCGACGCGCCGCGGGAAGGAGGAAGAGGAACCCGTGGTGGCGTTCCTGATGATGGATACCAAGGTGCCTGGCCACGTGCTTGCCTCGAGGTCCGCTCCTGTCCTTGCCGCCTGGGCATGCGCCCATGCTTGCCGTGCCACTACGACGCCCGGCCACGTGCTCGCCGCGAAGCCCGCATCCGTCCACACCATGCTTGGCGTACATGCTCGACTGCTCGCCACGTAGCCTTATCATTTGCGCCACCCAGTCACGTGCTCGCCACGTGGGACGACGCCGCTGTCGAAAACTACGGGCGCAGCCGGCGGTGGAGAGGGTGCGCCGCGCCGCCATGACCTCTCGTCCTTTTTTCGTGCGAGGCTGTGAGCACGGGGGAGCCCGGCATGGCAGCGCTAGAGGAGCATGAGCACACCAGAAGCAGCCTCCCCGGCCATGGGCACACGAGGCGACCTGCTTGCCGCGGAGTAGGAAGCAGAAAAAAAGAGAAAGGGAGAGAGGAAGAAGAAAGCAGCAGGGGCAAGAATGTCATTTCACCGCTGTTCTCTCTCCTCAACCGGCTGCAACCGGTCCGCGATGTCCTATGGTTTAATTTCACCGAACCAGAGTGCCTTCTGCCAAAATGCTCCAAAGTGGGTGTCCACCAGCGAAGGACCATCACTTTGGATGTCCAACAGACAATTGTCCCATGATTATGCTATCTCGGTGGAGCTCACCTCAAAGTGAAACAATGACAATTGGCTCTTAACAACAGTGTATGCCTCATGTACACCAGCAGGGAAGAGAGCTTTTTTGGAATGGTTTAGAAACATCCAAATGCCTCATGAGATAGATTGGCTCATTGTAGGTGATTTCAACCTGATTAGGAAGCCTAAAGATAGAAACAAAGATGGAGCCGATGTGAACGAAAGGTTTCTCTTCAATGAAGCCATTAGCAAGTTGGGGCTCACTGAACTCCCTCTATATGGCAGTCAATTCACTTGGACAAATAAGCAGTTTGAGCCTTTGTTAGAAAGGTTGGATTAGTTTTTTACATCTAACTCCTGGACAATCAAATATCCTAATACCCTGGTGATGGAAACATCAGACCATTGGCCCTGTGTAATTGAGGTGAGCACTAAAATACCTAGGGTTAGCATCTTTAGATTTGAAAACCACTGGCTATCACATGAACAATTCATCTCAGTGGCAGTCCAGGGTTGGTTTTCTCCACAAGTTCAGATGGATCCAACCAGAGCCATCACTGCTAAATTCAAAAATCTAAGAAGAGTCCTTAAAACTTGGAATGCCAGCCTCCCAAAACTTGCTCTGGTTATAGATAACATCAAATTGGTGCTGCATCTTCTAGAGGCAATAGAAGGGCTCAGAGATCTCTCATTACCAGAGTGGAATTTCAGAAACATTATATCAGCAAAACTCATCTCTCTTTTGAAGCAGCAAAGAACATATTGGAGGCAACAATAAGGCATCAGAAAAACACAATTTGCTCTTTGCAAGACAGCAATGGAACCATACACCAGGCACATGAAGAAAAAGTAGCTCTCTTATGGAATTCTTTCAAGGAAAGGCTTGTTGTTTTAGATTTCAGTCAAATGTTGTTTAACCTTGATGATCTTGTTCAACCTATTGATGGATTGGGTTCATTAGAGGAGGCCTTCTCCAGAGTGGAAATTGATGATATTGTAACAAAACTGCCAAATAATAAATCCCTAGGGCCTGATGGATATAATAATGAGTTTGTGAAGGGATGTTGGCCTCTGATTGCAGATGACTTTTACTGGCTATGTAGAACTTTCAATGATGGTGAAGTTTGTTTAAGAAGTATTAATGGCTCTCACATCACCCTCGTTCCAAAGAAAGATGGACCTCAAACAGTTTCAGACTACAGGCCTATCTCCTTGCTCAACACCTCACTGAAATTGCTAACAAAACTGCTAGCAAACAGGTTGCAAGTAGTAATCAGGAATTTGGTCCATAAAAACCAGTATGGTTTTATTAAGACAAGGACAATACATGATTGGTTAGCTTGGGCTCTGGAGTACATACACATTTTCCACAAATCTAGGAGAGACTTGATCATCTTAAAGCTAGATTTTGAAAAAGCTTTTGACAAAATTGAACATGAAGCCATCTTAGAGATACTTAGAGCAAAAGGTTTTGGGCAGAAGTGGATCAATTGAATAAAGAATATCCTAAATTCTAGGACCTCTTCAGTGCTACTCAATGGTGTTCCTGGGAAAGTGATCCATTGTAGAAGAGGAGTAAGGCAAGGGGACCCTCTATCTCCCTTACTATTTGTGCTTGCAGCTGATTTACTCCAGTCAATTCTGAACAAGGCTAAGGATCAGAATCTAATCAAGCTTCCAATTCCTCTCAGAAGCTCAACTGATTTTCCAATCATTCAATATGCAGATGACACACTGATTATAATGGAAGCTTGCAGTAGACAGCTATGGGTCTTAAAAGCCCTTCTGCATAGCTTTGGGGAATCCACAGGCCTTAGAGTTACCTATGCAAAATCCATGATGGTGCCCATAAACACAAGTGAAGATAAGTTGTCACGCCTAGCAAGAACTTTTGGCTGTGTAACTGAAAAACTCCCCTTCACCTACTTGGGGCTGCCTCTTAGCCTTTCAAAGCCCAAGGTAATTGACTTCACACCGATGGTGAATTGGTGTGAGAGAAGACTAGCTGCAACCTCTACTTTTCTCAGCCAGGCAGGCAGATTGGAACTTACAAACTCAGTCTTCACTGCACTTCCATCCTTCTGCATGAGCACTTTCTTACTTCAGCAAACTATGATAGACCAGATAGATAAATACAGGAAGCATTGCCTCTAGAGGGAGCTGATATCAATGCAAAGCAAAAACCAAAGGCAGCTTGGCCTATGGTATGCAGAGCAAGAGAGGAAGGTGGTCTGGGGGTCCTTAACATCAAGACACAAAATGAAGCACTACTGCTAAAACATTTGCACAAATTTTTCAACAGACAAGACTTGCCTTGGGTTTCTCTGGTTTGGGAATGCTACTATAGCACTGGAAATTTGCCTGGTACTTCAAAGAAGGGGTCATTTTGGTGGAGGGATGTCTTAAGATTACTTGATAAGTTCAAAGGATTGGCCAGAGTCAAAATTAATGATGGGACATCATGTCTGTTTTGGAAAGATCTATGGGGAGATGACATCCTAGCCCACAAATACCCAGAACTCCTATCTTTTGCAAAGAAAAAACAAATCACTTTCAGACAAGGATTCTCACAGGTTCTACTTCATGGTCTCTTTCACCTTCCTCTTTCACAGCAAGCACATACTCAGATGATCTTCTTGCAAGAAGAGCTTGATGGTATTGACTTGGAAAATTCGGCTGATACTTGGACATACATTTGGAACTCCAGCCTTTTCTCAGTTAAAAGGGTTTACGAGCATCTTAGTGGACACTGCAACCCACACCCAGCCTTCAAATGGCTATGGAACAGCTCCTATCAAAATAAGCACAAGGTGTTTTTTGGCTCCTTCTAAAAGACAGAATTAGCACAAGAGAATTGCTGAAGAGAAAGAATATAACCTTACAGGAATATGAATGTGTCCTTTGCAATTCATCCTCTGAAGAAAATCTGATTCACCTATTCCTACACTGTCCATTTGTAGTGCAATGTTGGGTGTGGCTGAACGTTCAAGTGGATCAAAACCTGGATCCTTTTCAAACTCTCCAAAGTTTCAAAGATCAGCTTTCAGTACCTTTTTTCATGGAAATCATCACCCTCATGTGCTGGACTATATGGAAGGCTAGAAATGATCTTATTTTTCGTCAGATCAATCCTATGATGGAAAGTGCAAAAGCTGATTTCAGAAAAGAATTTGGGCTACTGTTATTGAGAGCAAAGAGAAGTTACTCCCCTCAAATTGATCAATGGATAGCAAGTCTAATTTAGCTTGGTTTTTGTTCTTAGTTTGGAGTATTTTCTCCAATTCTTTTTTGTTTCCTGAACCAGTCTCCACCTGGTATTCCTGTCTGTTTGTTTTTCGGTTGCCTTTCACAGCCCAACTTTTTTTCAATAAATCTCAGTAGGGGCTCTGCCCCTCCTGTTCCCTCAAAAAAAAATATGTGTCTTTTTCTCCTTGCTGGACTGTTCGATGTGTTCACTCACACAATGGCTAGCCTTCAGAGTATCGTACGATGATCCCCTGCAGCTTCCCATACATGCCGGATCATCTTGTGCATGGCTAAGCATAGTGACCAAGCTACCAGAATTCATCGGATGATCTGCCGGTCTTCTGTTCTCCAATAGGATCATTCGGCACATGCTTTGATGGGGAATATCCTCCGTAGGAATTTCTTCGACAGTTCGTCATGTGTTTATCGATCGCTTGGTGTTCCTATTTCCATCTCGACGGACCGTCCGGTGTGTGTCACTACTGGGGATGAAAACGGATCGGATACGGACGGATATCACCGATATTATATTTGTTTTCATATTTTTGTCCGGATTCGGATTCGAATACGGATAGTGTCAACTATGTCGGATAGCATACGATTGAATATCGACATCATAAATATGCAATTTGAGTATTCAGATACGGATACGGTATCGGATGTTGGATATCTGGACTAGGATACAGACAGATCTCAACCCCTCTAAACGGATTCGGTTTCGAATACGGTCGAAAAATATCCGTACCATTTTCATCCCTAGTCACTGCACAAGTGTCATCTACAATGTCACTGGACGATGCGCCCGATAGTCCAGTGCATTACGCAGCCCGCCAGATCAGCTAGTGTGTGCATCTTTTGCACACTTGTCTATTTGATGTTTCGTCACTGGTATACGTGCCATTTCTTCTCTTGCATTACTCAGACTTAGGGGGTGTTTGGTTGCCCCTCATAAATTTTAGTCGTTGTCCCATCGAATGTTTGGACACATGCATGGAATATTAAATATAGACTAATTACGAAACTAATTGCATAGTTTGCGACTAATTTGCGAAACGAATCGTTTAAGCCTAATCAGTCCATGATTTGACAATGTTTTGCTACAGTAAATATGCGCTAATGATGGATTAATTAGGTTTAAAAAATTCGTCTCGTGGAGTACTGACGGATTATGTAATTTGTTTTTTTATTAGTATCCGAACACCCCATGCAACATTCTCCCGACATACCTCCTAAATTTTAGTAGCTGGATCCAAACACCCCCTTATTAAAACTTCTTTAACAATGCATCCCAACTGAGCCGTTCGAACACCAGACAAAACACTCTTGCCCCCGCGTCGCCCCTCACGGCGGCACGAGCGGCTCCTAGCGAGCAAACCTCGGCTACCCCCGTTCGACCCTCCCCACCTCGCCGTCGCCAGAGCGGACTACTAGAAATCGCGTGTCCGTGAGGACGGCTACGGCGGGGCTTCTTTCCCTATCTTCCTCTCGGGGACATCCAGTCCGGCGACATCTGCAACGACGATGGGACCAACCAGAAGCTCCGAGGCTAGATCTACAGGCTCCATGGCTGGATCTGAGTGGAGCGTGTTGTCCCGGTCAGCTGTAGCATGCGAGGACCGGTGGTGGTGTCGTTGTGGGGTGCTGTTGACGCAATTGGAGATGGTAGCGACGGTGGTGGGTTCGATGTGGTTCTAGCGGAGTAGCGGTGCACGCCTGCACCGGCACATCCTTGGTCGGGGCTAGCGCTCCCTATGCTGGATCCGGCGTCCTTTCACCTGGATTCGGTGCCTTCGCTGTGGTCTGGCTCAGAGCCATGAAGGAATGGGGAGCTAGCGTGGTAGCTCGGTGCGGGGGCTGCTAGAGGCCCTGCGCAGCGTGGGTTGATGCTGGGACTGCTCGGTAGGGGTGGCGGGCTGGGCTACTGGGGGCTTCTTATGATCTCGGCCCTCTTATCCCCACCACCTACCTTATCCCTTGCTCGGGCTGGTTTCCTCGGGTCAGGCTATCTCTGAGGGTCTCCGGCAACTAAGGTGTGGAGGTTAAATGAGGTCGGAGTGATAGCTTGGGCGACGACGTATGCGGACGTCGTGCCCTCCTTGGAGGCACTCTTTTCTACATCTCCTTCTACCGTACTGGATTTTGCATGTGAAACCTTCCCTCTATGGGCTAGCTTGTCGACGCTCTTGGCATCGTTTTCTTCTTGAAGGCTTTGCTAAGCGATCCAGTTTCCGCTGTGGACCTCTTGTCATCTGTCATGGCGCTTCCCAAGGGTGATGGTGCTCTGTGCTCTAAGGGTGATGGTGTTCGGTTCTCCAAGTTGTCTTTTCTAGTTGAGGTGTCTTAGTTGGGTCATTTCTTTTGCCAAGTTGTTGATAGTTGAGTAGTTGTTGTTAGTTGGGTCGATTCGACCAAGTTACAAGTGGCCACGTTAGTTGTGACAGTTGTATCAAAGTTGTACAGGATGAGTAGGGCACTCTCCTCAGTTGTATGGTTTTTCTGGCCCAATTTCCAATAAAAGAAACTGAGCTGATGCTTGCATTTTTCTTTCTTTGTCTAATAGAAATTGCGGCACAGCATTTGACGTCCTTTCTAAAAAAACTTCTTTAACACGCATATTAGTTCTAAACTTGTGTTGTAATTGAATCACCAAAAGTTAAGATATGATCATGTAATGGGCACGTAATCCTTACATTCATTACACAAATTTTGTACCAGAGGGGGTACAATATATATGACGGTGGACATACATACACCTGACGCGGCACAGTACGGGCACATGAACAAACTTACAATTGTAGAACGGTTTTTACAGAAGCACCACTGATTCGTTGACTTATGTTCCCCTTTTTGACAAATATAACAGCAGGTTTTGTGTGTCTGATTACATTTCATCTGCCTTTTTAATCCATTCCAACACTGGGCCCTGTAGCCTTTGAGGTGCGAGTGCAACCCACGGCTTCAGGAAGTCTGTGAACACCTCTAACCATGCCTCCAGCTTCGGATCTTGCCGGCGCTGGAGCATTGCCCTTCTGTCCCTGCTAGGATTGTCACCAATGTCGTCCCGTGTCATTTTTACCATCCCTGTCTTCTCAAGCCGAAGGTACGCCATCTCATGCTTAGACTTCCAGGACAGCTGATACAACGATGCTTCGGGCTTCCGGTTAAGGCAATCTATCGCCTTCGGCAGCATGATCTCGTCGAGTTGCTCTAGGCTCATGTCCTTATGCATCAGATGCTGCTGCTTGCCATCCATGAACTCAACTGTCGAACTCCCAACCGAAGGCGACGCCATGTCTTCTGGAACACCATGAGGCGAGTAGTGGATAGCAAGCTTCAGATGTGGGAACAATTCCTTGGAAGGGCTTCTTGCTTCACCCTGCACAAGTTTTCTCCTTCGAGCGCTCTGCCGTGACGACACTGCAGGGATGATGCGCACGAAATACATTTCGATAACTGGTTCCAGTGGCACGTGTGGTAATGGTAGCTTCGCTGCGTGCATGCTGCTGCTGCAAGGCTTGGGCTCACGGTGGTGATGCTTGCAGCAGTTTGGGTTTGGGCGCGACACCTGGGACAAGATTCCGTGGATGCTGTTCCAGTGCTCTTTGTGACCAGACTCAACGTAAGGCACCCAGGAGAAGTCCTGTGTAGGCAGCTGAGCGATCTCTCGCATGGCGACCTCGGCTGTGGACTTTAAGTGAGGCGTGACCAGCAGCTGCTGCAGGCACTTGATGGCGATACGGACGACGTCCATGCTCTCGGAGAGGCGGAGCATCAGACCTAGGCAGAAGTTGTTCTCCGGTGCGTCGTCGTCTTCGTACACGTAGAGGAACTTGGCCTCCAGCCCGCGGCCATCGAAGCTCACGGGGCGCATGCACAGGACATGGTGCTGGCTTCCCCGGACAAGCCTGTACCGGAGCTCCTTGCCGGCGAGGAGTTGCCCGATGAGAGGGTCGAAGAACATGTAGCGGCGCGGCGTGCCATCGAGCTCCACGAACCGCAGGAAGTCGCTCGCGCCGTCCGCGAACCACCCGAACCTTCGAGCGTCGTCTCTGGTGGTGCTCGATTCGTCACGGTGGCCGGCGATGACGGAGGACAGGCACGCCTTGGTGGCGTGAGCGAGCCGCTGCGGGAAGGAGGAGCTCCTTGCAGCTCGCTGCTTCTCCTCGTCTTCCACGATCCGCTGCTTGCACCTGTGGAGCGCCTCGTCGCACTCTTGCGCCGCGCGCTTCAGCTTCCTGCGCCAGCGCAGCAGTGACGGATCCTTGATCTGCCACCCCACGGATGCCTCGAGGACAGCCTCCAGCTTGATTTGCGCCATCTCCAGCCTCTCCACGTGTTCCGTTTCATCATCCGATCTCCCTTCATGATCATTGTCAGACAGAGCTGACAAGATCTGCTTCACTGTCTCCTCGACGACAACAGAACCGAACATCTGCACATGAAAAAGGTGAATATGAAACGTATAGTTGTAACGAAAGTGCTGCAAGTCTCAAGCCTGGGAATTCCGAAGACCGAACCTTGTGAGTAAAGATGGCGCAGGCAACTTGCGAAATGGAGAATGTGAAGGGGTAGAAAGATTTAGCAGCGCAGTGAACAGATTTCGTTAAGTCGTGACTTCTGAAGAGAATGAGGTATTTTCCCAGTATATATAAAGAAACTATGTTCAATTCTTTCGAGAGAAGATTCCAAACCACCTCCTTGCATTGACTCAAATCATAATAGAGTAGTTATATTTAACGGTATGCATAATTTGACCCACGATTAAGATAGCCAAAACACCATTAGACAATGTTTTTATCGATATATTATTCTTAACCCTTTAGATAACCAAAGTGCCAAAAAATATTTAGAGAAAAATTGTTGAGGGTGTTGAGATATATAAAACGATTTTTATTAGAACGACACTCTCTAAACGAGGATTTAGAGAGTGTATGTATTTAAGAAAGACGGTTGTGAATGATCTCGTTAAGCATGTGGATCCCACCTACCTCTAAGCTTGTGCACTATCAATAGCAAACAGAAAATGATATCATTATAGACAAAATCACCGATGTGTCCACCTTTAGCTAGTGGATCCAAATAACACCTGGCTAATAGTTAGCTAACTAATATTGCCACTAGTGGATAAAAATAAGGCTTCAATATGTTTTGTTTTTCAACGGAGTTGTGTGGTTTATATAGGAGCATGCAACCAATTTCCTCCTCTGTTTTAAAAGAGAAAATTTTCTATTTGACACCAGAAATAATGCTGCTTTCTTATTTGACACCGAAACTGAAATTCTTTCCTATCTGTCCTTCACTCGAGTTTTTCTTTCCCATTTGATATTTCCGTCAGTTTGGACTGCTAACGGTGTTAAGTCCTAGGAGAAAAGTCCGTTTTACCCCTGGAGTTTTTTTTACCAGTCATGACATTCCATGGTTGACATTGCTATCTTTCTTTTTGAATGTTTTTATCTCGAACTGCTATATTTTTCTTTTTGCTTTTGTAAAATAAATAAAGGAATGAACATAATCTTATATAATTACTTATAATTATATCAGTTCAATATCAATCTGTTTAATCTTAGCCGTAGATCACGAGATGGATGGCTCAGTTTTGCTGCTGGTGTGAGACACGCATACGTGTATTCATAATATATAATGAATTTATGAGATTATTTTTCTAAAGGAAAACAACCATATAACGCGTATGACATCATGATGACATCAAACAAAGAAACACTGGGGCAAAACAGAGCACAACTTACGGCCGGTGTTCAGGGTTCGCAGGCATGCGGCCATGGCGGCCTCTCCCGCGGCGGCGCGGCCGGGGCCAGAGCTCGCAGGCGCGGTGACGGGATGGGCGCGGCCTCGCCGGAGCTAGCAGGCGCGCCGGCCTGCTGTGAGTTGGTGTTGTGTCCTCGGCGCGCCGGCCCTGCTCGCGCACGCCTTGGTCGCGCTGGCCGCCCCCATGTCCGCGATGGCCGGCCTCGAGGCTGCGGCGCCCGCCCGCGTGTCCGCGACGGCCAGCCCTGAGGACGAACAGCCACGACTCCCAGAGACTACCGAGTTCATTTGCTTCCCTCAAAGGGCATAACGGTCTTTTCCCATTGCCTCACTTGGACAACTAACGTTAGTTGCTAACAGAACTGACGGAAATGTCAAATAGGAAAGAAAAACTTAAGTGGAGGACATATAGAAAAGAATTTTAATTTCGGTGTCAAATAGAAAAGCATCATTATTTCTGGTGTCAAATCGGAAATTTTCTCGTTTTAAAATGTAAGAGATTTCAGTTTTCTCCTAGGTCAAACTTCCCTAACTTCGACCAAGTTTATAAAAAAATAACCATCTATAACAACATTTAATTTCATTAAATCCTCCATGAAATAGATCTTGATCATGCATTTATTTGGTATTTTAGTTATTTTAATTTTCTACAAATTAACCAAAACTAGGGCAGTTTGGTTTAGGACCACACTACAACCTCTTATATTTTGGAAGGAATGGAGTGCAAGATAACAAAAAAAATCACTGCATAATTTTGTTTTTTTTACTCCACTTCGAAGAAATTAAATTGTACTCTCTCTTCTCCAAATTATAAGTCACTCTGGTTTTTAGGTACAATCCTTTTGCTATGCACCTAGTATAGACTATGTCTAGATATAGAATAATAAAAGCTACATATCTATAAAAGTCAGAATGACTTACAATTGGAATGGAGAGAGTAGAACATATGAGAGGCTCCTCTAGAGGAGCTAATCTGTGGCTCCTCCAAAACGGCTCCGACTCCTCTGTTTTTCTCTGAAAAACAGCTCCTGCGGCAAAACGTTTGGTAGGACTCCTCTAGAAAAGCCAGAGCCGGAGCCAGGGAGAAGCCCTACCAAACAAGGCCGAAAACCTAGAACACTTGCTCTTTGTCTAACATTTGTGGTTGCTACATGAAATTTATTCTGCCTTTATTGTCGATCAAATTTTAAACAAAGTACTGAATATAACCATTTTACCATCTGTAATACATTAAGTCCTTTACCTTAGTCATGGGAGTTAATGGTTTGTTTCTTCTATAAAATTGTGATATAGCTAGTATACTCAACAATGAAAAGTGTTTTACCCAAGATTATAATTTGCAACCACAGATAATATTGCCCACCCCTTTAACCAAAGGTGATGATAACTTCCTTTTCACCTTGTACCCTCCCTCACCCACCCACCGCACCACACCCACTGTACCCAAGCCCACCACCACTCCCCACCCTATCTTTTTCTCACTCCTCCCTCTCTCTTAGGGCACCCACACCAGTGTTGATTAGCTCTCTACAACACCTCCACATAGGAGAGAGAAATCACAAGAGAGATGGAATTGTCGCTACATGTGGCGAGAGCTGCTGAAGGGTCGAGATGGTGACTAGAGGAGGGGGGGGGGGGTGAATAGTCTTTTCTAAAACTTAATCGCGTCGGCTAACCGATACAAATGCGGAATTAAAACTATCGGTCTAGCCAAGACTATACCCCACTATATATGTTCACTAGCACCTTGCAAAGATAACAATTATGCAACAAAGGTGCCGGGCTAGTTAGAGCTCTCCTAAATAATTCTAGGAGCAAGGTTACACAAACCTATACCACTAGTACTTTAAGCAACTAGGGAGCTCCTACACATGCTAGTAAGCAAAAGCACAAAGCCAACTAAGCTCACTAGCAATGCTCAATAACAAGGCAACCAATGCCGAATTAGAGAGCGCAATTACTTAGCTACACAAACTAAGTAAAGTGACTAACAAGGTTACACAAACCAAATTAGCCACGCAAGGGAGCTACTTCTATGCTACACAAGCAAGAAGATAATTAGCAAGCTACACAAGCTAACTAATTACTAAAGCAACAACACAAGCTCAATGTGTATGAAAGTAATTGCAAGCTTATGTAACGGGAATGCAAACCAACGGGAAGAACAACGTTGACACGATGATTTTTCTCCCGAGGTTCACGTGTTTGCCAACACGCTAGTCCCCGTTGTGTCGACCGCTCACTTGGTGGTTCGGTGGCTAATTGGCATCACCCGCCAAGCCCGCGCGTCGAGCGCCACAAGAACCTACCCCGAAGGTGAGGGTAGCTCAATGACACGCTTTACTAAAGTTGCTCTTCGCGACTCCCGCGGGACGAGCACAATGCCCCTCACAAGCTCTTCTCCGAAGCGCCGCACAAGCTTCTTGCGGGCTTCCATGGAGACCATCACCAAGCCGTCTAGGAGGTGGCAACCTCCAAGAGTAACAAGCACCACCGGCTTGCAACTCGATCACCTAGTGCCACTCGATGCAACCTCACGATGCAATCGCACTAGAATCGCTCACTCACACAATCGAATGATCACTATCAAGTATGTGTGTGATGGAGGGATCCCAAGCACTCTCAAGCATGGACACAAAGTCCCCCAAGGTGCTTAGCACCAGCCATGGCCGAAGGCCACTTCTATTTATAGCCCCAAGGGCTAAACTAGCCGTTACCCCTTCACTGGGCAACGGTCGGGTCGACCGGACGCTCCGGTCGTGTTAACCGGACGCTGGACCTTAGCGTCCGGTCGCTCGCAGACGACCACGTGTCCCGGTTCCAACGGTCACTTTACCTGACCGGACGCAGCAGCTTTCAACTGACCGGACGCTGGACCCTCAGCGTCCGGTTGTTTCTAGTAAGCTCCCGAGCATGACCGGACGTGTCCGGTCACACTTGATCGGACGCAGCCAGCATCCGGTCACACTCCAGCTTCTGCGTCACCGTACGTCAGCCTGACCGGACGCAGCCGGCCAGCATCCGGTGCATTCAGATCCAACGTCCGGTCAGTTGACCGACGCCAGCATCTTCGCTATCAACTCGTTCTCACTTCTAACTTCTTCACCCTTGCTCCAATGTGCTAACCACCAAGAATTTGCATCCGGCGTAATAGAAAATAGGCATTCCATTTTTCCGAAAGCGCCGAATCCATCTCAACCCTGCAAACACCACCTCCTTTGTAAATGTGCCAACACCACCAAGTGTACACCACCATGTGTATGTGTGTTAGCTTTTCACAATCATTTCCCAAAGGATGTTAGCCACTCAACTTGCCACGCCACTCGATCCTAGCGACAATGCAAAGTTAGATCACTCGAGTGGCACTAGATGACCAATATGCAAACAAGTTTGCCCCTCTTGATAGTACGGCCATCTATCCTAAACCCGGTCATAAACTTCTCTACACACCTATGACCGGTGAAATGAAATGCCCTAGGTTATACCTTTGTCTTGCGCATTCCATTCCATCTCCTTCAATGTCGATGCAACACATGCACCAACACGATCAACAATGATATGATCCACTTCATATCATCACATGATCATATTGGTTCATCGATCTTGACTCTACTTGCTCTTCACCGTTGCCATCGTCCATCGGCGCCAAGTCTTGCTCAAGCTTCACTGCCACGCGGTCCATCACTCCAAAGCCTTCGACTTGCCCTTCACGCTTGCAACCGGTCCATCAAGCCAAGTCTTGTCTTGATCTTCTCCACCTTGATCACATGACTCAATGTCATGTCTCATGTGCATTTAAGCTCCTTCATCATCACATGTGTGAGCTTTGCAACATCTCCAAGCCATTTTCACCTTTATGGCATATGTTGCTCACACACATGTACCTATGGACTAATCACCTGTGTATCTCACATAAACACAATTAGTCCACCTAAGTTGTCACTCAATTACCAAAACCAAACAAGGACCTTTCAGTCGGTCTTCGACCAAATGCTAGAACACTTTGTGACCGGACGCGGACAGGGTGAGTCCGATCTGGCTGATGTGGCAGCGCATAGAAGAGTCACCATGTGACCGGATGCTGGGTGTGTCTGGTCGAGCATGACCAGACGTGTCCAGTCGTGAAAAGTCATCTCTGGAGGCTTACTAGAAACGATCGGGCGCTGGTGTTCAGCGTTCGGTCACTTTGAGCTGTTGCGTCCGATCATCACTTGACCATTGAGATCAGGCGATCGACATTTGAAGAGAGGGGACATGTGGCATGCATCGCATGACCGGACGCTGAGGTCCAGCGTCCGGTCAATATGACCGGAGCATCTGGTCACCCCGTGTTGTGCCCAGTGAAGGGGTACAATGGCTCTATTTCGTGGGGACTTCTATTTAAGCCCCATGGCCGGCTCAAGCTCACTCTCTTGGCCATTTGCATTGACATAGCAACCTTGTGAGCTTAGCCAAAGCCCTCCCACTCATCTCCATCATAGATTCAACATCTTTGTGAGATTGGGAGAGAATCCAAGTGCATTGCTTGAGTGTTTGCATCTAGAGGCACTTGGTATTCGTGTTTCGTTGCAGGATTCACTTGTTACTCTTGGTGGTTGCCACCACCTAGATGGCTTGGAGCAGCGAGGATCATCGAGCGAAGGTTGGTGATTGTCTTCGGCTCCGATCGTGGTGATTGTGAGGGGTTCTTGATCTTTCCCTGGTGGAGAGCCAAAAGGTACTCTAGTGGATTGCTTGTGGCTTGTGTGATCCTCATCTTGTGTTGGTTGTGCGGCACCCTATTGAGGGTTTGGCGTGTGATGCCAATTAACGCGTGAACCTCCAAGTGAGTGAATCGCCACAACGAGGAGTAGCTTGCCATCAAGCAAGTAAACCTCAGAAAAAAAATCATTGTGTTCATCATTTAATTCTGAGGTGATTGGTCTTCATTGATATTGATTCTTGTGATTGATTGGTTCACTCCTCGATGTGGCGGTATAACTATCTTGCTCTCTCTCTTTACATTACCGCAAACTAGTTATCAAGCTCTTTAGTGTAGGTAGTTGTGAGAGCTTGTTAGTTTGGTTAGTGTGGCTCTTTAGTTAGTCTTTGAGAGCACACTAACTTAGTGTAGTGACATAGCTATTGTGTGGTTAGAGACAATAGAAACTAAAATTGTGGTAGGTGGCTTGCATTTTTAGTAGGCTAGCGCAACACTTGCTTTGCCTCATAATTGTCTAACCAGTTTGTTAAGTGTTGTTGTAGAAATTTTTATTAGGCTATTCACCCCCCTCCTCTAACCATTAGAACCTTTCAAGTGGTATCAGAGCCGAGGTCACCGTGATTTGTGGCTTAACAACCTTCGGTGTAAAAATGGCTCAAATCAACAACACCAAGAAGCCACCCTAATTTGATGGCATAAATTATCTGTATTGGAAATCAAAGATGACCACACATATCAAGTCAATCAATAGAAAAGTGTGGAAGGTGGTAGAAACCAAAATTGAGATTGGTGATTCAGAGAATCCCGCCGCGGCCGAAGAAGTGCTTCTCCAAAATAATGACATTGCTCTAAGCGCCATTCATGATGCAATTGATGAGAGAACATTTGAGCAAATCAAGAAAATTGAGATGGCTCATGAGGCTTGGAAGAAGTTGAAAGAATCATTTGAGGGCACTCAAGCCGTGAAGGGTGCAAAGGCATACATTCTCAAAGAGAAGTTTGCAAGCTTCAAGATGAAGGAGGATCAGAGTGTACCAAAGATGTTTCATAGGCTTCAAGTGCTTGTCAATGATCTCAAAGCACTTGAAGAAGAGGTGAAGGACAAGGACTTCTCCCACAAGTTCTTAAGATGCTTACCTTCAAGATTTGGCACATTGGTCACTATTCTAGTGAGGAGTGGTTTGGACACCATGACACCAAACCAAGTGTTGGGAGATATAATGACCGATGATACATATAGAGATGATGAGGAGAAGGAAGAAAAGAAGGAGAAGAAAGATGAGAAGAAGAAGAGTGTGGCATTCAAAGCCACATCATCCAAGGGCAAGGCAAGGCAAGAAACATCAAGTGAAGATGATGGCTCATGGGATGATGATGATGATGAGAAGATGGCTCTCTTTGTAAAGAAATTTGGCAAGTTCATGATGAAGAAGGGCTACCGTGCTAGAAGAAAGAAGTCTTCATCCAAGAACAAAGAAGAATTAAGAAGGTGCTTCAAGTGTGGAAGCAAAGATCATCTTGTTGCTCAATGTCCATACAATAGCGACAATGATGATGACAACAAGAAGAATAAGAGAAGGACAAGAAGTAAAAGAAAGAGAAGAAGGACAAGATGACCATCAAGAAGAAGAAGGGTGGTTCATATGTGGTCACTTAGGATAGTGATGCTTCCTCAAGTGATGATGATGATGATAGTGATGATGATAAGACCACCAAGAAGAAGGCACTTGCAAGCATTGCTATCAATGAGAAGCCTTCTATCTTCGACACTCCATCATGCTTCATGGCTAAGGCCACTAAGGTACAAACTAACAAAGTTAGTTATCTCCTCCATTTGCCCACTCGATCCTAGCGACAATGCAAAGTTAGATCACTCGAGTGGCACTAGATGACCAATATGCAAACAAGTTTGCCCCTCTTGATAGTACGGCCATCTATCCTAAACCCGGTCATAAACTTCTCTACACACCTATGACCGGTGAAATGAAATGCCCTAGGTTATACCTTTGTCTTGCGCATTCCATTCCATCTCCTTCAATGTCGATGCAACACATGCACCAACACGATCAACAATGATATGATCCACTTCATATCATCACATGATCATATTGGTTCATCGATCTTGACTCTACTTGCTCTTCACCGTTGCCATCGTCCATCGGCGCCAAGTCTTGCTCAAGCTTCACTGCCACGCGGTCCATCACTCCAAAGCCTTCGACTTGCCCTTCACGCTTGCAACCGGTCCATCAAGCCAAGTCTTGTCTTGATCTTCTCCACCTTGATCACATGACTCAATGTCATGTCTCATGTGCATTTAAGCTCCTTCGTCATCACATGTGTGAGCTTTGCAACATCTCCAAGCCATTTTCACCTCCATGGCATATGTTGCTCATACACATGTACCTGTGGACTAATCACCTGTGTATCTCACATAAACACAATTAGTCCACCTAAGTTGTCACTCAATTACCAAAACCAAACAAGGACCTTTCAGCTGCTAGTACAAGAGTTCATCTGAGCAGGCCCCATCACATGTTAGTCTTCTTGCTCTCCCATCCCTCTCTCTGGATCCATGCACCAGGCCTCAGAAGAGGTCCCTACACAGCCACCGTCAACGTGTGTGTGCGAGCTAGAGCTCACGCACTAGCCACCTGTCACATTAGTGGGCGAGCTTGGACCTCGGCCGTCGTGGTCCTAGTGGGTGCTCACGCAGGTGAGCTCGGTGTTACATATTCTGCTTCCACTACAATTTCCAAGCTGACACAAGTACTCCATGGGCCTTAGAGGAGCATGCACACCAAGCAGGCCAACACGTGCATCGTTAGCCTAGATTAGGGTTATCCAGATAACAACAGAGCAGATAAGCTACTGCGAGCAAGGGACGGGTTGCGTTTGGATGTAAAAATGTGAGAAGCCATGAGAAAGAGGGTGAGCTGTATAGAGAGAACCACAATTCTATAAGTCTAATCCTTCCTTCGAGATTCTACCCAAATCCCATGACGTTCTTCTATCTCTAGTATTCTTGCTAACCTTGGGTTCGTTGGGCCACCGCCACGCCGGTGACCTCGAACCATGTCCGTGGGCGAGCTTGCGCCCGTCCGCCATGGTCCTCGTGGGTGCTCACGCAGGTGGGCTCGGGTCTCCTTCGCCACTGCGCAGGTGGCCTTTGCCTCGGCCACCGCTAACAAGGCGTGTGGGCAAATGGAGGAGGTGGGGGACGAGCACAATGGACCGTCGCTGGCATGGGGAGCAAAGGCACGTGAAGGAGCTAGAGGATGTGGTGGAGGCAGAGGATGAGCGAGAAGGACCACATCAATGGCGATGTCAGGGCCTAGGGCTAGATCTTGCAACAACGGGGATGATAAAAAGAGAAGATAGGAGCTTTGGGTAATATAAGATTATAATATAACTAATAGGTGGGGCCCATGTTAGTCTTGGATAGAGTGTTATAGCTACATCATTGAATGAGGGTTATTTTGATCCATCTATAGGTGAGGTATACATCTCTTATAGAGATCGAGCATAATTTACTGTACTGTTAAGAGTGTCCTTATATTTTTCTATGGCTTGCAAGCTATAGAGTGTTGGAGCCACGGGTGGAGGCAAGAGGGCTGAGGGGGGCAGGCACCCCTAAAATTTCATGCCCCCATTAATACACCCCCTTAATTATCTACTTAATGTTCTAATTAGCTAATTAATGATGTTATTTGTATTCAAAATTTCTTCTCTAATAGCATCTTATATAATTAATTTTTGGTTTTTTATTATTTTATTCATGTCTTTTGTTCCTTTTATTTATTATTTTTCTATCAAACATCTAGTTCGTCGTCATAGTACACTCTCCAATTAGTTTTGTTAAATGTAGTTAGTGCTTTCTTATCTGCTCTCCCTCTAAATTGAACTCTAATAGTATTTATATTATTTAGAATTAGTCGTCCTATTACCTTTCATTTCTTCTTTGTTCATTTTATTACTATGATTCTTTTCTCTGGTCTAAGAATTAGATTGATCGGATGAACGTTAAAGATCTAGGGCTAATTAATTTTATTCCTTTTTTCTATAAAATATTCAGTGTTCTTTTTTTTTATTTTTTAGATTTCTTTTGTACCATAACACAATCATTTATTTAGTTATTATGTATACTCGGTAGTGGCAAAACCACCGCTTAGGGACCCTAGGTAGCCGCCCGGGCTGATCAGTGAAGTGAAAGGGATTTGTTATTTGTATAAAAGATAAACACTATAAACTTTAGGTAAATACTTTTGCATAATAAATTTGTTGGATGTTGGTTTGAACAGCACCACTACTGTATTCGTGTATTTTAGATTCTGTAAATTTATCACCGTCAGTTGACTTTCGGATAGCAGCCTCATCCAAACAAACCTATCACCGTCGTCAGTGTTGACTTTCAGAAAAGTCGCTATCATTTCCTCACTAGCTGTACAACACTTATTTGTTGGCTCATCCAGTCTCGCATAGCAGCCATAATTTGTTAGATACAGAATCTAGGAATAAACTACTAGCCAGCTCATTCTAATGGCACCCGGAGCAGAAGGCCAGAGGCCACGAACACGCACACACGCGTCTATTTTCTGCAGACCCAACGTTAATGGTTTGATAAGCTTATTCACTCGATCCGTATCGATAGCCACTGTTTTATCCTTCCACATGTAAAGCAGGTAAGGGATCCAAATAGATCATTAAGGATTTGTTTGGTTTGAAGAAAGATGGTCTATCTACTTATTATTCACTTTTTTGTTTGATTTGTGGAACATAATGAGTTGATTCATCACCTCATTTCTCACAAGCTAATAATTAGTATACGCACGAGGAATGAATTGATTCCACCAAATTCATAGAATGAAAGTATGATGTACCACCTCATGAAGCATGGGGTGATTCCATAAACCAAATACACTATTAGCTATTGTTGGACCAACCATATCGAACCTTCAACACAAACGTGAAACACTAAATCATCACACCGTTCACTTTGGTGCACAGCCATTTGACTCAACATATACAAAGAATCCTTCACAGCCTTCTTCGTCTCCCCACTTAGAGCTAACATATATCCTTTGGATCTAACATCTCTCTCAGTAGTGAGGCACAACATTAATTGCCTCAAAGAGCGCAACATCCCTCGAATCAGTAATCCTTCACCTCCTTGGTCTCATCATCTGAAGCTAACATATCCTTTGGAGCTAACAAGTTCATCACAGTAGTGAGGCACAACATTGTTAAAATGATCTTTATTTGGATGGCTAGAGGGGTGAATAGTCTAAATTAAAATTCTGCAAGTTCAAAAACACACTAGGCAAGACTAAAAGAAGACACTAATATAATAATTCTACTCTAGCTAGTGTTTTGCTATCCTAGGGTGAGAACCTGAATAATTCTAGTATCAAAGATGTAAATTAGGCTATGTCACTAGAATTGAAATGCAAGTAATAAAGAGCTAGGAAGTGATACCACACAGGGATGACACAAAGATATATCATGTGGTTTGGTAACTTGCTAGTCACCTACGTCCACGTTGAGGTGAGTTATAGGATTACCGCTTTCCCTCCAAGATTGCCTCCTCACTTGAGGGCATGATCTCTAAGCCTGCTCAATCGCAAGGCACTCTGAGCACCTATATTCCACTAAACTTGATTTTCGCAAACTCCAACAGGGATGAGCACAAGAGCCTAGCACAAATCACCTCCAAAGCTCCGCACAATCTTTAATTGAGTGTTTCAACGGAGTCCGGCTACTCTAAGCCGTTAAGATGGCGGCAACCACCAAGAATAGTAAGCAAACCCGAAACAAACATGATCTCTAATTCCACTTAATGCATTCTCTCAAAGCAAATGAGAGTGGATGGTTGCTCTAAGGTCTGTGGATATCATCCAGGGGGTCCAAGTGTTAGCATGCCTGGCTGACCGCTAGAGTGGAGCTACGATGCTGCACTGTGGAGGGAAGGGGGAGGGGGAGGCAAGTGAGATTGAGAGTTGGGACTAGGGTATGGAGGTGAGTCTTCAAGGTTAACATGATGAGATCAGACCTTTTTTTTTTGAGTAAAATGGGATCAAACCAACTATGTCTTGCTCATGCTAGCATTACGGGCCAAGACCACGGTCGAAGCATAGCACTGGCCATCGGGCCTGCTTGGACTGTGCCCTGTGGCACCCGTTGGTCCTGCCCATTTGGCTGTCCATAATGTTAACAAATCGTATTGACACCGACATGAAAGAAATAATTCTTTCAAGGAATATATTTGAGCACTAAAAATACGGGCATGTTATAATTCTCTAAATCTGTTTGAACTGCCTGGATGGCTGCACCAAAAGAGCTGGCAGGACTTTAGACTTCCCAACAATCTAGAAATCGTGAAGAAACACGAAACAAGACGATTTTGTTTTACCATAGACTCGATGAATTTGCACGGTACGGTCTACAAGTTGGGCCCTAAAATTGTCCCCTTCAGCCGTGAGAGTGACCGCGCGCTCTCCGGAGCCCAGACGGAACCCCCTGCCAGAGCTGCTGTGACGTGGCCCTGCTGACTTGACTGCGTCTGGAACTGGAGCACATCCGGGTTGCCTCTCCATGTTTCATACCAGCAGCAGTTTCTTCCCGGACGCCCTTCGCTTTGGGTAGGCACGGCAGGGCTTGCTGTCCACCCAAAGCTCTGCCGCCGGACTTGCGGGCGCAGCGTCCAAGAAGCGGTGCTGCTGAGGAGCTCCCTGCAGCCTCTCGTAGCTCGCGTGTTCACCGCCGAGCCTCCCAACGACGGGGCCGAAGCCGAACAGGCCGCCGCTGCGGCCGCACAACCTCCGCGGCGCGCTGCCGAACTCCACGCACCTGAGGAACTCGGCGGCGCCGCTGGCCAGCCTCTCGAACCTCTGGACGGCGGCGCAGGCGCGGGAGCACTCGTCGTCGCCACCGCCGCGGGCGATCAGGAGGAGGAGCCCCGAGACGAAGCACAGGACCGCGTGCGCGACGCGCCGCGGGAGCGGCGCCCGCGCCAGCTTCTCCCGGGCGTCCTCCTCCTGCAGCTCCCGCAGCTTCCACCGGTGCAGCGCGGCGTCGCACTCGTCCGCGGCGCGCCGGAGCTTGCGGCGCCAGCGGAGCAGGGACGCGTCGGTGGCCTGCTGCCAGCGGCCGGACAGCTCCAGCGCGGCCTCCATCTTGATGTGCGCCATCTCCAGCCGCTCGATGGCTTCTCGCGTGCTCAGCCGCTCCCTGTGCTTGCTGATGAGGAAGTCGGAGGTCCGGTTCACCACCTCGCCGACGACGATGGACCCCACCATCTCTGCCATGATTGCGATAGGTCTCTGGACTGATCTCTCACCGGCGCCCGCCTACAGATGCTAATAATCACATCAGTAGTTGATCCACTTTTTGCACAGGAAAGGATGATCAGATTGGAAGGAGGACAGAAGCATCTATCATGTGAAGGGAGATGAGATTATTGGACGAGAAGAGGTTGGATGTGTGTGTCCTCCAGGTCGTAAGAGTGTTCCGATCCGGCCGTTTTCTTGCTCAGGCCATCATGGCCCATGGATGCCAAAATACACATGCCAGTCAATCGAGGGAGCTTGCACGACCGGCAGTTCGTGACCAGACCAAGTCGATGCCGCGTTAATCTGACCACCCTTTTCGTCTTCCAAGGGCCTGATGGTCTTAGGTCCAAGTCCAGTGCGAACACCAGGATGGGCTCATGTGATTTGGGCAGTAGCAGCCCAACGTGGCATGCGCAAGCAAGCGAAAAAAGTAGCCCACTAGTAGGTATAGAGGATGCCCGCACAGTGTGAACGGTTTCAGGATACCGAGGAGCACGATTCCTATTAGTCAACTATGGAGCTGCCAACGTCCCCAAAAACATCCTTTGACTTACAAAAAAAAAGATCAGGCATAGGATGTGGTAAGGGAAGTAAAGGCTTTTCTGAATGGAGGCACAATGCCAAAAGGCTGGAATGAAACTACATTTGTCCTGATTCCAAAATTGCAGAATCCGGAAAGATTAAAAGACCTTCGACCAATTAGTTTATGTAATGTTGTGTACAAAATTGCATCCAAAGTCTTATCAAACAGGTTGAAAGTCATCTTACCGGAGGTTATTTCTTTGAACCAAAGTGCTTTTGTTCCTGGATGTCTTATTACAGATAATATCTTGCTTGCCTATGAATTGACACACTCTATGCAAACAAAAAAAATACCGGATCAGATGGTTATGCTGCTGTGAAATTAAACATGAGTAAAGCATATGATCGCGTTGAATGGTCTTTCCTGGAGAAGATGCTGCTCAAGCTGGGTTTTCATGAAAATTGGGTTCAAGTCATTATGAATTGTTTTTCAACGGTCACCTACCGTATTAAAGTTAATGGTGAATTAACAGAAGAGATTATTCCCAGTCGGGGTCTTAGACAAGGGGGCCCTCTTTCTCCTTACCTGTTTTTAGTTTGTGCTGAGGCATTCTCAAGTCTGCTAGGGGCAGCCGAAGGTAGTAGGGAGTTGACTGGAGTTAAGATATGCCAGCATGCACCGAGTATAAATCATCTTTTGCTACTCCTGAAAGTTTATGAATGGAGTGCAACTCATCTGCAAAATATTCTCTCTTCGTACGAAGATTGCTCGGGGAAAATGATCAATAAGGAGAAGTCTTCAGTGATGTTCAGCAAGAACACCAAAAGTTTAGAGAAAAATCAATTTATGGCATCCCTGGAAATCACAACAGAGGCACAAAATAAGAAATATGTAGGACTACCGATGTACATGGGACAGTCAAAGAAAATAACTTTTGAGTACCTGAAGGAAAGAGTTTGGAAAAGATTACAAGGGTGGAAGGAGAAACTCTTCTCAAAGCCTGGTCAGGAGGTTCTAATCAAGGCAGTAGTACAAGCCATTCCAAGTTGTGCAATGTCATGTTTTGATCTCACAAAAACTCTTTGTGATGAGATTAGTAACATGACAGGCAGGTTTTGGTGGGCTCAATAGGAAAAGGAAAACAAAATGCACTGGCTATCTTGGGATTTACTTTGTCTTAGGAAAGACAAAGGTGGTTTGGGATATAGAGACCTGCACCTTTTTAATCTAGCTATGCTCGCAAGGCAAGGGTGGCACCTCCTGTTAAATCCAGAATCTTTGTGTGCTCAAGTCTTGAGATCTAAATATTACCCCGATGGTGACCTTTTGTCAGTTGTGGAGAAACCTGGTATCTCTTACTCATGGAGAAGTATTATACGAGGCGTGCGAGCACTAAAGAATGGTCTGGTGTGGAGAGTTGGTGATGGTACTCAGATTAATATTTGGCTGGATCCTTGGATACCACACGGTGTCACTAGAAGACTATTGACGGTAGTTAACTCCCATTGTAAACCATCAATATAACTTGTATAAATGTATGAATATGATCACCAACATAAGTTTAGGGGTTTATAAACTAACAAATTACATGAGTTTTGTTGAATCTGTGTTTTCAGCAGGGTTTATTCAGAAACCGCCAAGGTGGACCTAATTGTTAGATTAAATCATGGTTATCAGTGACGAAACCGACTTGGGAAGACTGAAAGGTCCCTAGTTTGGTTTTTGTAATTGAGTGCCAACCTAGGTGGACAAATATGTGTTTATGTGAGATACACAGGTGATTAGTCCACAGGTACATGTGTGTGAGCAATATATGCCATGAAGGTGAAATGGCTTTGATTTGTTGCAAGGCTCACACATGTAATGAAGGAGCTCATTGAATATAACACATGACATTGAGTCATGTGACTAAGGTGGAGAAGATCAAGACAAGGCTTGACTTGATGGACCAGTTGCAAGAGTGAAGGGCAAGTCGTGGACTTGATGCCGATGGACTAAGGCAACGGTGAAGAGCAAGTGAGGTCAAGATCGATAAACCAATATGGTCACATGATGATATGAAGCGGATCATATCATTTGTGATATGGTTGGTGCATGTGTTGCATCAATACCGGAGGAGATGGAATAATGGAATGCGCAAGGCAAAGGTATATTTCTAGGGCATTTCATTTCACCGGTCATAGGCATAATTGGCCATGCAGCCCGAGCCTGTCGGCCCAGCCCAAGGCCCATTTTTGGGTCCGGCCCAAGCACGGCCCGACACGTGGGCCGGCACGGCACGACCTGCTACAGAGCAGCCGGCCCGCTAGTGGCCCGGCCTGCCAGTGCCGCGGCGGCCTCCCCACCACCCCCCACGCCGCGCCTCACCCCCTCATAAAAGGGGCTCACCCAGTTGCCTCGCCTCCTCACCTCTCCACTCTCCTCGCCCGCTCTTCACCTCTCCACTCTCCAGTCGCCTCGCCTCCTCGTTCGCTCCACTCTCCGCTCCCAACCCTACCCCTAATCCCCATTCCCTAGTTCCCACTCGCTCGCCGTGGCGCAGCCAAGCGCCCGAGCCCCGCTTGCCCAATCGCCTCACCGGCGGCCGTCTCCACAGTCCGCTCCCAACCCTAACCCTAATCCCCACTTGCTCGCTAGCTCGCCACAGCACAATCTCTGCTCTCTCTCTTTCGCCGCATCAGCCGCATCCACAATCTAGCGAATCTGAGCTCTCTCTCTCATGATCTACTGATCTCATCCGTCGTCCCTGACTCTGGTGACCTCGATCTGCCTCTCCTCCCTTCTCCCTCTCTCCTCCCTTCTCCATCTCTCCTCTCTCACTCTCGGTGAACTATGTGAGTTCGTGACCGTGTTCCGGTCTGTCCCTCCTTCGCCACTCGCCATCATTTCTAATCAGTCTCTCTCCTCTGGGTGGCCCTCGTCATCTCCGGCATCGGGCTCCGGTTGCGTAGGTACTCCACTAACCCTAACCCTAACCCTAGATCTATCTTCTCCACTTCTTGTGTCTCTTCCACTAACTCTGGATGACTGGATCTGTACCTCTATGGCTCTATCTCTCTGACTCTATTTTTCTCCTTCGTGCAGGTCGGTTGCCAATGCCTCGTCGTCCTCTTCCCCGAGCACGGCGGCCGCATGCACCATTGAGGAATGGTGTTGGAGATCAGCCGTCCGCGGTCAAGGTTGCCATGGCGGATGACGATGATGTCGTCTATCCACTCACCAGCAACGATGACTTGATCATGGCAGGGCTGCTCCCAAAGGACGATGACGACATTCGTGATGACACTGCTGCGTTGTTGGGTATCAATGTCGGTAGCGGCTCTGCTTCAATCGATCTGGACGGTGGCAAAGGTGGTGGAGAGGCGGAGCCAGCGCTGTCGGCGACGGTGACAGGGACACCGGTTGGCTCCAACAGCACAGATGGTACCTCATGCCTTGGTAAGCGTAAATCTAGTGTCTGGGTTGATTTTGATGAGATCTATGAGACTGTGAATGGTCAAAAGGTTTGAACTACTGCTATCTATAAAATGTGTAAGAGTAGATTGTTTGCTAGATCTTCTGCTGGCACTGGCCATTTGATTAGGCATCAGAAATCTTGTAGGAAAAAGGTTGATCATGCTGCTAGGGTTCAGTCTAGGCTTTCTTACAATCCTGATGGATCTGTGCATAACTAGGACTACAATCCTGTTGTTGCTCGCTCTGAGTTGTGTAGGTTGATTGCTAGGCTTGACCTTCCATTAGGTATAGGTGAGTCACAGGCATGGGAGGATTACATTGTTCTTGCTCATAACCCTAGGATTGCCAAGGTTTCTAGACAGACCACCACTAGAGATCTTGGTAAGCTGTTTACTGAATGTCGTGATAAGCTTAAGAATTTTGTGTTGCCTACTGCTTCTTCTGTTGCTTTGACTTCAGACATTTGGTCTGGTAATGCTAAGGAGGACTATATTAGTGTTGTTGCTTACTATGTGAATACTGATTGGGAGTTATAGAAAAGGGTTATTGGTCTTAGGCTGATTGAGGTTAAACATTCTGGTGAAAACATTGCTAAAAGAATTGCTGCTGTGGTTGAAGAGTATTGTCTGATTGACAAGATTTTCTCTGTCACTCTAGACAATGCTTCTTCTAATGCTAGGGCTATGAACACTTTGACACCTCTATTTGCTTGTTACTTGGGTCCTGATCCTTCACCTGATCCTTTGTATCCTAGTAACCGTAAGTACAGTCTTATACATCAATGTTGTGCTTGTCATATCATTAATCTCATTGTAAAATCTAGATTAAAGAGGTTCAAACCTTACACAGAAGATTTTAGAACTACAATTAACTTCTTAAATTCCTCTAATCAAAGAATTGCATTGTTCAAGGAATATTGTAATGCTAAGGGTGTTAGACCTAGAAAGTTTGGCTTGGATATGGATGTTAGATGGAATTCTACTTACCTAATGCTTAAACACTTGGTTCCATACAAGAATGTCTTTTTTGTGTTCATTAATTCCCATTATGGTTCACAATTGTTGACTACAAATTATTGGTATTTTGCTGAGAAGTTATTGGAGTTCCTGGAACTCTTCTATGACTCCACTGTTGTACGGTCTGGTGTTTATTATCCTACAAGTCCACTTGTTCTACACCATATCCTAGAGATTGCTTCTCATTTCATGCATGTGAAAAAGATCATAATCTGAGAGCTATTGTATATCCTATGAAGCTTAAGTTCCTTAAATATTGGTAGGACATACCTCTGTTATATTCATATGCATTCATTCTTGATCCTAGAGCTAAGATGAGAGGTTTCTTTAATGTGCTGCATTTACTTGGTGAATACACCAGTTCTGAGTATAGTTCATACTATGCTGATGTCAAAACTGAATTGTATAAACTGTTTAACAAATATGAGAGCAAGTTTGGTGCAGCTAGGTCTCAAAGGGTTGCACAACCATCACATCATACAGAGGGTTGCACAACCATCACATCATACAGGTAAGAAAAAGCAGGCATGGGGAAGAATCTTTGGCCGTGGATTAGGTGTTGTTGGTCCTTCCCCTCTCCCTACCACTTCATCTTCATCTACTTCTGCTGTTTCTGAGCTATTAGCTTACTTAGACAGTGACAATGTCATTTCTTATGAGGATGATTTTGACCTACTTCTGTGGTGGCATGACCACAAGCTAACCTTTTCAATCCTGTCTATAATGGCTAGAGATATCATATCAATTCCTGTATCTACTATCTCTTCGGAGTCTTGTTTTAGTTTGACAGGTAGGATAATTAAGGAACGGCGGCGGCGATTGTCACCAGAGACTGTGGAGATGCTGACCTGCTTAAAGGACTGGGAGTTAGGAGAAAAAAGGGAACAACATGTTGTTGACAACCAAGAACTTGAAGACTCATTCTAGAACTTATACCTTGATGAAGATGGACCTGTTGGTGGTGCTCCTGGTACTTAGTGAGGTACTGAGGTTGAGACTTGACTCCTGAGTGTGTGTGTGTGTGATCTGTGACTCAGTGAATGTATGAAACTATGATATGTGAACAATGGTTAATTAAGAGCTAGCTACACTTTTTTCCTTTCTAGGGTTTCTCACAAGGGTGAGTTTTACCTAGAAAGGTTTTTAATGAGGCAGCATTACACTAAACAGCTCAGTTTGGTTATTTCTGTTGTCTGTCGACTTTGGACTTTAATTCTATGAATCAGTGAATGTATGAAACTGTGATATGTAAATGTATCAGACATTTCGACTTCGATTATGTGAATGTATGAAACTGTGACTGTATCGGACATTTGGAGTTTTGGACTTTGATTTTGTGAATGTAAGAAACTATGATCTAGCTAGCTGTGAATGTATGAATTATGAAACTGTGAACTTGTGAATGCAAAGGGTAACAGGCTGTGGGCTGGCATGGCTCATGATTCTGGTCGTGCCTCGCGGGCCGGCCTGGCATGGAAATCAGCCCATAGGGTCATACCTGGGCCGAAGGCCAGGCCTGTGGCCCTATGAGGCATAGCCTGGGAGGCACGGCGTGCCGTGCCAGCCCATTGGCTATCGGGCCATGCAGGCACGGGCCCGTGCCATGCCATGCCAGGCCGACCCATTGGCCATATATAGTCATAGGTGAGTAGAGAAGTTTATGACCGGGTTTAGGATAGATGGCCGTACTATCAAGAGAGGCAAACTTGTTTGCATATCGGTCATCTAGTGCCACTCGGTGATCTAACTTTGGATCGTTGCTAGGATCGAGTGGCGTGGTGAAATGAGTGACTAATCCTTTGAAAAAATGTTTGTGAAATGCTAACAAACTTGGACATGGTGGTGTACACTTGGTGGTGTTGGCACATTTGCAAAGGAGAAGTTGTTGGAGTCGAATTGGATCAACTTGGAGAAGAGAAAAAGGTTTTTCGGTGTGCTCCGAACTATATGATGGTTCTTGAATTAGAATTCTGTATTGATCCACTATGCTTTGGATCATATATGCAAGTGGGATGTGTAGCCCTCTGAATAAGCTTTTCCCAAATGTTCAAGATCATCAAAATCAGACTTCGGAGCTAAGAGTTATGGTCATTTTAGTGATGAAAGGTCTGTGACCGGACGTGTCTGGTCAATGCCTGCGAGTCTGGTCAAGAGTCCGATCAGTGTTTCTTTCATGAGCAGAAGTGACCGGACGCTAGGAGAGTCCGGTCAGAGATGACCTGATGCGTCCAGTCATCAAAAGAGCTCTCTGGAACCTCTCTAAAAGTGACCGAACTCTGGGAGAGTCGAGTTCGGTCATAGGAGAAAGGGGAGTCTGGTCAGTCGTGCAAAGGCGCATTAGTGACTGGACTCGGCCTCAGCGCTTCCGGTCGATGGACCTAGGCACATTCGGTTAGGAGTATGCGTGCTTAGGAGCTATCCATTGGCGAGCAATGGTCATCTTCGAACAACAAGGCTATGTGGCTGCATCTTAGTGACTCAACTCTAGACCGGGCTCTAGCTCAGACTCTGGTGTGAGTCCGGTCAGTGCGCAAAAATTAGGATGAAGGGGGTAACGGCTATTTTATCCCTTGGGGCTATAAAAGGAGTGTGTGGCTAGCTTTGGCACATGCTTAGCACCCTTAGGACTTAGTGTCCATGCTCGGGAATGCTAGGAGAGCCTCTAACTCACTTGTGCACAGAGTGGTTGCATCCGATTCCGAGTGAGTGATTTTAGTGCGACTGCATTACGAGAATTGCATCAAGTGGCACTAAGTGATCGAGTTGCAAGCCAGTGGTTCTTGTTACTCTTGGAAGTTGCCACCTCCTAGACGGCTTGGTGGTGGTATTTGTCGAAGCACACAAGGAAGCTTGTGCGGTGCTCCAAAGAAGGATTTGTGAGGGGTACCATGCTCACTCCGTGGGAGCCACAAAGAGCAACACTAGTAGAGCGTGTCATTGAGCCACCCTCACTTTTATGGTAGGTTCTTGTGGTGCCCAACATCTGAGCTTGGTGGGTGATGCTAATTAGCTGCCGAACCACCAAGTGAGCGGTCGACACAACAGGGACTAGCTTGGTGGCAACCAAGTGAACCTCGGGATAAAAATCACCGTGTCATCCTTGTCTTTCCGTTGGTTTGTATCCCCTTTACACAAGCTTGTATTTACATTCATATGCATTGTGCTTGTGTAGTTGCTCTTGTCATTAGTTAGCTTGTGTAGCTTGCTAGTTACCTTCTTGCTTGTGTAGCATAGAAGTAGCTCCCTTACGTGACTAATTTGGTTTGAGTAGCCTTGTTTGTCACATTGCTTAGTTTGTGTAGCTAAGTAATTTGAGCTCTCTAATTTGGCTTGTGTAGCCTTATTATTGAGCATTACTAGTGAGCTTAGGAGATTTGTGCTTTTGCTTACTAGATTATGTAGGAGCTCCCCTGATTGCTCGAGTACTAGTTGTATAGGTTTGTGTGACCTTGCAAACTAGAATTGTTAGGTGGGCTCTAGCTAGTGCGGCATCTTTGTTGCCTATTTAGGACCCTTTTAAGGTGCTTGAGAACAAATATAGAGGGGCATAGTCTTGGCTAGAATGATAGTTTTAAATCCGCATTTGTTTCGGTTAGTAGGAGCGATTAATTTTAGAAATGACTATTCACCCCCCTCTAGTCCACCATCTTGACCCTACACATGGTATCAGAGTAAGGTCTCTCATTTGTGGTCTTCACCGATTCGAGAGGATGGTGACTTATAGGCTAGATGTTGAGTGTCCATACACTTTTGATGGCACACACTTTGCACGGTGGAAAAATTGGATGACATGTAATTTTAAGTTTATTTCCCCTCAAATGTGGTGGATCATATATGTGAGTGTTTCTCATGCGTTGGATGAAAAGAATGCAACTCAAGCGTAAAAGAAATACCTACATCTCGATTACCAAGCTACTAACATAATTTATGAATCTTCGAGTGATAAGATATTTGGGAGATTATGTACATGAAGACCACCGATGATATTTGGTTGTACCTCAATTTGATATATGGGAGGGTCTCAAATGTTCATGATGACAAGTCATCCAAGGAGGAGGTACATGAGCGTGTTGAGCATAACCACAATTTGGTGATTGTGGAAGATTGCTCCACCTCATGGTCAAGTGATGATGATGATGATGTATCTACCACAAGTTCACTTAACAAGGTTGATGTGATGTCCCAAGTGATGCAAATGATGATTCTACCTCAAGCACACTTGGTGATGATGATGATGATGGTTCATGCTTGGGCCATGATTGTGATGCTACTACAAGCCCATCCATTTCACCACATTGTTTCATGTCACAAGATGACACCAAGGTATCTAATGCTAATGTGGTTGATCATGTTGATTCATATGATGAGCTTGTTAGTAGACTTGCTTGCATGACGATTTCTTTAGAAAATGAGAAAGCTAAAACAATAAAATTGGAAAATGAAAACTCATTTCTAAAGAATTCATGTGAAGAACATAAGCACTTACTTGATGTTTTTAAATCTTCACATGATGAGCTAAAATTGACTCATGAGAAGCTTCTTCTGTCTCATGAAGAATTATTAGAACAACATGCTTCTATCATTAAAGCATTTTCAAAGAAACATAAAAATAATGAGAGCTCATCACATGGGTCAATTGATCAAACACATGTTGTTACTAACCCTTGTGATGTTGGCAAGAAGCATGTACCACCTCTTATGATGATTGTTGGCGGTCCTTAACTCATATTTTCAACCGCCAATCTTTACGTAAAATCCAACCAAACAAACACCAAACTTAGTGATAGGGTTTCAATCTAACATCTTTCCACAAGTTTTGGTGAATTGATCATTTTCAAGACATATACACGGAATATAAAGGAAAACACATCAAAAGGCGTAACCCAGAGAAGTGTAAAGTAGATCTTGCGCACAGGAACCAAGAGAAGGCCCACTCCACCAAAGAAACTGGGCCAAGCACAGACGTGGCTATGCTCTAGGCCCATCAAGCAAACCACCAGATGAAGGTGGTGCCGAGGTGGCCCAGCTAGGGTGTGACCACACCTCACCACTGGCTCCTCTCGGGCCCATCCTTCATGAGGCGGTATCATTAATGCTATGGAGGTTGGCTGTGGTGGGGGTTTCCTAAAATAACCGAGCAAACTGCCTATGGATCACTATATAAGAAGCCTCCCTCCTCCATTCAAAACAACACATCAAGGAGCAAGAGCACCACATAAGAGCAACATTCCAAGGGCTTAGGCCCTAGATAGCTAGTAGAGTTAGTTGGGAGAGATGTGAGGGAGAGTACGAGGAAGAGCTGGACTTGTTGGTGTCTCCCCGAACTTGTACCTCGGTGAACACTTGTACCTCGATGGAATATTCGTTGAGTAAGTGTTTGGGTTTCTTATGGTATAAAGTCTTTTGATTAGTTAAGCTTTACTCTTATTTGCTTGTGGGTTCGTCATCCGTTCTTGTAGAGGATACTCTAGTAGAGGGCCCTGATAAAGACGGATAACCCTACCGGAACGCTAGAGTAGTAGTCGATAGCGTAGACAAGGTGTCTAGGCTAGAGGCTACCTTCATTTGCCTTATGCACTTCGGTTGAGGGGTAGGCGGCTGGTGGTTACAGCCCTGTCCATCCCTTGTAATCCACCACATTCAGGTATGACGTAGAGCCATAGGCTGGCTACGCTTGGCAGACCAGGTGTTCACCAGTGTTTGAAGTAAACAAGTATAAGTAGAGTTTAGCTTCTCCTAGACCCAAAAGCCATATGAATCCATCTCTTCCCTTTCAAACTTTATCCCTTGTGTTGTCCTTGGACAAATTAGCTAGAAGAGATACCTCCATTTCCTGTGGAAATACGATACCCTGAATACTTCCGAGTGAAAGCTACAACGATAAGAAATCCCAACAAGCTTTCTAGCGCTGCTGCCGGGAAACGGTTGCTATCTTCTTCGAACCTAGTTTGTCCTTGTATCTGTATCCTTTATTTTTATAAAAAACAAAAATATTTCTTTTACCTTTATTTTTTGACATGGTGTTGAAATTTTGATTAATGAACTTGAGTTATTAGTTTCATAAACAATGAATGCAATCTATGATAGAGATAAACCAAGGCTAAGACAAATATTTGGCAAACTGTACACTTAGCCTTGTTTGTGTATGGTAAAATAAAGTTGAGTGAACACTTAAAATAAAAATAATAAACTTATAAAATAATAATAAAATGATTTAGGTTCCCCGATGCTCAAATCGGTAGAACCCTTGTTTGTTTCCTTGTTTGTTTTTCTTTGATTAAATAAATAGGTACAAGAATAAGTGTGGGGGAGATCTCTCATGCATAATGAACATACACTTGAGATCTCCCACCAACACGTTGCACAAAACATCAGACAATACATCATGCAGAAGGGCAGGACAGATGATCCCAGAGAGAATTGGTTGAACCTCCAGTTTAGCTAAGCCATCTTTGATTCTCCTCAGCTCCTTCTTTCTCTTTAACGTTGGTTTGTGCAACATTACCCCTCAACTCTCCTAAGTTTTGAAGTTTAAAACTGAACAAATTAAAAAGCAAAACTTTTGATGCTCCATCTCCATGCAATCCTTTGAATGAATTTGCATACTATTTATTCCTCGCTAATATTCATATAACTTGTGAACAATTCATCATAGGGACCCCATGTTATCTAAGTAATTGGAATATGTGATATAGTAGGATGTAAATGAATCTTGCTCCCTCATGTGAAGGACTTGGGATTTATTTTACAAAATTAAAATCCAAATAGCGTGCTCCTCCAAGATATGCAAATTCCTACCAAAGCCATATCTAGTGGTTAGAGGTTAAAACCTCTATAATTATGCTACTTACTCATGTTTTGAATTTTGTCAAGTCTTGTTGACCCTTGTTGAGAAAGTTATCATGACCCCAAGATCAAGATCATGTACACCCACCTATACATGCTGCTCCCACACTAGGAGTATGCAAAAATATGCTTCCATCCACCAAAAAACTCTGCTCCTACACTAGTGAGTAAAGAAGTTTATGACCGGGTTTAGGATAGATGGCAATACTATAAAGAGGGGCAAACTTGTTTGCATATCGGTCATCTAGTGCCACTCGAGTGATCTAATTTTGCATCGTTGCTAGGATCGAGTGGCGTGGCAAAATGAGCGACTAATCCTTTGAAAAAATGTTTGTGAAATGCTAACACACTTGCACATGGTGGTGTACACTTGGTGGTGTTGGCACATTTGCAAAGGAGAAGTTGTTGGAGTTGAATTGGATCAACTTGGAGAAGGGAAAAAGGTTTTTCGGTGTGCTCCGAACTATATGATGGTTCCTGGATTGGAATTCTGTACTGATCCATTATGCTTTGGATCAAAATTTTCTAATTCCTCATGCATGGCATTGATCCAAGATTCATCAGTTAATGCATGTGATACATCTTTGGGTTCAAAAGAAGCAACAAAAGCAGCATAGGCATGAAATTCTGAATCATTATACCTGGACCGTGTAACTCGCTCGTTAAGATTTCCAATCATTTGTTCAGGTGGGTGCATTTTCTAAATGTGTCGAGGAGCAGTAAAGTCAGAAGCTCCTTCTTGATCACTTTCAGGTTGCATCGATGAAGTAATTTGAAGACCATCTGAAATTATAGTGGAGGAAGGCATTGCAGAAGCTACTGGAGGAATAGTAGGAGTCACATTTTTCTTCTTCCTCCTCCTCTTCATCTACAAATATGTTTTCCCCCTGAACATATGTATTTGTACCTGCAATACTTGGGCTAATTCCTGGACTAGCCTCATCAAAAGTAACTTCACAGGTTTCTATTATTTTGTTAGCCTCCAAAACAAGCACACAATAACCACGTGAATGAGCAAGTTAACCAAGAAAAATTCCATCTGATGATCTAGGTTCAAATTTGTCAAGATTTCTAGATTTTAGCACAAAACATTTGCATCCAAAAATTCTAAAATGAGTTACGCTAGGTCTATGTCCAAACCGTAGCTCATAAGTAGTTTTACCTAGTTTTGATCTAAAAAACACACGGTTGGAGACATAGCATGCAGTAGATACAGCATCAGCCCAAAATTTCCTAGGAGTCTGATATTCATCTAGCATTGTCCTTGCCATCTCAACCAAGGTCCTATTTTTTCTCTCAACCACACCATTTTGTTGTGGTAAATATGGAGAAGAAAATTGGTGTTCAATTCCCTTTTTAGCACAAAAGAGATCAAAAGAAGCATTCTTAAATTCTGCTCCATTATCGCTTCTAATTGCTCTAAGTGCTCCTAGAAGATTAATAGATAATCTAAGGACAAGACTTCTAAAATGACCAAAAGCCTCATCTTTAGATTCTAGAAAATAAACCCAAGTGTATCCAGAGAAATCATCAACAATGGCAAGCACATACCATTTACCTCCAAAGGATTGAACCCTCGATGGCCCAACCGTATCAAGATGCAAAAGTTGTCCAGGTGCATTTGTCATAACTGTAGTATGAGGTGGATGGGAACCTGCACACATCTTACCATGTCTACAAGGAGAGCACACTAAATTGCTATCACCTTTAAGCTTAGGCAAACCATGTATGAGATCCATACCACTAACACGTGTGAGATGGTCAAAACCAACATGTCCTAGTCTACGATGCCAAAAGAATAAATCATTTGATGTATTGGCAACTAGACATCTAACCTTAGCGTCATGTGAAACATCAAAATCAGCCTTGAAGACTCTCCCAAAACGTGATATTTTAAAAACAAGGTCACCTGAAGCATCTAACACTTTACATTCACCTTTCTTAAAGCACACTTTTAAATTTTCATCAATCATTTGAGAAACAGAAAGCAAATTATATTTTAAGTTTTCCACAAGAGCCACATCCTTAAACATGAAGTTTTCTTTTACCTTTACTGTACCTTTTGCTACAACAGCAGTAGTAGAAGCATCTCCAAAAGTCACTTTTTCACCTCGAGATGTATATGTGAGGGAGGAGAACCAATTTTTATCATCGGACATGTGACGTGAACATCCAGAATCTACTAACCATATGTTCTCCTTCCTTGCACGAGATGCCTACACAAAAACAGCACATGTCGAGGTCTCAGCACCGGGGTTAGACAAAAGATATTTTGGAATCCAGTACTGAGACACACGATGAGAAAAAATAGATGCAACACGAGTATTTTTATTGAAGAACTCACTTTGAGCATTACTCATGTTTTTAGTCATGAAGGAACATGCCACTCTCACATTAGATGAAGCATTAAATTTTTCTTTCATTTGTTTGGTGGCTAACTTAAAACAAAATTGCACAAAATGTCCATCCCTACCACAATGGGTGCAAGTGTACTTAACTTTATGTTTAACTTTTGATGTAGAAGCTACATTTGCATTCATTGTGTTAGTAGATAACATAATTCCAGCAGATTTAAAAACCATCTTCTTAGTCTCATTTGTAACCTCAAATCTTCCATTGCAAAGTGATTTAACAACAGTTGGTGCATGAGTCTTTGAGTGAGCATAAGGATCAAAACCTAAACCAGTTTTATATTTTAAAGAGCTAGTCTTTTGATCCAAAATTTGGTTCAAACTTTTTGTACCTATTTTTCCTTGCAAATAATCAATTCATTTTAAAAGAGTGGTACCGTTTTCACACTCACTATACGTTTGCTTCTTTTGTTTGTGGCAATTTGAGCAAGAAAGAATCACGTGAGTGGAGAAAGTCATTTTTTAACTGTTCAATTCTTGCCATAGCATCTTTCAATTTTAATTCAAGGATTTTACATTTTTCATAGAAAGTTTGTTTAGTAGCACAAACATGTTTTTTTATTTTTATCCTTTTCTGCCTTAAGCTGCTCTAGTGTGGACGCATGCACATCTCTCAGGGAAGTATATTCAGCATAGACAATATCACATTGTTTGCATGAATCATCAGCAGGAATTAGACTTTTAAGCCTAGCATTTTCAGTATGTAAAGATTCAATTAAGATGTCATGTTTAGCAATCTTTTTATTTCTCTTTTCTAGCAATGTGCCAAGTTTAGCAACAGCTTTTAATAAATCATCATAAGAAGGTTCTACCTCATTGTTCTCATCACTTTCAAAGTCGCCATCATCGGTGGAACTTTTGCTGCTTGCCATGAGACACAACCCAATCAAGTCTTGTTTAGTTTTGGGGGTTGCATCTTCCTCACTATCAGTGTCCACATCGCTCAAGTTTACTTGCTCAAGAGCGGAAAGAACACGGTGAACCACCTTGTGATTTGAGTGACCCTTCTTCTTCTTGTTCTCCTTAAAAGTGTGCTTCCTTTTTACAGGTTCTTCCTTCTCCTTTTTTTCCCTTGCTATTCTCAACAAGTACTTTGGGCAGTGAGGATGAATATGATTTGAATCACCACACTCGAAGCACTTTGGAGGGCCACTATTTCCTCTTTTTCTTGATCTTACATTATACAAAGCTCGTGTGAAACGAGTAGAGAGAAGTGACAATTCATATTCTGGGAGTTCTTCTATCTATTCATCGGTTAGTGATGACAATAAAGACAAGGCATAGCTAGTAGAGGAATTATCATCATGTGACTTGCTAGATCGTGAAGTTAGAGCAACTGATTTTGAACCATGCTTCCTAGCAAGAACATCTAATTCATGAGTTTTCAATTTAGAGTAAAGCACATCTAAAGTAAGAGTACTCATGACTGTGGATTCTCTAATAGAAGTAACTTTCATTTCCCATATAGACATGTCTAAAGCTCCTAGTAATTGTCGAGCATTTTCAGCATCAGTAAAAGTAACATTAACACCATGCAAATTGCTAAGAATCTTATTAAAGCGTGCAAAGAAATCATCAAGTGATTCATCAAGTTTCATTTAAAAACGCATATGTTCTTTCTCATACATATCTTGGCGTACTTCATTTATGGTAGATGAACCCTCGTGATAATCACAAAGTGATTTCCATACCTCATATGCCGATTTGAGATGTACTACATGGTCAAAGTCACTTCTTCCAAGCCCTTGAATGATAATATTCCGTGCCTTGCTATTCGCCTCAACTTGTGGCATGTTTTGTGCAGTCACGGCATCATTCTCAGGAACTTGATAAGGCTTGTAAACCTTTTCCCAAATTGCAAAGCCCTGTGCTTGAATATATGCCACCATCTTTGCCTTTCAGAACTGAAAATCAACACCATCGAAAACACAAGGTTTTGTGAAATATTTATTCGCAGACATGTTTTCTAATCAGCGGTTAAGTCTGATTAGAAAGATAACCCGCTCTGGTACCACTTGTAGGATCGATTCACACTAAAATAGGCAATCAGAGGGGAGGGGTGAATGATTGCGGAAGTCAAAAATAAAATTTAACACTTCGCCCTATGAACTAAGGCCTATTCAAGTTTACTATTCCAGGCAGAACACAACGCCTTCACTAAAATATTCTTGACAGAAATTCATAGCTCTAATTGACTTCAAATTCTTACAGATTAAATTAGATGAAATTCTTGAGCTAACCCAACTGGAATCACGTCAAACAGAGGTCAAGAGCTTGAGATACAAAAATAACAAGTACGCTGTGTCAGGTATTGACGAAAATTAATTAGCAAAAATTATAAGCAACTTCATAGTCCTTAATTGAGATAGAATCAAACTGGAGGACTGCTGCTGTGCTAAGACGGAAATTTATACTTTTAACCCATTTGTGTTTATAGCACAAGCAAAGAAGAGCTCTAAAACATATAACGCACAGACTAATAATTTTACTCGGCACACATAGTTGCTATAAATATTCAACCAGGACAAAGATGACAAACTGTTATACTACCAAGCCTAATACCAGCGGATCAGTTTGCAAACATTGATCTTTATTACTCTAGAATGTTTACAAGATGCATCACACAAGCATCCTCACAAGGATTTCTCTCAAATCCCTAAGCCCTAAAACAGCCGCCACTGCAACTGCCTTCCTGCTCGTCGCTCTCTTTTTTACACACCAGCAAGAGCACCTAGGCATCCTCTTTTATTTCCCAGAGCCAAGTCCGAACCGGCCCTTGGCCTTCTGGCTACACAGCCAAGTCCAAATTGGCAGCATCTCCCTTGATGCTAGAAGCCAACCGTTGCCAGCATCTCCTTTCATTTGTGCTAGAGGCCAACGTTGGCAGCATCTCTGGAAGCTAGCGCAAAACTCCTCTCCTTTCTTCATACTCATGCATTGGCAGCTTTCTTCGTACTCATACATTGGCAGCATCTCCCTTCGGCAGCATCCTCTTTCATTTTCCTTAGAAGCCAACGTTGGCAGCATCTACAGCAAAAAAACAAAGCTCCACAACAGCCCAAGCATGCATGCATGGCCAGCGGCGAATCCAGGAAATATTTTAGGGGGGACTGAACAACACTGCTGCTCGATCTTAAGTCTCAGCCCCTCCTACACTATAGAACTTTGCCTAAAAATTCATAAGGGCTCTACAGTAATTTGCACTGTTTCGGTTTGGGTAGGGAGGGCTTGACTTGAGCGCCCCCCCCCCCCCCCCCCCCCCCCGCCCCACCGTTAGATCCGCCCCTGTGCATGGCTATCAAGCGCCAATACCGGCCATGCACCACACGCATACACCATCATGCATGTGCACGCATGTCTATCTCCTTGCCTGCACTCACGGTCATGCTCCCATGCATTCCTTGCATATCCATGTATCGTGACTGCCAATCATCATCACATCGTAGCCTGTACATACGTCTCCCGAGATCATCTTCACGTACACTGTTCTTTTACATCCCGCGTAACATCCTTGACCGATAGGACCTCAGTTCCTTCCTAAACTTAGTCTTGAAACATCGGTTCTACATGAACCAGTTCCAGTCCGTCACCGACAACATTCCGCATGAAGCAACACCTGCACATGAATAAATATGAAACCACGTACGAGCACAAGTCCATGACTTGACTCAATTAGTCCACACCACACCACTCATATGACGATATTAAACGGTACCATGACTACATTGTTATGAAAGAAACCATACGCTCCACAACAATATTTTATCAGCCAATTATATTATGTCATTATATTAGTCACTTTGCAATTACCAATTTAATGTCAGCCAATTTTTCATCACATGATCTCACGGGAACCTCTCTGGAAGTGATCGGACTCTGGGAAAGTTGAGTCCGGTCATAGGAGAAAGGGGAGTCCGGTTAGTTGTGCAGAGACACGTTGGTGACCGGACTCGGCCTCGGCGCGTCCGGCCGCTGGACCTAGGCACGTCCGGTCAGGAGTATGCATGCACGGGAGCTAGCCGTTGGCAAGCAATAGTCATCTTCGAACAGTGAGGCTACACGGTTGCATCTTAGTGATCGGACTCTGGACTGGACTCTAGGGTGAGTTCGGTCAGCGAGTCTGGTCAGTGCACAGAAATCAAGATGAAGGGGGTAACGGCTATTTTAGTCCTTGAGGCTATAAAAGGAGTGTGTGGCCGGCCTTGGCACATGCTTAGCACACTTGGGACTTAGTTTCCATGCTTAGGGAGTGCTAGGAGAGCCTCTAACTCACTTGTGCACATAGTGGTTGCATCCGATTGTGAGTGAGTGATTCTAGTGCGATTGCATTGCGAGAATTGCATCAAGTGGCACTAGGTCATCGAGTTGCAAGCCGGTGGTGCTTGTTACTCTTAGATGTTGCCACCTCCTAGATGGCTTGGTGGTGGTCTCCATCGAAACACGGAAGGAAGCTTGTGCGGTGCTTCGGAGAAGGATTTGTGAGGGGTACCGTGCTCACCCCGCGGGAGCCACGAAGAGCAACACTAGTAGAGCGTTTCGTTGAGCTACCCTCACTTTTAGGGTAGGTTCTTGCGGTGCCCAACGTGTGGGCTTAGCGGGTGATGCCAATTAGCCGCCGAACCACCAAGTGAGCAGTCGACACAACGGGGGCTAGCTTGGTGGCAACCAAGTGAACCTCAGGATAAAAATCACCGTGTCATCCTTGTCTTCCCGTTAGTTTGCATCCCCTTTACACAAGCTTGTATTTACATTCATATACATTGTTCTTGTGTAGTTGCTCTTGTAATTAGTTAGCTTGTGTAGCTTGCTAGTTACCTTCTTGCTTGTGTAGCATAGAAGTAGCTCCCTTGCGTGACTAATTCGGTTTGAGTAACCTTGTTTGTCGTATTGCTTAGTTTGTGTAGCTAATGAATTTGAGCTCTCTAATTTGGCTTGTGTAGCCTTGTTATTGAACATTGCTAGTAAGCTTAGGAGTTTTGTGCTTTTGCTTACTAGATTATGTAGGAGCTCCCATGGTTGCTTGAGTACTAGTTACATAGGTTTGTGTGACCTTGCAAGCTAGAATTGTTAGGTGAGCTCTAGCTAGCCCGGCACCTTTGTTGCCTATTTAGGACCTTTTTAAGGTGCTTGAGAACATAGATAGGGGTGTAGTCTTGGCTAGAATGATAGTTTTAATTCCGTATTTGTTTCGGTTAGCCGGTATGATTAATTTTAAAAAGGACTATTCACCCCCCTCTAGTCTGCCATCTCAACCCTACAATGACTCTATAACACTGACCGAGACGCTGCCAAGTGGGGCCGACCGGCCCCACCTGCAGGTCGGCCAACCTATGGGCCCCACATGTCGGTCCCTCCTTCGAATGTGGTTCTCCACCGCCTTAAAGATTAAATCTACACCATTACTCAAGGTCGGTTTGATCTGTGGGTCCATGATTGACGTTGCCCCCTATATATAGCCACTAATACCTCCCCTGAGGCATAATCCTCCTCCATCATCAAGAGAGATCATCAAAAGAAGAAGAAGAACCTCATAGCTCCACAAATATTTAGGCATAGCTAGATAAGTTAGATCTAGAGAGAGGCAAGCTTCGCTTGGATTCCTAATTCTATCAAGAGTGTGGCTTGGTAAAGCCTTTTGTATCCTCTCTTGTATCTTTCATTATTCATATGTTTGCTACAATTGCTATGACATTGTTCTTAATACTATTCATGTTCTTAGTTATCATGTTCATCGTCTATTTTGATTATATGCTTAGTATAGCAAGAGTTATCATTATGTTTATGCATATGTTCGCAAAGCGCTCACTCTTATGCACGTGCGGGGTGAGTTGTCGACATTGTGTAAGCGTGGTGCTTATATGTTGTTTACCTGCGGATGCACCCTATATTCTGGGCCATGTGGTAGATCACGAGTGTGACATTCTCGTTTAGTCCTTTGTAGTCCACTCCCCAAATGTAGGTCAAGTAGGATCTAGTTGCGAAGGAAGACAGGCTCTGTTCTTGATCTTCCTTAGTAATATCCCTTATATGTAGATATGAAGTTAATCTTTAGCCATGATTATTAAGTATAATTGTACTAATCAATGTATCCCTTAGGAATTAGTTTCTCTATTGTATCTACTTAGTCTTGCTATTGCTATCATAAGGAGTATTATGAGTGTTCACTTATCATATATTTATCATTCAATATATATATCCTATCTCTTGATTTACCCCTGTTTAGAGTAGAAGGTTGGTTGGTTTATTCGTCCATCATAAGTAAAAGTATGAGTTATCAATATATTTTCTTTGCCGGTCCTTCCCTGAGGTAAAAATATAAATAATGATACCTGAAATACTCCTTAGTGAAATGCTACAATGGTATATTATCTGTGCCCTTGCAGATTCCTTAATATATATATCCTTTCTAAATTACAAGTGTCATTAATAAATACTAACAAAGACCTATTACTTTAAGAGGGCATACAATCTTAAATAAGTTATATGATCTGATTGACCTGATTTCTGGTGAATGGGATGTTTCTAAGCCCTCCCCTGCCCCACCATCTCAGCCCCCTCCTCTCTCGTAACCAGTAGCTCGAATAGTCGGGACTCCTGATCCCTTTGTAAATTAAGGTTTTGTTGATACCTATTCCTCTAGGGTTTGATTTCAGGCGTCATCGACGAGTTGGTGATAATGATAGTGCATTGAAATAAGATCTCTTTGATCCCTCTCAACCTCGATGAGATCGATCTGGTTTCGACAAACTGCTAGTTTTTTTTTAATTTCAATTCAAAAATCCCCATGCAATTCTATTATATAATTTTTCCTTTCAAAATTAAATTCCCATGCAAATCTATTATCTTACTGATTAGGTAAGAGGAGCCACCAACTCTAATGATCTCACAATTAACATGTTAATAGAATTTTGAAATCCAAGTGTCCCTATACTGTTGGCAACTTACCGCCATTGCCATTGTGCAAAAACCGTTAATTCAAAAACTCCTATGCCTATTTTTCTATTAACCATCCATAACGTTATTATTAAAAAAAGGTTTGACGCCAACCATCTTTGTTGCACCTGGTGCATTTAAGAGTTTATTAAAGTTGACTTAAAATAAGAGTTCATATTGCATTTCAAATGATCTTTTGATGTAAAAATATGAGAGGGAGAATATAGATATAGTTCAATAGGAGAAGTTAAAATGGACCAAGTCCATTTTTGGCCCTCATCTCTTGTCTTTTTTTTTTCTTATTTTAACTCCAACTACTAAATCATCTATCTTTAGCACCTCAACTATGAAAACCGTTTAATTTTGACCCTAGAGGCTAGAGCATCTAAAGAACCACTCAGAACTACCTCGGGGGGGGGGGGGGGGGGGGGGGGGAGGGGGCAAAACTAAACGATTTTGATAGTTGATGTGCTAAAGTTAGACAAAGACAAGAGTTGAGGGGCCAAAAATGTACTTTAGTTTTTTAGATATTTATAAAAAAATATGTATTAAATTTCCTTATTGATAAATATTTGTATGTATATTAAAATATTTATCTACACTTTTTTGGATTTTTTTGTTCTGAATACAAATCCAAATTTATCTAATAATATATATGTTTTAAGTTTTCATATTTTAAAATTCTATTTTTTTTAATTGTTTGAACAAAATCGGTTGTACAAATAACCAATTCCAAAGTTATAGTCGATGAGATATACAACTTTGTCAAAAAAAGAGAGAAAAGAAATAGAAAAAATGATTTTGGGCCAAACCTGCATGTTTCTCGGGTGAACTACTCGGCCTCACGGATACTGTACTGAGCTGAACCCGTATTCCAAGAAATCGTCGGTGCAGTGCACAATCTCCTACAACTAAAAACAACAAAGTGTAGACACTTTTTGGTGCGACATTCATTCATCGTCCTGCCTGCCGCCCGTGCGATCTTTCTCCGCGCCCCCTACATCCGTCTTTCTTCCAAGGAAAGAAACGTCGCTCCAAGGAAACAAAACCCGCTCCCGTGATTCTAGCCGCGCCACCACCGCGGCCCTATCGCGCCCACCCTGCGCCCGTGCCCGCCCGCAGAAGGCTGCGCCGCCACCGCCCGCGCCCGCCACAGGCATGCATCCCCGGATGCGACACCAAAGCCGCCGCGCCGCTGGCCCTGCTCCCCGCGACCATGGTGGCGGCGCCCTTCCCCATCCCCTCCGGACGGTGGCCACTACGCCCTTCCCCATCCCGACGGCCTTGCGTGCGTCGATCCATATGGCGCCGCCTCTAGCCCACCGCCGTCTGGCTCCTCGGCAGCGCACGCCCGCCTCCGCCCGTCTCGGTCGCTCCGCCCGCCTCGGCCACGGCGGCGAGGTCCCATGGCCCCTGCCCCTTCGTCCTCGCGTGCTTCTGCACCGGCACCGCACCATCGTCGCCGAGGCGCGGCGGCGCGGCGCGGCCACGCAGCGGCTCCGGCCCGCATCGACTCATCTCAGTCGCCGCGGCATAGCCCCGTGGCAGCGGCGTTCCCTCACGGCGCTTCGCCCTTGCTCGCTCCTGCAGCGGCGGCTTTCACACGGTGAGTGGACCAGCAGCGTCCCCCTTTTCCCCCTCTCTATTCTCATTTTCCGATGTTATGTTCAGATGCCAATTTAGTGCATGTGCATTTGTACGATTATACCAACCTCCTAAAGATTCAGCATCTATTAGTAAGTGTCCTATTTTTATTACCAGTGAAGCAACATTATTTCCAATGCTCTTAACAAAATCCAAGTGGTCTAACAGATGTCTATTTTAATTGCTTGTCAATAATCTGATGCCATGGATTGAGGTAGCAGATTGAACAAACCTAAAATCCTTATATAACTTCTCATTCAATGTTAAGAAGACTTTAGGATCCTTGCCAATCATGCCATAGAGAGGCGGACAAAGTTAGTACTCATTTTTATCATACTATGAATGTTTGCATACTTGATATTAGACACCAGAACGAGTTTGTTAATTTGCTCTCCCTTTTTTCCATGCCCTCCATCTTATTAGTTTCTTTTTTGCGCTGCTCATACAAGGCTGTGAGCTGCGATTGATTTGTTCATGAACACCAGGCCAGTTACGATTAATTTGTTCATGTACACCTGTGTGCTCTAGACATGCCTCCCTTTACCATTCCTTTCTACTGCTCTGATGTTGAGTGCCCAACTACACAACTTAATTCCTTAAAAACATACTTTAGGCACGTTTTGTACCAAAGGATGAGGAAGCAACCACCTGATTGCTTATCGGCCCCTGGACAAACAACATCAAGATCCCAAGTACGGTATCTTCAGGCACTTATGCATCGTTCTACTATACTTACTGAAAGTATGCCGAGCTCCAGTAATGCCACCTTTTCTCATGGTATTTGTACTCCTCTTGCCAGCTATGCATATACCACATGTGCAACATGTTTGCCTATATTGTACTGCACAGTTATTCAGTACACTGATGCATGCTTATCCTTTTTCCCAGCGTCCCCACCATCTGAGCCATCCGTTACTATTTGTAGGGGGAAAATCAGTGCAGACTCATGCCTTAAGCTTTCGTATCATCCCCTACCAAGCACTGATAGTATTGTGCATACTTCTTTTTACATGTTACCCTGCACTGAACCAAACACTATGTTGTTCTGTTTTTGCAATAGTACTTGCTGCCTCATTTACAGAACCATTGCATGAATAAAAGATAATGAATCAAAACCACTGATCTGCAGGTTAATGCCATGATTAATATTTGATAACTCTGGATTGGGATCTGTCCAAGGGTACATACTATATTGTTACCTTGACAAGCATGTTATATTTTTTTTGGGTTAATCAGTTTAATTTTAGGAAACCAGCGTCTGTCTTTTTTCCTATGACAGTGCTTTAGCACAAAAAAACTTTTGGCGGTAAAATGTTGTGTTTTTGTTGATCTGTTTTACTTTTACTACCAAGTTTCAAGCCTCCTTTTCGATCTGTACACATGTATCAGTAGCTTCAAGCAGAAAGAGAGTACGTTTCTGCACTTTTCGTTCAACACATATGCAAGATCAGCATCTCCCCACCATCAGCAGGTGTCCATCGATGGTTCGTGCACAAGGTACCCCCAATTGTATATTTCCTCTTCTATGGTTTGTGCAAAGGAATTGATGAATCTCAGTTTACAAATAATTAGGGCTCCTCTCCATATTTTGATCTGCTAGGTTATTTTCCTGTTGCCTGTACAGTACTAAGATCTGGGATCATTTCCTTTTATATATGTGGACACCGACTTTCCTTCTCTCCGGTCATATTGAAACAAAAAAAAGTGCTCGTGCCATGACCAATTGGCCATAACATAGTAACAGGTCAACTCTCTACTTGATAATTTTATATGAGACGATTATATTTCCATATTTCTTATAGGATACAGGATACTACATGCTCTGTTGTTTCTCTACCCTTTTGGAGAATGGGTAATCTTCCACCTCAATTTCATTAAGGTTTCAGGAATTTATTGGATTATGTGTTGTCTTACAGGCAGCCGCTACCTATTGAATATTGATTGTTTGGTTGAAGAAAACATCATGCGAGTGGTCCCGAAACTCTCTAACTGGTGTTTGGATTTTGTGATCTGCAGAGCCGCGGCATGCTCATAGAGTGTAAGAGCTGAACAAGGAGTCACCTGATCCCTGAAAGAGCCAAGGTATTGTTGGTGTCCAATCATACACATAGTGTAATTCACCCTATAATTGTATGATTGTTTTCTTAGGTCGGTTTCTTTATTACTAGACATAGTATTATGCGGCAAAATATTTTGATTTTTTTTTCAAAAGATTAAGTGTAGTTCACCCTATTATTACTTCTATAAGTTATCCCATTGGAATGCTTTTGCCTTACCGTTTATTCCTTCCACTTAAAAGATGAAGTGAAAGAGGTAGATGCTTTACATAAAAAAATTGTGACTCGATTTGCTACACTACACAGGGCATGCTTACCCTCATGTTTATGAAAAACACATGCTCAAATTTTCCTGATAGTAAGCAGGTTGGAATGCCTGAGAGTAAACAACACACCATGTTTACTAATTTAGTTTCTCATTTTCCCCTTCCGTTGGCAAATTTATATCTTTTAATCTTTCTCCTAGGCTGATTGTTTTCCGGCTGCCTTTTGACATAATATTTCAATCTTATTTACTTGCATGATGGATGTTTCAAGCTAGATTGGTCATTGTATCAATGATACCAGCTAATTAGTTTCTTTGGTTACTTGTCCATTATTTACTTGCCTGATGGATGTTGCCTTCGGGGGATAGAATAGGACAATGTTGGTAAAATGGTTTTATTGGATCAGTTTACTCAGCCCTTACAACAGTGATGATTATGATAGACCCTTAATGTTCTTTTAAATTGTCATGGTTACTAGTGCTAATTTTTACGCCCAAGAAAAAAAATATACCTCAACCTTTTCCTTTCGCATTTACCTTCTGAGCATTTACCTATACTTCTTTAATTACTTAGACCTTAGTTTTGTGAGCCAGCTTTGTTCATGGTGTCTAGATGCTTTCTTTTATTATCCTTATCCTTATCTCGTACAACTAAAAAGAACAAAGCGTGGACATTTTTTGGTGCGACATGTGTTTTGGTGCTGTTTGTTTTGTTCTCAAGCAGATCATCCTGCACTTTTCTTTATGTCAGCTTGAAAGAAATATAGTATTTCTGAATTGGGGATCTAAGGAATGAAAATTAATCAGCATGGCCTTTTCTTTTTGTTACTTCACATAGATCTATACAATAGTGATGGAGGCAGCACGTTCATATTAGGCTAGCTATGTTTACCATGCTTATAGACCTTAGGTAGTGTTTTTTCCCCATGTTTTTTCTTGAGCATGAACTCCTGTTCACCAACCTGCTAACATGTGATTGTTTAGCTTGATCCACCTGTAGGATGTATATTTCAGGTACATCATGTTACTACTAAATTGACCTGACCATGTATGCTTGGTTGTTTCATGAACATGCTTTTACCATCTCAACTATTATATGGAAGAATGAAATGATCAAAGAAAGGACTTGCCCTGGCTTTTGGATTTGTTTTCCTACATGTACTGATTCATGTTAAGTCGTGTGATGGAATCAAGGCTTCAGACTTAGTCACGTGGTCATGTCTATCCGGTTGAAATATCGATTATAAATTTGTTAGATGCAAATCAAGCTTTCTGGAATAATTCAGTACAAATAGGTACTGTCAGTATGCCAACAAACAATTTCCCTCTTGTGTAAATTGTATTATGTTTTAGTATATTCCATTTTAATCTTTTCAAATTCAGATTCGAACAATTAAAGCTAATATGGGAGGAGGAGGTGTACGACGAGCCGATGCCATGGAGGCCTGCAGCTACATCATCAACGAGCTCAAGGCGTCCGTGCCCATCTGGAAGAAGGAGGTGTATGACAACGGCGAGGTTTGGAAGGAGAACCACGAGTTTTACAACTTCTACAGAATTACTAGAATCTTCGGTTGCATATCAGTATCAAATCAGGATAGCTTCTCCTTATAAAACATGATAATACATAAGCACATGATATCTAGATAATATGGCTAACTATTGGTTGCTAAATGTGGTAGCTTTTACCTGTGACACTTTCTGTCAGTCAAGTGAAAATTAGGTGCAGTTATGGTTTTTGAACATCACTGAATGTTTAGCTGCAATTTGAAGAATTTTTAATCCTCTATTTGTTTATCTTTGCGGACCCGTAGTTTCACTTGCGTTTCATTTGTAAGTTGATCCTATAAACATATAGACGTAACTGTCTTCTATTCGATGGTTATTGTTTCTGTTTTACCTCATTGAACATTTTTCACATGTATGCCTCTGTTAGAGCAATTAAAAAAATCTGTTGTGGATGATCAGCAATGGCTCACGTACTGGGTGATGTACTCATTTATTATTCTATTCGAGCTCACCTTTGCTCCATTACTCAAATGATAAAAACAATAAACTTTCTACACAAGTGCACATTTCATCATAGCTTTAGTTTTATGTGCACATTCCATCTTACCTTGATTTCTTTGCTATTGACCATCTCTGGTTTAGTACTGCACTTTATCGTTCACTGCTATAGTGCTCTCTCATGATTTGGCTGATAAGTTTTTTGGATACATCATGAGATGAATGGAAATGCTCATCACAGGCATAACTTTTGCACTTTGCAGGCTCCCTTTCTGGTCTTACACAAAACCGTTTCTCAATTGCTGGTTAGTATTGCCATGCTTTAAAGGAGGTGCACATGTATATGAGCATTTTGTGATGCCAATGATTGTAAATCAGCAAGTTTGTGTGCTTCTGGTATATTCCAATGAAGGATGAATCAAGTGGGCATGATGATGTAATTTCAGCTGCACAGAGATACATTGAGCAAAATGGATCAAAAGCGTTTGAGAATCTCGTTAACAAGGTATTATCTGTTTCTTGTTAAATGTACCATTCTCATTTATGAAAATGGTGGCCTCTTGGCACCAGGTAGTTTGCTTGTGCTGTGAGAAGCACAACAAAGTGCATCTATAGTCTACAGTGATGATGATGGCCTAATGCTATTGAAGTGTGGTTTTTTTCTATGCATACTACGGAATTTTACAGTAGAGTTGGTGAGCCTGCGACGCCACGCTCTTCGTGACTATGTTAATTTTACAAACTTTACTTTTTGGATTAAATGTCACTTTAATGTCAGTATTTAATTTTACAGTATTGTTATCTTATCGTGTGATCCGTGTGTTTTTAGTACAAAAATTTAGTTATCTCGTATCAACGCATGAACAGGCTACCTAGTCTTTTAAAAAAAGCCTGCAACCTTTGACTGGAGGTCGGATCTGTGGAAGACAGAGGACTTGCAGGGTGTTTGGTTCTTTAGTCGCTCCTAAAATTCATGTCACATCAAATGTTTAGATACTAATAAGGAGCATTAAATATAGATTAATTACAAAACCAATTACATAGATGGAGGCTAATTTACAAGACGATTTTTTAAGCCTAATTAACTTATCATTAGCACATGTTTATTGTAGCACCACGTTGTCAAATCATAGACTAATTAGGCTTAAAAGATTCATCTCGTAAATTAGTCGCAAGTTGTACAATTAGTTTCGTAATTAGTCTATATTTAATACTTCATGCATATGTCTAAATATTCGATGTGACTGAAATTTTAGGAGGCACTGCAGGAACGAAACAGGGCCTTGGTACGATGGCATGCATGAGCATACAGTCCAAATCATAAATGCTACTGTATTTATCAAAAAAATCATAAATCTTTACCAGACAAAATCTGCACCAACAACGATAGCCTATTATTTTGCCACGTGTCTAGTTTCTTTGGATTGGTCAGCTCCTCTCGCTCTCTCCCCGTCTCGAATTCTCCTCCCTTTTCTCCATCGGCCTCACCCATCCCCGCCTGTAGTCACGCCGCCGCCGCCTCTCCCTTCAGCGCTTCCTGCCGGTCAGCCGGTCCACCATGCTCTGCCCATGAATCGCCCCCCGTCCTCCACCCGCGGCCATCGCCCGCTCCTCCCCATCCCCCTCCCCAACTCGACACAGCCCCTCGCCCCCTCCCATCGCTTCACGGTCGAGCTTAGCGCGGGCGCCTCCGCGACGGCATGTCCCTCCACGAAAACAAAACACCGTCTCTGCGCGCGGTCTCTTGCGGCCCCGTGCGCCTGACAAGACTCCGCGTCACCCCTTTGCTCCAGCTGCAACCCCCTGACTACCTCCATTAGCCCTCCGGCAAACTGCATCTTTGCGGCGCTCGTTGCTGCTCGTGGCTGCCTTGGAAGGGGATGTTAGGTGCCAGCTTGTAGATCCATGCAGAGGCAGGCATTCTCCGAGCAAGCAGCCATGGCGCCCAGGCACGGCCCGGGAAGCAGAGCTAAAGCGACCAGCCAAGCCTCTCTGCGTGCTTTTTTTATGAAACAGGTGAATGGTAGAAGTTAGATAATTTAATTATCCATGTAAGAAATCATCAAATCCAAACTCATTTTGAAAAAAACTGAGATTCTACAGATAGATAAAATGTTGTATTTAATTGTAATTTCTTAACATGAGCTCGCCACTATCTTTTCCTCCTATATATATTGTTAACCTGTATCATCACTTTGAATACTACATCTCCGACTGCACAATTGCAAAAACAAATATTATATGATAATTCTCTCTCAAGACTCATAAGGTATAGGCTTATTTTTAGAATTAATACTGTTGCTTATATATTACAAAATCTATGACATCAAGTAATTTCTATTTTGCAACACATCTTAACGAGTTATTCATTCAGAGTATGCATAATTCATATCAGATTATCAGATTTAATAGAAGATAAATTCCTCAATCTTTAGAGATTATAAGACCAACAGGGCTGTGATGTCATAGCATTGTACTCCCAGTAGTCTGAAATCAGAAGTTAAGATTTATCCTTAGATGGAATACGCACATGTTAGGCATGCAGACTCACTAGGCATTACTTTGCCATTTGGTGCAGCAACCTGAACTCTAGGATTTTATGATACTTGGCAGCCTATTTTCAGAGAAAACATTGCTGATATGAAAGCCGTTGCGCGCCATTCTCCCAGTTTGACGGAGCTGTGGAAATGCGAACCATGATACTTCCTCCCCAACCAGTGGAACACGCTATTTAGAAGCATGAGCATTTTCTATATATCATATCTATTTGGCAATTCCACAAGCAAACACTATTGATTCTGTGCAGTTACATTTAGTGATGACAAAGTATAGCAGGTTTTGAACCAACAATTATGTGAAACTCATCAATGCTAGAAGGATACTAGATAATAGCAAAACTCTTCCTGAGTCTTTTTAGTCTTAATTAGAGATATTGTCATGCCTAATGCGATTGATCTCTGTGTCCTAAACTTCACGGACAAACATTACCAGCTTTTGTATACTTAAAAGTCACCTTGAACTGAGATTCTGCCATCACTGTCCAGGTGATCTATTTTGCAATACAAATTTGACCTTCTGCTCCTTTAGCAACGCTACAGGCAAGAGGAACCTTCTCATAGCCTATGTTCTAAACTTCTAATAGATATTTCATTTGCTACTGTTTTTAAAAAATATCAAATGCATATTCTGAAATGAGATTTCCCCTTCAAGTTATCTTAGTTCTTTGTGAATTGCTTAATAGTTTATAGCCATCCAGAGTTTTTTTGCATTAGTAATTTAGTTTTTTAATATAGAATAGCACTTCTCTATTACCTCCGTTTTCGTTTACTTGTCACCGAATTTTTACTGTAGCAGTTTTGACCATACGTTTTTTCTGCAAAAGATTTTTAGATACATCAAGTTTTCACATATATGATTCTTTATTAAACATACTTCATTAGTGTTATATACATTGAAGTATCTAAGATTTTTTTAAAAGAAAAAACAGATGGTCAAATTTGCTACAATAAAAAGTTGCTGACAAGTAAAACACAAACAGAGGGAAATATCAAATTAGCAAAAATATCCTACTATACCTTCATTTAGGATTCTTGCATATCAAGATTAGTTGGGCCCATACCACCAGAAATTGGAAGGTTAAATCAGTTGCAAATGAGATCATTTAAGTGACTCTGGTTCTCCTGACGTGTGATGTCATTATTTAAGTGGATACATCCTTTTAGAATTTCGCGATTTGGTGGAAGTGACATCATAAGTTCAGAAGGGCATTTCTAAATTTCATTTGATTAGTTATAGACTTTTATATCATTGTTGGTTTCAACCCCACTCCCTATGATAACGATGGGTAAGCCTGGGCAAAATACCCGATACCCATTACCCGTACCTGAATTACCCGAACTCGGACCCGAATTACCCGAACCCGAGGTACCCGATCCCAAATTCGGATAGCGATTTTGATTACCCGAAATTAGTTTGGGTAATTCGGGTAATATCCCCCAGTACCCAAACTACCCGAACTACCTAAAGATTTGTTTTGTCTTTGTATTCATCATGTGTTGTTAGCTGAACCATTTAACTTATCACTTTATTAGAATATAATTCTCTCTATTTGAATGAGTGACTGTAATATATTATTCTCTACAAATTGCTATTGAAATTCTATACAAATTGCTGCTAAAATTATGTATAGATCGCTACTGAAATTTAGTGTAGTTTGTTGTTTTCTGTAAATTTGGGTATATCGGGTAATACCCGAACCCGAACCCGAATTATCGGGTACCCGAATTTGCGGGTAGTGTTTTTTCAGGGGTAATATCGGGTAGCAATTTTTATTACCCGAATTTTGAATTACCCGAATTACCCGACCCGAAAAAATCGGGTAACCCGAACGCCCAGGCTTAACGATGGGGGTGGAGCGGGTCGATCCAGAGGATCATCGAACCGGCCCAAAAAAATAGAATCAAATGGGCCCCTAATGCAATCCATGACATGGCAGAGGAGCAATGGATAAGAACCAACGGATCGAATGGGTCGAACCCTTCCACCTGACGTCGGCACGTCGCCGCCGCCACCACGGCCCCTTCGGTACCATGGGGACACCCAAGCTGCTCTTGCGCTTCAGGCGGGGCTTTCGTCGCTGGCTCGCTGCCTGCCGGTGCCGACTTCCGACTGCCGCCGCCGCGCTGCGCTGGTGGCCCGGCCGTCATGGGCAGGTCCGTGGTGGGGAACGCGGCCGGCCGTGGCCCACTCTCTGCCGTTCTGCATCACGCCCGGCCGGCGCTACCTTTGTCAAGGAATCGATCTGCCTTCATCGGTTCCAGCGATACGGGGCACAGGTACGAACTACGAACACGTGTGCCGTGCCCTGGTAATGCAGTACGGCACCTCCATCGCTACCGAGAGCAGGTCCATCGATGCTTGCCACGGGACTGAATTGAGTTATCTAATGTGGAGCCATCCGTAATACCCATCGGGGCCCCATTGGTTCAGCAACTAATAAAAAGGAGCATCCGATGCTCCTGCGCTAATCAAATGGATCTCTGGTTCAGTTGCGGTTCGCTCCATGGAGCAACCACCCCCATCTTGACCCTATGAGATAGATTTGATTAGATCTCTCCAATTAGATTAATTGAAGCTGTCAGATAATTCTTTATAGTTTTACTGTACAAACAGACTAAACCTAAAAGGCCAACTTGGAAACAAGTTTTCAATTTTACAGCTTTTGTCCTTGCCCATAGAATAGTACAGAGCTTAATGACTATTTCTTGATTTTTTTTCTTTTTCAAGTACTTATCCAGGAATACATTGAGTGAGTTCATTCCATATTTTTTTAACTTGATGCCCTGTTCATTACATCATTGTAACTTTTTATGAGGAAATCCATGTAATTATTATGACAAGCTATGACTCATAAAAATAAGCAATACCATCTTTGGTTCACTTGCAATTTCAACGAGTCATCGTGAGTGATCTTTCCCTATTTTATTCAAAATCATATTTGTCTTATTCATTCGATCCGATGGATACAAAGATATTCATCCATAAGCTACTCTAATTTATCTCTCCATTCTCCAATAAGTAGCAATGCTACTTTCCCATTCCTTAGATTTCAATTGAATTTGATTTTGGTAACGTAGCTTCGTTGGGAACCTTGGTTATCTGGTATGCACTTGTTCTGTCAAACATTTCTTCCATCTAAACCACTAAACTCTTCTATATGCTATTGCTTTAACTACATACTTTGAAGAGTTGCAATGCATTTCCTTTGGAAATTCATAAGCTGCAATACTCTACAACTTTCGTTCAGTGTCAAGGCCAATTTGGCATTCTTTTATGTCAGATATATCAGTCAAACTCTGAGCTTCTATTTCAACTTTACCATGACATAATCTGAAATTATGAACTTGCATGTGTGTAATCTAACATGATATAAGACCTGTAACATCTCAGGATCAACAAGTATACAAGATGTATCAGAAAGTATGTGAAGATGAAGAACCCAGGTTTCAAAATTGTCGGTACAGAAAGTGACCAACTAGTGAATATTTGTAGTTTTGTCGTACGTTGTGATCGGAGGTGGCCTAGCACTCAATGACATAGGGTTTATACTAGTTCAGGCAACGTGCCCTACGTCCAGTTTGAGTCGGTCGGTGACTTTATTCCTGAGCCCAGGTGCTCGAAGTCTGTAGTGGGGTTACAAATGATAAGGAGAAAGATGGGGTGTACGAGAGGTCCGGTCGGCTCTGGTCGGAAGGGCCGAGAGCGACAGGAGCTCCGCTATGAGCTAAGTGTTCAAGCGAGTGCTTGAGGTCCGAACCTGGCAGTTCTGTGGTTGTGAGCTAGTGAACTTGATCGATCTAATGAATCTGAAGGGACTGAGCTTGAATCAACTTGGGTTAGCTTGGTCTATTGGGAGAGAGTGCATCCCCTTTTATAGATGAAGGGGATGGCCTTACAAGTGAGAGGGAGAGAGTATGAATGCTTCTAAGCCTTTTTCCCATGCCGATGGGTGCAGGATGATGGTAGGTGCCTACAATACTGTTGGATGTCAGATGCATATGGGAGGTCCATCGTCTTGTTTGGGTATGGCAGATGTCGGTACCTGCATATATTGTTGATGCCCAGAGACATGTGAGGAGTTTACCATGTGCGCTCGGTACAGTAAATCCTGGCGCCCACAACACTGTTGATGCCCAGAGACATGTGGGGGGCTTACCGTATGGGAGTCAATGGCGCCCACAATACTGTAGAGGGAAATATTGGCGCATACAATACTGTTTGTGTCAGGGTGGTTACGGAGTAGTTTTGTGCAGGGTATGGTCCCTAGTACAGTGGTTTTGACTTGTGAGCCTTGCCTTGCTTTTCTCCGTTTGTCCCCTAGTCCTTTCCGAGCGGGCGTCTCCGGTTGGATGGCTCCAGTCGACTCTGATTGTGTCGGTTGGAGAAGAGCAGTGAGCAGGGTTTCTGTGAACCCCGGTCGGAGACACGGGGTTAGAGTCAAAAGTAGTGCTTGGGCCAGACCTTCCGATCGGAGAGGCCATTCGGAGGCGGCTGGAGTCCGAAGTGAGCGCTCTGGTTAGAGAGGTGGGTCGAAGTAGTCAATGAGCGGGCGCTGTTCCTCTTTGGCCAGACCTTTCGGTCAGTGACTGGACCGCCCTTTCGGCCTGTTGTTTTACTCTTGGGTCAGCCTGTGAGTTGCGTGCTGTCTGCTTGGGTCAAGCTTTGGCGTGGAAGCTGGTCCCCGAGGGACCTCGGGTTTATAAACCCGACAGGAGAACCCGAGCCCCCGGGTGATTCGGGTAGAATTGTCCGAGGGATTTTTATCTTGACGGCGGGTGCGCGCGAGTGCACCCACGGGTGTAGCCCCTGAGCCCCTAGGTGGTTCGGGCAGAACCGTTTAGGGGTTCTCTGTGTTGTCAGTGGGGGAGGTTTCTATTTTGTCGGAGGGTGTAGCCCCCAAATGGTTCGGGCGGAACCGTCTGGGGGTGTTTGTTAGCGGCCGTGTGTGCGTGTTTTTAGTTGAGATGGAGTTGTCAACCAAGGCGTCGTTGTGCAGCCGTGGTGTTTAGTCATTTTAGAGATTTGGGTGAGATGGAGTTTGTGGATCCTGGCGTCAATGCGCGCCGCAGGATCGGGTGAGGCAGTTAGTTGAGTTAGTTTGGGATCGGGCGAGCCAAAGCTCATAGATTCTGATGGGGCGAGATTGGGGTCATAGACCTAGGTTTGTTTTTGGAGCGCAGTCGGAAGTGTAGCTGGATGGGGCGAGATTGGGGTTATAGACTTAGGTGTTTGGAGCGTAGTCTGAAGTGTAGCCAGATGGGGCGAGATCGGGGTCGCAGACCTAGGTTTGTTTTAGGAGCATAGTCAGAAGTGTAGCCGGATGGGACGAGATTAGGGTCACAGACCCAGGTGTTTGGAGCGTAGTCAGAACTGTAGCCAGATGGGGTGAGATTGGGGTCGTAGACCCAGGTTGTTTTTGGAGCGTAGTCGGAAGTGGCGAGTTCGGGGTCATAGACCTAGGCTTTTTATGTCTTGAGCCCTCGAGCCTTATTGGGCCTTAGTAGGGGTTGGTGTGAGTTGTGTGCATTACCCCATCCTCGGTTCCTCACAAACGGAGGGGCTAAGTTTTGTCGCTTGTCCCGATCGCTCGGGCTCGAGTGACGTGCTCGGTGAGTTCGCTAACGCTTATGATCAAGCAGAATCCAGGTCCGTCGTTCGTGATGGGGTTAGCATAGCCCTCTTGTGACATTTCACTACTCCTTTACCTGCAACCCGACAGATGCCTGGGTCATTCCGGAGACTGACCCGGGTGGCCTAACGACCTCCCCTCGATGGAGATTCTGTGGGCTTGGCGAGAGGTTTAGGATCGAACGAGAAGGTTGAGATGACCCGGTCTTGCTAGACTGGGCGAGGGCCACACAGGGCTCATCTATGTTTTTCTCCCCTGGCTTTGTTGGTTGCTCATATCGAATGAGGCAACCGCCGCTTCGTGACACAACACAGAGCGTTGTGATGTATTTCACTGCATGTGCGATGCTTAGTTCCCGAGCCCCTAGGCGGTTTAGGGCCCGAATCATCTGGGAGGCACGGGCATATGGAATGAATGCGCGTATGGATGTATGAAATGATTTATAAAGAAATAGAGGGGGTTGGTAGTTTTTACCTTGATGACTTGAGTGATGGGGTTTGGAGAGCTTCAGTCGGAAACGTCCGACTGGGACCCATGCTCGTCATTCATGACAAAGTCGGCATGGCCTATATGGGGTGTCCCTTCGCTTCCTACCTGTGTCTCGGTGTGTCTTTCTGAGTTGTTCGATCGACTTAGGAAGCCCGATGGTTTCTCCCGGCGGAGATCCCATTTTGGGTTTTTCCAAGTCCCGCCTGGGGATGCGGAGAGCTACCTATGTGTGGTGATGTTTTGGTATTTGTGCTAGTATTGTGATAGTGGTGGGCTAAACCTAGGCCACGTTTTGCCTCACTAGGCGGCGTTCTGTCTGACCCGGCATCGTTCCATCGGCCAGCGTGCGTCCCATCGGTTAGGGTGTGTCCCATCGTTTCCCATCCACATTGAATGGGGGAAGGGAGAGAGTTTTTCGCTCTGATCTTTTTGCCCCTCTTCGGCTACCGCATTTCTTCCTTAAATAGGGGGAGGGAGAGGGCTCTCTGTCGTGGTCCTTTGTGGTTCACCAACTATTGTCTCTCCTTCTTCTTCCTCCTCACCGAGAGTGCCTGTATGCCATGGTGTTTCCTAAGTGAGAGAGATGATAAGCGAGGGGTTGGACTTATAGATTCTTTCATGAATCCGGAGCGTGATGTCGAGCTAGAGGCTGCCCAAGGCAGTGCTGGCCATTGTTGCCTGAGAAGGGGCAGCTTTCACCGAAGGGGGTGGTGTGCTGGATTCGTCTATGAGGCCTTCTTCAGGATGGAGCCGTATGCGGAGGGGAAGTTGCCTAGGGTCGTGCTGATGGAGGGTTCCACGCCTGTAGCTGCTCAGGTTGGCCGGTTTATAAAGTTTTGATGAGATCTCTTCCAGCCATGGTGGCCATACTTTGGTGGCGGTGTCCCTGCCCAGGAGCTGCCTCAACTGCATGAGAAGGTCCGGAGCCCCATGCTCTTCTGCTAAGCATCTATGGGTGCGGCGCCTTTGAGGTACCCATTGTGCTCGCCGAAGTCGAGGGAATGGAACCGGGCGGGTCCCTTGAGGTACCTGTTGCGCTCGCCGATGTCAAGAGCGGAACCAGGCAGTGGTCGTAGTAGTATTTGGAATGGAAGTCGTTTTTTAGCAAAAAATGTAATAGTTGAGTTCGTGGGTGAGCCCCTATATGAATAGTTTTGTATCAATGAATACATCAGTCTTGTTCTTTGTGATAGAATCACTATCCGTTCCTTTTTTATCCTGGCGTAGCTATTGTTTTTGTCCTTTCTTTTTTGCACCTGCCCGTTAGTTCCATAGGCTGTAGTTTTTTTAAGAACCTGGGCATGGCACGTGGGGCTCGGCTGCTCGTAACCATAGGTCGTGGTAGGGCATGTTCAGTTAGGAGTGAGAACAAAGTTACGTAGGACAACCAAAGGAAAAGGAATGCGCTTCCATTCGGGGACAAATTTGTTTACCACGTGACAATAAAAAGAGAGGTAATATTCGGTATTATACCCTTATGTAGCCCCTGAGCGACCTGGGCTTAAACTGTTTGGGTCGAGGTGCTTTATAGGAGCAAGTGTTGACTAAAAAAGCGGTAAGACCAAATTTTAGGGGAAAAAACAATGTAGCTGTTCAATGTTTCAAGTGTTGGTGAAAGCGTTGCCGTTGTCGTCCTCTAGTCGATAGGTGCCCGGTTAGATTACTTCGGTCACCGTATAGGGTCCTTCCCATGGTGGAGAGAGTTTGTATTTTATCTTTGTTGATTGGGTCCTCTAGAGTACGAGGTCGCCGACTTCAAGGATTCTCCCCCTGATCTTTCTTTTGTGGTACCTGCGGAGAGTTTGCTGATAGCGAGCGGAGCGGATGACGGTCGTCTCACGGGCTTCCTTGAGTAGGTCGACTGTGTCTTGCTGAGCCTCCATGGCTCGGTCGTGGTCGAAAGCCTTCACTCTTGGGGCACCATGGTTGAGGTTGGAGGGCAGCACTGCCTCAGCTTCATAAGCTAGGAAGAAAGGTGTGAACCCTGTGGATCGGTTTGGGGTCGTTCTCATGCTCCAGAGGATTGCTGGGACCTCTGCCACCCATCGTCCGGCATTGTGGACATAGAATTTCATCCCGTGCCGAGGACACACACAGCAAGCCGGAAGGGTCCGCTCGATGGAGCAGATCCACCTAGCTTCAGTGCAGAGGTGGTCGATCCTGTGCAATCCTCCCGAGGCGTGACAGTCAATTTGACCCTGCAAATTGACAAGGACAGAAAGTTCATCAGTAATTAAGGGCGGAACTTGCTAGTGTTGCCAGACAGTTCCGAATGTACGGCTGTGAGAGCCGATATGAGAGGAAATCGGCTAAATAGCCAATTCTAGTATATTCATGAGAATAAGTCAGTTAGAGCTCATGGGGTCGTGTGAAGAGAATTGGTTATCATTCAGGATAAATATCATTTAAACAAATATTAATCAATGGCAATAACATATCAACGATGATCGGTCCATGCTGAGCCAATGATTACGAGTAACCGAACTCCATCTTATATATAGAAACAATTCAACATCACTTAATCGTTTAATAAAGATAAATCTAGTGAACATGTTAGATCTCATCTATCACCATGACTAGTGGGGCATGAGGCAAAACCATGCAGGCTGTAGAAACAACAATAGACTCGACGACCCTAACTCATTACTAATATCAATGGGGCATGAGGCAAAATCATGCAGGCCGTAATACAATAACAAGATCATGGGGCTAACACATCTTTCAACTTATCCCTACTTCAACGATCTTGTGATGTGAACTATTTGTGAAAGCATTCGATATTGGCTAAATAGCCGATTTAGGCATAGCGCATAGTTAAGGTTGTGTCTTCTCAGGAACGGGCCTATCAACCAACGATCCCCACTCCACGGTGCCAACAGTGGGGTGAGAGGCAGAATCCCATAGGCCATGATGACGGGCCATGAAATGGTTCTCGCTAACCGATAGATCTACTCAAGATCGAACATGCCTTAATCGCACGCTATACACAATTAAGATTGACGCAAAACAGCCGATAGAAACATAACTCATCGCTTAAGATGTAGATTAGATCAATTCTAGATTAGCAAATGATGAGTTAAACAAGATATAAGGCCGATCCAGATCAATCTCAATCGAGCAGAGTGATATTGCTGTAATTAGATAAATAATGAAAGCAATAAGCAATATCGGTAACTTAATGAATCTACCAAAGACTGCCATACTAAGGTAGAGCCGATAACTTGACCTTGATCTAATTCAAGCAATGGGGTGTGAGGCAGAATCACACAGGCCATACTTGAATTAGACAAGAGTCGATAACTAGCTTATACCAGAGCCGCAGTGGGGGTTGATCGGATCGATGCAGCCATACGAATAGAGGTATAAATCATGACGGTACTTACAACAAGCAGTGGAGGTCGACCGGATCGATGCAGCCATACTTGCCAAAGAACTCACCGAGATCTACTCTACTCCTACTCCTAAGGGGTGGCCGAAGCTAAAAAAAGTAACTGACTTGTATTTGATTGATTGGTTGTTCCTTACAATAGTCGGGGTTTGGTATTTATACCCATAGCCTAAAACGAACCTTACTCGAGTACGACTCAATACAATCTTTGTTATAATGAAAACATTCCTAATTTAAGATAATTTGGACTCTAATCTTTCCCTTTTTTGAGAGTCCATCACATTCCGTCCTGGCGCTGATTGTAGCCTTTGTCCTTATCTGCTGGTGCTATCTGAAGAAAGCCGATTATAATTCTTGCATCCAAATCGGCTAGTTCCGATCTGCATGTAATTGATTTCTTGATGACATGATCTTGGGAGCTTGAATCACCGTGACCTTCTTTCCAAATTTCGGTGTAAACACATGCCCCCCAATTTTGGGATAAAAGAAATTTTATTCCAAAATTACCAAGCCTGTGTTTCCTGTAGGCCCGCCATCACGGGTAAAGAATCTTTGATCAGGGGTCTACTGTCTATCGCCGCCTATGTCAGCTCATGATCACACACTTCAAAAACTTTTATGGAGCCTCATGGGCCTTTGGATTTACCTTCCCGGGCCGGTTATAAAATGCCCATCTGACACTGGCGAGAGCAACTCAACAATTCAGCAATGCTCTGTTTCCATCTACTCTCTCGAGTGCCTCCAGTTTCGCCAGACCCTCCATGGTCTGCCCTCTTGTTATGAAGATCTTGAGCGGCTAGAAGAATTCTTGTGCGTAGGGTGATTACGTCACTTATCCTAGCGCCTCGTTGAGCAAGAAGACCAGTCATTGCATTTAGAAGAATCCTTGTGATATCACCTGAGTCTTTTCTTTATGCTCACAAAGATGTTCTGGCGTTTGCGAGGGCTAGAATGTTTTATCACCTTCCCCTTGTTATTCCTTCAAACACCCACTAGGAAAGCCTCAGGCTTTTTCCCATAGTTCCTCAATTTATTGAGAAATCTGTTGAGCATATGTTAGGCGGGCGACCTTTCTTTCTCTCGGATATAACTTTATTGATGGGCCGATGTGACTTGGTTCATAATGAATTTTGGCCCTGTGGAAATTCGGACTCCCTTCAATCCAAAGAAGTTCTGGTGAGTTAATCCCTGGTCAATGTATCCACCCCATGATATTTTGTAATTTGGGGAAGTAATAAATTCAAGTCCATCATCTCTTCGTTATCCGTCCCCTGAATTCCTGGAGTGCTGTTCCGCCTCCGTTTCTAATTCACATCTTTGGCAAAATCTATCTTTCCGCATCCCAGGGCTATATATACGGGCTATGGTTGTGGATCTAACAACAACCCGCTTTGCCTCAAACCTTCTTCATCCTTATACAGTTCTTGCTCTTTCGTAGGTTTGAGATTATGGAGAACAGCAAGATGCATGCTGTGGAGGGTCTCGATGGATCTGTATCATCGTACCAGTGCATCCATCGTTAAGAGGGTGCATCTCGTGATGCCCTCACTGCCTCAGGGAATAGGGCCAATTCTGTTCGGCCTTTGGGGCCCTCTTCATCAACCGCTCGTCGCCAGTTCCTTTATCATTAGAGGAGGCAGTTTGACGATGATGATTTGCTTGCCTCCATCGATCGGCATGGCCAGAGCCTCGCTAAATGCCTCTCCCTCGCAGAATCAGCCCTAACCATGGCTAGATGTCGATCACCTCCTAGGTCGATTCAATGGAGGATAGGTTGACTAAGGCTGAGGCTAGGATTATGGGTACGATACATGTCATATCCTCCTCTCTCTTTCAGTTTTATCTTCAAGGCTCTGATCATCTCCCCTTTGAATCTTTTAGATCTATCCGCCCAACTGGAGAGTCTTCGATCAGCTGCGGATCATGTAGCGGGATTTGTTAATGCCAAGGGCACCGTTTCGATGGTTCGCTTGCACGACATCCCAAATCGTGTTAGGGAGGTCGCCCTTCATGGAGTTCGTCATGGAGCCACCATGGCATTAGCTGCCACCCAAGCCTATTCGGGCCAAAATCTTTAGCTTCTTCCCCATGGTTTTCCAGACGCAGCATACCCTAGGGAGCAGGAGCGCTTGGTTGAGGATTTCATGAGTGCCGCCAATTCTGTAGCTTTTAATACCTTGGCCGATGACATAGTAGGCAAGGTTTTCCTCGGCCCGTAGTTTGTAATAGATGATATTTTAGCAGATAATTTTCCTGTCTTGGCACCATGCGCATTACTTTGGTTTATGCTTACTCTTCCCCCACGGATGATATGCATTGTATCGTCTTTTACTCTTTCGAATCTATTTTCGCACCAGCAGCGATACTTTTTTGGTATCAGCCATTAGAGCTATCAGCCGAGCGAATTGGTCGTTGAGTATTAATCCAAATGTTAGGGTAATATTCCTTCAAATATTCCCTATTGATCTACTGAATTCTTTTCCTCCTCCCAGCGTTTCCAAAATGTACCAGGCACGCAATGCTTGAGCCGATAAGGTTTCCCCTGATTAGGCGACCATACCGGCTGTCTCGCTTTTTGGTCGTCATAAGTGTGTCTTTGAGAGCATTTCTAGATCAACTGGAGAAGTCAATAGCCTGCGGGAGCTGATGTCATTTGACTAGAAATACTGAGAGTGACCCATGGTGCCCCAGACTTGAGATCTGCATGTCATTGTGGATCTTGTGTAGAACCGATCATATTCTCTGTTGTTTACTCATGCTTCCCTCTTCGGCTAAAGAGCCAATTTGATATAGCCAATCCAGGCTCTTGGTTTAACCAAGTCTGACAACATGGCTTTCATTAAGAGAACCTTTTGATTTCCTACCTTTCAGTTGCTCAGTGCTGTATTTCCATTGGCATTAGTGAAGTGGCGCTTCGCCTCCTATTAATTGTGGTTGCCTTTTGCGTGTCCCGAGGTGTCCGTCCCTTTGCTTCATGTCTTCAAATACCAGCCGATGTCTTTCACCTGAAACACATCTGCATCTACAACTATTCCTTTGCTCTTCTTCGCCTGCCGAAACCCTATAGCGGTCAGATCCAATCATTCTTCATGGCCGGTGAAGATAACCGAGGCAAGCGTGCAGCGGAGGAAATCTCAGAAGAGAATATGCCGATGAATCAGCGTCTCCAGCGCATGAGGTGAGATTGACATTTCTTGTTCATGATGATGAATAGTTCTGATCTGCCTATAGGTTTGTTGTGAATCATAGTCTCCATCCTCTTCCTAGGGCCGGTGGACCCTCTAATGCCGCATCTTCTGTGCCGGCCTCGTTGTCGGATTCTTTTGATTCCTACAACGGCGATGATGCCCGGCGCTATCTTCATGAGTGGAGGATGGCTCAAAACCGTTACTCCGAGGTGACTTGGGAGAATGGCCAACTGGAGATTCACCTCAGGGTTTCCTAGGCCACCCTTCACACAGCTGAGGTGGAGGCCAGCACCGTTCGAGCGCAGCTAGCCGAATCCGACGCCATGGTTGCGGGTAAGATGAATCCCATGAAGGCTTCTTACTCTGACTCCCATTATCTTCATCTTGACCATCTTCTTGTTCTCGTGATTGTCAGCCTTGATAGCACAGTTGGAATCTCTCCAACTGGCGGCGAACATGGCCATAGATGCTGTCAATGCCTAGGGTTCCTCCATCGACGCTCGTCTCCAAGATGTCCCAGTTCGCATTCAGGAGATCGCCCTCCATGGCGTTCATCATGGTGCAGCGGTGCTGCTGACCACGGCACAAGTCCGAACTGGGTACAAGCTTCACACCATGGAAACAGGTTTCCCAATTGGTGATGGCCCTAAGGAGCACGAGGACCTGCTTGAAGAATTCATCGTGGCAGCGGAGGCCATAGTAGACATCACATCCGCTCAGGATGTGGTGAACAAGGTCTTCGATTAGTTTGTATCAATGAATGAAGACTCATGTTCTTTTATGACTGTGTTTCAATGCAATGCCTTCATGTGCGACCGTGAATGTTTCTCGCTCTTTTTGTTTTTTGCTCTATAGGCGATACATATCGTATCGGCTATTACTGTCTTTGAAGATGTTTATTTTTTGAACTAGAGGCGATACCCTTCTGGTACCGGCTATTAGAGCCGAGAACGAATTGGCTATCGAATGTTGCCCGGGTGTTAGGACAACGTACCATAGAAACTTTCACATCAAAAGTCGAACGAGCAATCAACCCAGGTCGAACATCCTGTTAAGTGAAACATGACTTCTTTAAATCCATTAACCCCGAATTCGACCTTATCTAGCATTCATACATTGGCCTAAACCTCATAACTAATACTTGTTTTCCTTTATTCCAATGGCCGATATAAAGCCATAACCTTTTTTACTAAAATAAACTCTTAGAGCCGATCGCTTGCATCAGCTGTTGGCTTTTATTGCTGATTTTAATAAAGCCTCCTTCCCATGTCTTGCCAGAGAAACACTCGAAATCTCCTAGTTCCCAAAAGACTAGATCAGCTATTGCGATGCTTACGGACTCATCAGCACGAACCAGTTCGACATCATCTCCATGCCATTGAATCAAACACTGATGCATGGTCGACGGTATGTAGCAATTCGCATGAATCCAATCATAACCGAGGAGTAAACTGTATGATCCTTTCCCATCAATGACAAAGAACGTGGTGAGCAGAGTTTTACTCCCGATTGTTAGTTCGATGTTTATTGCCCCCCAGGTCTTAGATGTATTTCCTCCAAAGTCTCTAAGCATCATGTCGGTCTCAAGCAAATCTCCCGATCCCTTGCCAAGCTTACGAAAAGTGGTGTATGGCATAAGATTGGTAGAAGCACCTTCGTCCACCAACATCTTATTCATCGGCTTCCCATCAACAAAACCTTTCATATATAAAGCCTTTAAGTGCTGATGTTTGACTAGCTTATCAAATATTGCTTGCTGCACAACTGTTAACTTGGCAACCATCTCTTCATACTCTGACCCATCATAGTCGGAATAAACTTCCTGATCTGCCAGAGCTCTAAATTCTGATGGTAACAGAAAAACCATTTGGATATTAGTCGATGGTTGCCTCTTATTAGCTATCTACTTGGTATGCCATACTTGAGTTTTACTGAGTGCCTGAGCCTATTCCATCTCTCTGTTCCTTAGGCGCTGCAACCTCCTCTTTTGGCTTCTCGTCAAATCTCCTAGGCACCACTGGCCTTCCTGCCATGTGTATCTTCTTTCAGTGCCTTCTTCTTCATGATCAGCCCAGTCCTATCCAATGACTCTTTTTCCCAACCGATCATGAACACTTTCGTTTTTTAAGCACCGATCCATGTTGTTATGATGATATGCATCTTGAGCATGGATAGACCAGAGGTTGGTTTGAGATTGTCTATACTCCCGATATTGATTGCTATATTCTAGACAGTCGTGTCTGGTAGGCAACTTCAAACCTTCATTCCAGCAATACCTAAAGAAGGGATAATTCCAATGTAATTCAGCTTGTTCCCTTTCATACCTCTCTTCTTCTAATTGATGCTGGTATGCTTGATCTTTTAACCAACGTTGATAATCCTTTTCCTTCTGCCGCTGCCATTTATTCAACAGAATCTGAGATGTGACCTATGACTTTGACATCTCTGCTTTCGACGTCTTCCTCTGCTCATATCAGCTCTTTTGGTCCGCACGACGTCTCCTAATCTCTCTATACTCATCAGCCGATATTTGTATTTTAGGATCGACTGTTCCAGCTTCTCTCGATTTGGTCGATGTTAGGACCTTGGTTTTTCCTTTGAACAGCCCAGCATCAACCATGTTCTGATCTCCTAGGAAAGGATTATCATTGATTTTCATCTTTCGAGGTGTATCGAATTTGAGCCTCCCTTGCTGAATAGCTCTCTGTATATGCTGCCTGAAGATTCTACATTCATTAGTAGAATGAGAAGTAGCGTTATGGAATTTGCAGAACTTCTTGTTCTTCAACTGATCAGGGGGAAACATGACATGACCATCGGGCAACTTGATCTGCCCCTTCTCAAGCAAGAAATCGAAGAGCTTGTCTGATTTGGTAACATCAAAGTCATAACTCTCCTCAACTCCTCTTCCCTAAGGATTTGGCACCATCACTGTCTTCTTGCCCCAATTCCATTTAGCTACAGCAACCTCTTCTTCTTCATCTTCATAGCCGTCATCGACTGAATATGGATCGTAAGCTTTGGCCACTAAGGTACTCTTCTAGAATCGGGTATCTCTGCGTATGCTCTGGAATTGGCTATTAAGTGCTACCACTCATTGAGCCAATTGACCCAAGTTGTCAAATTCCTATCCCAATAGTTTCTCTTTCCACATTGGCAGCATTCCTTAGACAGCTAAAGCAGCTAGTTGATCATCGTCTAAGCTCAACGAGAAACATAGATTCTTAGTCTCTTGGAATCTCTGAAGAAATTCAGTGCCCGATTCAGTAGTCCTCTGTCTCATGGTTGTCAAATTGGTTATTTTCTTCTCTCCAGTCCTAGTGTAAAAATATGTATGAAACTTCTCCTCCAGGTCAGCCCAATTGACAATAGAGTTGACTAGTAATGACAAGAACCAAGTGAAGGCCGGCCCTGACAGGGACAAGGAGAAGAAACGAACTCGATGGGCATCCTCAACTGACGTTTCACCCAATTGTGTAAGATACCGACTGACATGTTCTATTGTGCTTGTATCGTCTTGATAAGTGAACTTTGCGAACTCTAGGAGCCTGTAATTTGTAGGAAGAGCGACCAAATTATACCATTCTGGATATGGGCATTTGTACGAAAAAGTCATTCCTTTTGGCTTCAGACTGAACTGATTCTTCATCATCTCGGTCACCTTGAGCAGCAACTCGTCAGCCTATGGATTTGGATTTCCTGGTACTTACTGACCCATCTGTGGATTGAAGTCCCACGTGCCTTGATATCCTAGATTTGGTATCATGTGGAGGGTGTTATAATCCGTGCCATAGTGATAGCCTTGTGGAATCTTAATCTATTGGGTCCTTTGTTGGCTTACTGCTTGAAGTCTCTGATTATAGACATAAGGATCTATATCTCTACGGATCCTTTGAATTGATGGCGCTATCTTCTGAGCCAACGACGGTATGTGGCCTGATGTGCCAAAATTGATCATCTAGTTTTGACTTTGCCCCACCGGCTGCTGCACTAACGGTCTAGGATTATACTGTATCTGATTTGTAGCAGTACCTGGAGTTTATTCAGATGAACCTTGAAGTGTCTGGACGCCACCATTATCAGTTGGTGCTGCTTCTTGATGACTAGTACCGACTTGATTAGTCCCTTGGGTCAACGAATCTAGAATATTATAACAAGTCGATCCAACCTGACCAACTGGAATTACATGAATCACCTCTTTCATAGCGTCGTGAAATGCGTCAATGAAAGCTTTATTATGGCTTGATAGAGCATCATGAACAGACTTGTCTATGGCTTCCGTGAAGAAACACCTTTCTTCAGCTTCGACTGTATCTGTCTATCCGTGTAGTAGAACTCTTGGTAGTGGAAATTTCTAAATAATTGTGTTGTCACGTGTTTTGGTGTAGGACAACAAACACTTCTTCTGAAATTCTTCTGTAGCTTTGTTGATGGCATCCTTATCTTCATCAGGTAGGTCTTCATAATGTACCATAAGGATGTTGTTGTTGTTATGAACTGCCATGATGATTGTGGTGTCCCACTGAGTGTGCCAGAAATGTGTGTTGACACAGAATTTCGTCCCGTGCCGAGGACACACCCAGCAAGCCGAAAGGGTCCGCTCGATGGAGCAGATCTGCCTAGCTTCAGTGCAGGGGTGGTCGATCCTACGCAATCCTCCCAAGGCATGCCAGTCAATTTGACCCTACAATTGACAAGGAGAGAAAGTTCATAGTAATTAAGGGTGGAACTTGCCAGTGTTGCCAGACAGTTCCGAATGTACGGCTGTGAGAGCCGATATGAAAGGAAATCGGCTAAATAGCCGATTCCAGTATATTCATGAGAATAAGTCAGTTAGAGCTCATGGGGTCATGTGAAGAAAATCGGTTATCATTTAGGATAAACATCATTTAAATGAATATTAATCAATGGCAATAAGATATCAACGATGATGAAGGGACTGTGACGCCTAAGAGGGGGGTGAATTAGGCAACTTAATTATCTTACTCTAAACTATGACCTCTTTTTCTTACCCTAGCAAAACCTATGCAATAGATAAACTATCTAGATGTGCAACTATGGTTTTGCTAGTGTGTTGCTATCTCTACCGCAAACGTATTAAAGTAATCAATGTAAATTCAGAAGCTAAAGGGCAAGATAGAGATATGCAAACTCACGTCGATGACTATGGTATTTTTACTGAGGTATTGAGAAGCGCGCAAGCTTCCCCTAGTCCTCGTTGGAGCCCCTCGCAAGGAATCCCTCGCAAGGGCCAAGCTCCCAGTCGGGTAATTCCATGGATAGCCTCGGGCCTTCCCCACGTGCAAGTGGGTCTCTGATGTGCCTCTTGGCAAGCCTCTACCGAATGCTCCCCACCGTCTTCACTATCAAGCTTCCGGCTGAAACGCTGTGGGCCTTGTTCCCTCCGGTACACGGTGGCGGCCACACCACAAACGCGGTTGGTGTGATCTTGCAAGACTTCAAGCCCCTCCGATGTACAACACTTGTGCTCGCAAGCACGGGGTGACAAGAGGTATGCAAACATCACTAAACACTAGGCAAACACCTAGAGCAAGCGCATAAGCGGTGGTCTAATCAACCTAAGCACTTCGTAAAGCACTTATGCTAATCACCTAATAAAACACTAAGCACTATGCATGTGGAGATCACTAAAATAGTGTATCAACACCCTTGGTATGTTTCCTCAGCTCCACACACCTCAAATGGCCGATTGGGGGTCTATTTATAAGCCCCACTGAGAAAGTAGCCATTGGGAACGAAATCCCACTTTTCAGCTACTGACCGGACTCTGGCCAGCGTCCTGTCAGTACTGACCGGACGTGTCCGGTCACAAAAACGGCTTTCTAGAACCTTACTGATGTTGACCGGACTCTGGAACTCAGCGTCCTGTGCAGCGTCCTATGCATTGGAGCGTCCGATGCAGCGTCCAATTGCTGCTGTTGACTCTACTATTGCTTGATTGGAGCGTCCTGTGTAGCGTCCTATGCATCGGAGCGTCCTGTGCCCTCTGTGAGCTTGTTTCTTCATGATCTTGCGCCCGGCTTGGTTCCTATCTTTGTGCTTAGACTTTGCTTGATATCTTGTGTCTTTTCTTGTGCTCCTAAGGTCTTGCTTATGGTGTTGATCATCGAATCATCACGTCGCCTTTGTCCAAGTCACGTCTTGCACCCTATTGAACTACAAAATATAACACTTGCAAATTCATTAGTCCAATTTGGTTGTGTTAGTCATCAAACACCAAAATCAAAAGTAAATGGGCATAGGGTCCATTTTCCTTACAATCTCCCCCTTTTTGGTGATTGATGACAACACGACCAAAGCAAGCAAATAATAAGAATTTGGAAGTTAAAAACTACCTACTTGCTAGTATGCAATGCGAAGGGCAAGGTTATATGATACTAATTGACAAATACCAATTAAAACATTACTTAAAAGCTTGTCTTGCCCTTGCAAATGTCCCCATGTGATAATATGGATTAAAGCCTAGCTTTCTAAAAAAATCTCCCATTACTTAGACTAACCCATAATTTACTTCCCTCCCTTTCTCGGACCATTACTACTTGTAACTAAATGCTTGTCTTTGGTCCTTCAAATTCTCCCCCTTTGGCATCAAACACCGAAAAGGAAGACATTAGTAGCACAAGGGAGGGTCAAATTTCATGATCCTTTATGTAAAGAGTGAAATGGATCACAAGATTTGACTCTCACATTATATAGACTAACCTCCCCCTAAATATATGCATACATATGGTAGAAAGCAAAGCATATGCATAATTAGCAATTTATTGTACAAGAGAGTTTAATCTATATAATGCATGGAGAAAGCATATGAATATGAAATGAAATCAACATGATGATGCCAATTGTAGAATGATGCTTAACTCCGGGGACTCCAATTTCATTACAATGAGACTACTACACATGTGATAGGTATAAAAAAAATTGATACCATTTGAACAAGTGTTAGTCTCAAAGCATCCAAGTTGTGGATTAAGCTCCCCCTAAATTTGTGCACACAAGTGTTGAATACTTGTAAAATTTGTGCACATTGATTTAAGTATCAAAATACCACTTGAAAGATGATATTTGGGAGAGATTATCTACAATTTGAACTTTGGCACATATTAGATAATTAATTGTAAAACAAGCTATGTGCCGTGCTCCTAAACAATTTTAAACCATGTAGGTTTGCTCCAAGGGTTGATAATGAAACCGAGCAAGCCTACCATATGATATACCTATTGAATGCATGACAAAATATTTAAGCATGTAAATGCAAACATTAGGCATGAAAGATAACTAGATGTTTTAAGAGTATATTAATTGAAAAACAATACCCATTGAAATGAATACTAATTGAAAGTAATGACATCTAGTTACCTAACATGGGAAGGAGAATTTGGGTCCATAGTATTCACTAACCTACTTGGCAATGACTTTGTCCATCATGACGCACCCCATGAAATGCACCCAAACTTTGCCAAGTCTCCAAATTCCCCGTTGTCCGCCGGCCTTCTCACTTCCCTTTTAAAATCCAAACCTTCTTGGTGCTCTTTATGTTGGAAATGATTTCCTTTGGCACCCAAAAGCGTTTGACCCCATTGTTGGCTTGCTTGTTCACCTTGATGGCCACCACCTTGTCATTTTTCTTCTTCTTCAAGAGATAGGGTGTGGAGGCCTTCTTGTCCACCTTGTTGGTGTAGGTGTTGGAGAGCTTGCTTGTTTGCTTTTTCTCCTTCTTCTTTGCTCCTCCCCCATTCTTCACCTTGCACTCATAGGACTTGTGACCTTCATTGTGGCATACATAACAAACCACGGTTTGTCCTTCATCAAGCTTCTTCACTCCCTTGATGGTGTTATCTTGATGAAGTTGGGTTTGCTTCACCTTGCCTTTCACTTGAGTCAAGTCCTTGGTGAGGCGAGCTACTTCTTGCTTGAGTTGCTCATTTTCCTTTGCAACCTCTTGTGTGCATGTATCTACAACAACTTTCTCAACACAAACTTGGTTGCACAAAGGTGAGTCTAAACATAAATCATTGCAAGAAGTAGAGGCATCCTTTTTAATGATAGAACTTTTCTTTTTAGATGCCTTGGTGGGGGTATTTTTGACGGCCTCAAGATTAGCAACTTTATTGGTTAGCTCATCACAATGTTTGCACATGATTTCCAATTTAGCAAGCAAACTTTGATAATCATTTTGTGAGCTAGCTAACTTTTCTTTTAATTTTTCATTTTTCTTTAAAAGTTGCTCATCATTGATTGTGCATGCATTTGTTGTTGCACTAGCCTCAAGTAGCTCCATTTTAGTAGATAGTTCAACATTAAGATTTGCAAAGTTTTCATATTGTTCAAGCAAATTTTTGTATGCTTCTTGTGAACTACCTAGCTCTTCTTTTAAATTTTTGAGCTTCTTTTATTGACTAGTGCAAACTTTAGCATATTTAAGATTTTGTTGCACAATTGTATTATAAGAAGGCAAATCATCATCACTATCGCTCTCACTAGAGGATGAGCTTTCATTACCTCATGCCATAAGGCACACACGAGAAGAGCTTGATGATGAGTGCTTGCGCCCTCGCCTCTTGTGATGATCTTCTTCACTTGAAGAATCATCCCATGATCTTATTGATGTGAGGGCTTTGTTCTTGCATGCCTTCTTCTTTGCCTTGGGTGTGGGCTTGTTTGGACAAACTTCCACAAAGTGCCCCAACTCGCCGCATCCATAGCATCCTCTCTTTCTTTGCTCGTTTCTTTGATTAGTGAAAACGATGTCTTGAATTTGGATGGGCACACCCTTGACATTGAGCCTTATGATCATCTTCTCCACCTTTTTGATAAGTTTGATTGATTCTTCATCGAGGTCAGAGGTGGAGGAGGAGGATTGACCATCATCACTTGATTCTTGTTCATCATCATCATCATCCTTATCTTCTTCTTCTTCACTTGAGGAGCTTGAGCTTGAGCTTGACTCAACTTTCTTGCCCTTCATCTTTTTCTTCTCGCTACAAGCGAGAGCTTTGCCTTTGCTTGATGAAGATGCTTCTCCTTGACCCATCTTACGTGACATTTCAAATGCCACTAGCTTGCCAATGACAATGCCTGGGGTCATGGTGCTCAAGTTCTCCATGTTGTGAAGGATGGTGATGATGCTTGCATATTTATTTTGTGGTAGAATGGAGATGATCTCCCTCACGATGTCCGCATCATCTAGCTTTAATAATCCTATTGAATGGAGCTCATTGATAATTAGATTCAATCGAGAATACATATCACGAACAAGCTCATCATCATTCATAGCAAAGGAATCATAATTTTGCTTGGCTAGACAATGTTTTTGCTCACGGACATTACTTGTGTTGTCATGGAGCTCTTGGAGTTTTAACCAAATTTCATGTGTCGCATTTAAGGTGAACACTTGGTTAAACACATCCATGCTAAAAGATTCAAACAAGCAATTCTTTGCTCTAGCATTGAAATGCATTTCTTTTTCATCACTCTTTGTGGGCTTTTTGGGATTCTTAATGGGTTTCATCCCGTCACGAGTGACTCTCCATACACCCAAATCAACTGCCTCAAGGTGGCAAGCCATTCTAGCTTTATAGTATGGGAAGTTAGTGCCGTCAAATTATGGAGGCCAAGTAGTATCCATCCGAACCACTCTACAATAGCGTCGGCTCAACGATGGTTAAGCCAAGGGTCCAAATATGAGCCAACCGGCTCTGATACCAATTGAAGGGACCGTGACGCCTAAGAAGGGGGGTGAATTAGGCAACTTAATTATCTTACTCTAAACTATGACCTCTTTTTCTTACCCTAGCAAAACCTATGCAATAGATAAACTATCTAGATGTGCAACTATGGTTTTGCTAGTGTGTTGCTATCTCTACCGCAAACGTATTAAAGTAATCAATGTAAATTTAGAAGCTAAAGAGCAAGGTAGAGATATGCAAACTCACGTCGATGACTATGGTATTTTTACTAAGGTATTGAGAAGCGCGCAAGCTTCCCCTAGTCCTCGTTGGAGCCCCTCACAATGAATCCCTCGCAAGGGCCAAGCTCCCAGTCGGGTAATTCCATGGATAGCCTCGGGCCTTCCCCACATGCAAGTGGGTCTCTGATGTGCCTCCTGGCAAGCCTCTACCGGATGCTCCCCACCGTCTTCACTATCAAGCTTCCGGCTGAAACGCCGTGGTCCTTGTTCCCTCCGGTACACGGTGGCGGCCACACCACAAACGCGGTTGGTGTGATCTCGCAAGACTTCAAGCCCCTCCGATGTACAACACTTGTGCTCGCAAGCATGGGGTGGCAAGAGGTATGCAAACCTCACTAAACACTAGGCAAACACCTAGAGCAAGCGCATAAGCGGTGGTCTAATCAACCTAAGCACTTCGCAAAGCACTTATGCTAATCACCTAATAAAACACTAAGCACTATGCATGTGGAGATCACTAAAATAGTGTATCAACACCCTTGGTATGTTTCCTCAGCTCCACACACCTCAAATGGCCGATTGGGGGTCTATTTATAAGCCCCACTGAGAAAGTAGCCATTGGGAACGAAATCTCACTTTTCTGCTACTGACCGGACTCTGGCCAGCGTCCTGTCAGTATTGACCAAACATGTCCGGTCACAAAAACGGCTTTCTGGAACCTTACTGATGTTGACCGGACTCTAGAACTCAGCGTCCTGTGCAGCGTCCTATGCATCAGAGCGTCCGATGCAGCGTTCGATCGCTGCTGTTGACTCTACTATTGCTTGATTGGAGCGTCCTGTGTAGCGTCCTATGCATCAGAGCGTCCTGTGCCCTCTGTGAGCTTGTTTCTTCATGATCTTGCGCCCGGCTTGGTTCCTATCTTTGTGCTTAGACTTTGCTTGATATCTTGTGTCTTTTCTTGTGCTCCTAAGGTCTTGCTTATGGTGTTGATCATCGAATCATCACGTCGCCTTTGTCCAAGTCACGTCTTGCACCCTATTGAACTACAAAATATAACACTTGCAAATTCATTAGTCTAATTTGGTTGTGTTAGTCATCAAACACCAAAATCAAAAGTAAATGGGCATAGGGTCCATTTTCCTTACAATCTCCCCCTTTTTGGTGATTGATGACAACACGACCAAAGCAAGCAAATAATAAGAATTTGGAAGTTAAAAACTACCTACTTGCTAGTATGCAATGCGAAGGGCAAGGTTATATGATACTAATTGACAGATACCAATTAAAACATTACTTAAAAGCTTGTCTTGCCCTTGCAAATGTCCCCATGTGATAATATGGATTAAAGCCTAGCTTTCTAAAAAAATCTCCCATTACTTAGACTAACCCATAATTTACTTCCCTCCCTTTCTCGGACCATTACTACTTGTAACTAAATGCTTGTCTTTGGTCCTTCAAATTCTCCCCCTTTGGCATCAAACACCGAAAAGGAAGACATTAGTAGCACAAGGGAGGGTCAAATTTCATGATCCTTTATGTAAAGAGTGAAATGGATCACAAGATTTGACTCTCACATTATATAGACTAACCTCCCCCTAAATATATGCATACATATGGTAGAAAGCAAAGCATATGCATAATTAGCAATTTATTGTACAAGAGAGTTTAATCTATATAATGCATGGAGAAAGCATATGAATATGAAATGAAATCAACATGATGATGCCAATTGTAGAATGATGCTTAACTCCGGGGACTCCAATTTCATTACAATGAGACTACTACACATGTGATAGGTATAAAAAAAATTGATACCATTTGAACAAGTGTTAGTCTCAAAGCATCCAAGTTGTGGATTAAGCTCCCCCTAAATTTGTGCACACAAGTGTTGAATACTTGTAAAATTTGTGCACATTGATTTAAGTATCAAAATACCACTTGAAAGATGATATTTGGGAGAGATTATCTACAATTTGAACTTTGGCACATATTAGATAATTAATTGTAAAACAAGCTATGTGCCATGCTCCTAAACAATTTTAAACCATGTAGGTTTGCTCCAAGGGTTGATAATGAAACCGAGCAAGCCTACCATATGATATACCTATTGAATGCATGACAAAATATTTAAGCATGTAAATGCAAACATTAGGCATGAAAGATAACTAGATGTTTTAAGAGTATATTAATTGAAAAACAATACCCATTGAAATGAATACTAATTGAAAGTAATGACATCTAGTTACCTAACATGGGAAGGAGAATTTGGGTCCATAGTATTCACTAACCTACTTGGCAATGACTTTGTCCATCATGATGCACCCCATGAAATGCACCCAAACTTTGCCAAGTCTCCAAATTCCCCGTTGTCTGCCGGCCTTCTCACTTCCCTTTTAAAATCCAAACCTTCTTGGTGCTCTTTATGTTGGAAATGATTTCCTTTGGCACCCAAAAGCGTTTGACCCCATTGTTGGCTTGCTTGTTCACCTTGATGGCCACCACCTTGTCATTTTTCTTCTTCTTCAAGAGATAGGGTGTGGAGGCCTTCTTGTCCACCTTGTTGGTGTAGGTGTTGGAGAGCTTGCTTGTTTGCTTTTTCTCCTTCTTCTTTGCTCCTCCCCCATTCTTCACCTTGCACTCATAGGACTTGTGACCTTCATTGTGGCATACGTAACAAACCATGGTTTGTCCTTCATCAAGCTTCTTCACTCCCTTGATGGTGTTATCTTGATGAAGTTGGGTTTGCTTCGCCTTGCCTTTCACTTGAGTCAAGTCCTTGGTGAGGCGAGCTACTTCTTGCTTGAGTTGCTCATTTTCCTTTGCAACCTCTTGTGTGCATGTATCTACAACAACTTTCTCAACACAAACTTGGTTGCACAAAGGTGAGTCTAAACATAAATCATTGCAAGAAGTAGAGGCATCCTTTTTAATGATAGAACTTTTCTTTTTAGATGCCTTGGTGGGGGTATTTTTGACGGCCTCAAGATTAGCAACTTTATTGGTTAGCTCATCACAATGTTTGCACATGATTTCCAATTTAGCAAGCAAACTTTGATAATCATTTTGTGAGCTAGCTAACTTTTCTTTTAATTTTTCATTTTTCTTTAAAAGTTGCTCATCATTGATTGTGCATGCATTTGTTGTTGCACTAGCCTCAAGTAGCTCCATTTTAGTAGATAGTTCAACATTAAGATTTGCAAAGTTTTCATATTGTTCAAGCAAATTTTTGTATGCTTCTTGTGAACTACCTAGCTCTTCTTTTAAATTTTTGAGCTTCTTTTGTTGACTAGTGCAAACTTTAGCATATTTAAGATTTTGTTGCACAATTGTATTATAAGAAGGCAAATCATCATCACTATCGCTCTCACTAGAGGTTGAGCTTTCATTACCTCGTGCCATAAGGCACACACGAGAAGAGCTTGATGATGAGTGCTTGTGCCCTCACCTCTTGTGATGATCTTCTTCACTTGAAGAATCATCCCATGATCTTATTGATGTGAGGGCTTTGTTCTTGCATGCCTTCTTCTTTGCCTTGGGTGTGGGCTTGTTTGGACAAACTTCCACAAAGTGCCCCAACTCGCCGCATCCATAGCATCCTCTCTTTCTTTGCTCGTTTCTTTGATTAGTGAAAACGATGTCTTGAATTTGGATGGGCACACCCTTGACATTGAGCCTTATGATCATCTTCTCCACCTTTTTGATAAGTTTGATTGATTCTTCATCGAGGTCGGAGGTGGAGGAGGAGGATTGATCATCATCACTTGATTCTTGTTCATCATCATCATCATCCTCATCTTCTTCTTCTTCACTTGAGGAGCTTGAGCTTGAGCTTGACTCAACTTTCTTGCCCTTCATCTTTTTCTTCTCGCTACAAGCGAGAGCTTTGCCTTTGCTTGATGAAGATGCTTCTCCTTGACCCATCTTACGTGACATTTCAAATGCCACTAGCTTGCCAATGACAATGCCTGGGGTCATGGTGCTCAAGTTCTCCATGTTGTGAAGGATGGTGATGATGCTTGCATATTTCTTTTGTGGTAGAATGGAGATGATCTTCCTCACGATGTCCGCATCATCTAGCTTTAATAATCCTATTGAATGGAGCTCATTGATAATTAGATTCAATCGAGAATACATATCACGAACAAGCTCATCATCATTCATAGCAAAGGAATCATAATTTTGCTTGGCTAGACAATGTTTTTGCTCACGAACATTACTTGTGTTGTCATGGAGCTCTTGGAGTTTTAACCAAATTTCATGTGTCGCATTTAAGGTGAACACTTGGTTAAACACATCCATGCTAAAAGATTCAAGCAAGCAATTCTTTGCTCTAGCATTGAAATGCATTTCTTTTTCATCACTCTTTGTGGGCTTTTTGGGATTCTTAATGGGTTTCATCCCGTCATGAGTGACTCTCCATACACCCAAATCAACCGCCTCAAGGTGGCAAGCCATTCTAGCTTTATAGTATGGGAAGTTAGTGCCGTCAAATTATGGAGGCCAAGTAGTATCCATCCGAACCACTCTACAATAGCGTCGGCTCAACGACGGTTAAGCCAAGGGTCCAAATATGAGCCAACCGGCTCTGATACCAATTGAAGGGACCGTGACGCCTAAGAGGGGGGGTGAATTAGGCAACTTAATTATCTTACTCTAAACTATGACCTCTTTTTCTTACCCTAGCAAAACCTATGCAATAGATAAACTATCTAGATGTGCAACTATGGTTTTGCTAGTGTGTTGCTATCTCTACCGCAAACGTATTAAAGTAATCAATGTAAATTTAGAAGCTAAAGAGCAAGGTAGAGATATGCAAACTCACGTCGATGACTATGGTATTTTTACTAAGGTATTGAGAAGCGCGCAAGCTTCCCCTAGTCCTCGTTGGAGCCCCTCACAATGAATCCCTCGCAAGGGCCAAGCTCCCAGTCGGGTAATTCCATGGATAGCCTCGGGCCTTCCCCACATGCAAGTGGGTGTAACACCCCAGGTGTTTGCCACCAGTTAAGCAATGGGTTTGAGCTAAAACATGGTATATTAAGTGATGATGAAGATGTCAAGGTCAAACCTATAGAAACGAGCCCCAACCTAAACTTGGAGATTGCACCTTTGCTCGCCTATAGACCCCTTTTCAAGATATATGCTTGGGTGGTGTTATTGGAATATCTTTATGTGTCTCACATCAATAACCATCTATATTGATCCATGGAAAAGTTTCGTGAAGTTTGGAATCAAGAAGTCACATGAAATGACAAGTTATGTCCTTGCTTGGATCGTTTTATAAAGTGAATGGAATTCTAGATTGTTCACCAAACCTTGCAACCTTGCCCAAATGACTCTAGATGAACTCTACAACAAAAGTCATGAAGGGTTCATGTTGAGCAAATACCAAGAAAATGCTCCAATGGATCAAAAAGGATAATTTAAGTATCATTGTGATCCTACTTTGGTCAAAGTAGAACAGTAGGTTCTATACCATTTTTGAAGTTGGACCTTAAATAAAAGTTGTAGTACATATCATGTAGAACAAACTTTGTTTTTGGACCAAGAGCTAGATCAACTTGGAAATAAGTCAAACAGAGGCTCGAAGTTGGAACCTGCTGCTGATTTCAACACTTAGAATTATTCTAAGTCAGTTTCGCTAAGCAACGACGTTGGCATTCCGCGTTCTCCGAAATTCATTAAGCAACTTGAGTTGGTCCAAAAAGAGAAGTTGAAGGTTATACTATGGAGAAGAGCATGCAAAAAGTTGCACTGAGTTTGACCGAGTTTTGACCTCCGAAAGTGAATTTCCGTGACCGTTATCAAGGCGCTGACACTAGCAGTTTGTGGCTTAATTACCCGCTGTTGAAGAGCTCTAATGACCTTGGTCTCTAAATGAAAAATGTAGAGCAGTTCGCGGGCTTCAAACTTCGTTTTGGGCCCAAGGTCTTAATCAGCCCAGAGATGGCCCAATAACAGCGCCCACCGTGCCCACGTTGCTGCCCGCCACCTGTTCGGGAATATGCCTCTATGAACGACGCGTGGCCGTGCGTGGCAGCCATGCCCGAGCTGCGCCCCTGCTCTCCGCCGCGTGCCGTGCGCCTCCTTGTGCTCTGCTCCTCCATAACGCGCGCCAGACGCTCCCCACTCCTCCCTGCTCTCACTTGCTCGCCCTCCCACTCGCCCTCACTTCCTCTGCTCTCGCCATGGCTGCGGTTGCCATGGCCGCCGCCGCTGAGCTCCGCGGTCACTACGTTCCCGCTACTCCGCGCCTCTCCACTCCTCCTGAGGACTACCAGCAGCTTCGCCTTCACCTCCTGCATCTCGTGCTCGTGCTCTCCGTCCAAAACCACGTTGGGAGCACCGCAGTCGCCGACCGCCGTCGCCTCCGACCGCCGGTGCACATGGCCGGTCCACCTCGGGCCACCTCTCGGCCATCCGTGACCACCAGCGGGCGCGCGCGGGACCCCTGGTGCTCCCCCGCCCCTCAGCCGCCGACGGCATGGCCTCCTACGGCCGGAGCAGCGAGCTCCGACGGCCTCCCCTGCTCAAAATCCCGTCAGGGACCTCCTACTAGAATTCGACGAAGTTCAGGGTCCTAACTGCGAAGTCAGTGACTCATGTGAATAGTACCGTAAGGACTGGTTTGTAATTATTTTGCAAGAACTTTGGAAATTCATAGTAATTCATAAAATAGTAAATGAGGACTTTTTGGAATCCTTGTGAAATTGTATATGCAGTGGATCTATAATATGGTATGTTTTAGTTTAAATATTTTGCGGTAAAAATAGATTTGTGCAGTAAGGTTGTAATGCTAGTTGAATTTGTTATTTTTCATAACTGTAGATCTAGGGCTCCAAATGAAGTGAAATTTTTGTGGCATGCTACTCATGTGATAGTTGATGTGTGGTAAAAATTTCATGAGTATTGGATGAAGTATGAGTGAGTTATTGGTTTATCTTGCTCTCACATGAATTCTTGCTTTAGCAACTTGTCTTTTTCATAGAGGTTGCTGTACATATCCAAATGAAGTGAAATTTGTACAGTAGACTATTGAGAGGATATGTGAGCCACTGTAATTTTTGTAGAAGTTATTGTGCACTTTTGGTATATGTTCATTAAGTCACCTTGTTATCTAAAATAAATTAAGAAATGCATTAAAAGAATTTATTTGGTCATGGACACTAGGTTTTCTGGTGTTCTTTAGTCATGTGTGAAATGTTGGTAAAGTTGGTCTTGCCCAATTATGTGTTTGCAACATGAGTTAATAATTATTTTCTTGCCGATGTGGTTTATGGACAGATCTGGGAACCTAGCAAAGTTCTTTATGATAATGTGCCTTGTTGTGAAACTTGTTTATACAAAAGTTGTAGATAATTCATGTGTCTAGCTGCTGTTAAAATTTGGTGGTATTTGGCCTTGTGGTTTAAGAGTTATGCCTGTTTAAAGTTGGGTTTCAGAAATGGCTGTTTTCTGTCAATTGTAGACCAGTTTCTGTAAATGGATATATTTGACTTAGTTAACTTGAGAATTATGCTAAGATGATTTAATATGAATTGTAGAAAATTTCATAAGCTTTCCATAATGTCTTTTTGCAAGTCATTTGGATTTGTATAACTCCAGTTATAGCTAAATCTTGTAGCTGCTGTTTGCATGTCCAGAAATTGGCAGATTCCAATTATAGTGTTTGCTTGTATATTGTTAAGTGTGTTAGTGTAAACTATGCTTGTCTTGCTTGCTATTTTGTGTTGCGTCTCATGGTACTATTCTTCATATTTATGCACTTGCATATTGCATCTCATCTAGGTACGCTAGATGCACCACGTGAAGGACGTGATGTTGGAGCCAAACCCGAAGACGGTGTTTGATGGATCTATCCCGAAGATGGAAGGACTAAGCAAGTGTTAGGACCTGTGATGTCACCAGGACGGTGCAAGCTAACTGAACTGACTTGTGGCGGATCCCAGGCAAGCCCCGAAGCATTATAAGTCTCCTAATTTATAAAAGCAATTCTTTCTATATATGAGTTATATATTGTTGCATTAAGTTGTAGGAGTTGATTGAAACCGTTGATGCATTTATTACTATCCTTGCCTACCTTATTACCTTTTTACCCTGTTAGGTCAGGATCGAATAACTACTTAGCCTTGCTTAGACCGGTAGCGATCGGTGATATCCGGTCACCTACATTATAGGTGGTTACTGGAAGAATTTAGCTATGGAAAGAATGATATCCTGGAATTAACCATGTGTGATGGATAATTGGAGACCGGACGGAAAAAGTTGGAGGCAACCAGACAGGGTTCTGGGGTGCTGTTAGTTTCCGTCTGTGTCGATTAAGGACCGACCGTTGTTGGGCCTCGAGTCATGTTGAACGCATGCCTTACATTTAGCTGGCCGGATAAAGTACATTCCGACCACGAAGCTGGGAGATTTTTCGGGCCGAGTAGATTGCCCGCAACGCACTGTGCCGGAGCAGGTGTGGTAGGACACGGGGGCGGGATGATAAGGCCAAAGTGCAGTCGGTCGGCCCCCGGGTACATGTGGTTCCTGGCAAACTCGAGATACCTAGAAAGTTGACTCGGTGATCAATATCTCACTTTAGCGGGTGAGTGAGGTTTGTGTAAGGAATAAATCACCAGCTGGTTAGGAATCGATTCGAATCGCCATCGCTCCTGGATAGTGAGCACTTGACTTGAGTTACTGCATCGTAGTAATTATTATGGAACAATGATGGTTATCTGGATGGTACGGGATATGCTAAATATAAATTGGTAACTGGATGTTATTGGTTAATCAAGTGATTGCTATAGTACAGGTGCTTACCTAGATGGATAGGTCATAATAAAGATGATGCAAAGTACTTAAAATGGTTTCTTCATGATAGCTTATGCTTTTCGCAAACAAGTCAGCTAGCCCACTAAAGAAAGCCTTGCATAATCCTTGTTGTCACTTTATTTTGGTTTAAGACGGGTAAGTCTGGCTGAGTACATTCGAGTACTCAGGGTTTATCCCACCTTGTTGCAGGTGATGTTCTCGACCTGTTGATGATGGTGGCTAACCACCGGTGGGCTCGGTGATTCTATACTTACTTCTCATCTATATATACTTTTGTCGGATAATGTCACTATGCTAGCAATATATTTGGAACTTATATTAATGTAATCATTTGAAAGCTATGTTGTTTTCACTAATCGGTTTTGAAACCCCAAACTTGTACTACTATTTGTTAACTCCTTTGTAATATTATTTCCGCTGCAACCCGATGTATGTGATGTGTATTTGCTTAATCACGCGATCTTGGTTGTAATGTTGATTTACCGAGGTCTTTCGGGACACTCGGCGGACTACCGGGTTTATATGAGTGAAAGTATGGGTGTGTCAACGTGTTAGCGGGGACAACCATACTTGATCTTGTATAAATTGGGTGGTTCTGTCACAGTGGGTCTCTGATGTGCCTCCTGGCAAGCCTCTACCGGATGCTCCCCACCGTCTTCACTATCAAGCTTCCGGCTGAAATGCCGTGGGCCTTGTTCCCTCCGGTACACGGTGGCGGCCACACCACAAACGCGGTTGGTGTGATCTCGCAAGACTTCAAGCCCCTCCGATGTACAACACTTGTGCTCGCAAGCACGGGGTGGCAAGAGGTATGCAAACCTCACTAAACACTAGGCAAACACCTAGAGCAAGCGCATAAGCGGTGGTCTAATCAACCTAAGCACTTCGCAAAGCACTTATGCTAATCACCTAATAAAACACTAAGCACTATGCATGTGGAGATCACTAAAATAGTGTATCAACACCCTTGGTATGTTTCCTCAGCTCCACACACCTCAAATGGCCGATTGGGGGTCTATTTATAAGCCCCACTGAGAAAGTAGCCATTGGGAACGAAATCCCACTTTTCTGCTACTGACCGGACTCTGGCCAGCGTCCTGTCAGTATTGACCGGACATGTCCGGTCACAAAAACGGCTTTCTGGAACCTTACTGATGTTGACTGGACTCTGGAACTCAGCGTCCTGTGCAGCGTCCTATGCATTGGAGCGTCCGATGCAGCGTCCGATTGCTGCTGTTGACTCTACTATTGCTTGATTGGAGCGTCCTGTGTAGCGTCCTATGCATCAGAGCGTCCTGTGCCCTCTGTGAGCTTGTTTCTTCACGATCTTGCGCCCGGCTTGGTTCCTATCTTTGTGCTTAGACTTTGCTTGATATCTTGTGTCTTTTCTTGTGCTCCTAAGGTCTTGCTTATGGTGTTGATCATCGAATCATCACGTCGCCTTTGTCCAAGTCACGTCTTGCACCCTATTGAACTACAAAATATAACACTTGCAAATTCATTAGTCCAATTTGGTTGTGTTAGTCATCAAACACCAAAATCAAAAGTAAATGGGCATAGGGTCCATTTTCCTTACAATCTCCCCCTTTTTGGTGATTGATGACAACACGACCAAAGCAAGCAAATAATAAGAATTTGGAAGTTAAAAACTACCTACTTGCTAGTATGCAATGCGAAGGGCAAGGTTATATGATACTAATTGACAGATACCAATTAAAACATTACTTAAAAGCTTGTCTTGCCCTTGCAAATGTCCCCATGTGATAATATGGATTAAAGCCTAGCTTTCTAAAAAAATCTCCCATTACTTAGACTAACCCATAATTTACTTCCCTCCCTTTCTCGGACCATTACTACTTGTAACTAAATGCTTGTCTTTGGTCCTTCAAATTCTCCCCCTTTGGCATCAAACACCGAAAAGGAAGACATTAGTAGCACAAGGGAGGGTCAAATTTCATGATCCTTTATGTAAAGAGTGAAATGGATCACAAGATTTGACTCTCACATTATATAGACTAACCTCCCCCTAAATATATGCATACATATGGTAGAAAGCAAAGCATATGCATAATTAGCAATTTATTGTACAAGAGAGTTTAATCTATATAATGCATGGAGAAAGCATATGAATATGAAATGAAATCAACATGATGATGCCAATTGTAGAATGATGCTTAACTCCGGGGACTCCAATTTCATTACAATGAGACTACTACACATGTGATAGGTATAAAAAAAATTGATACCATTTGAACAAGTGTTAGTCTCAAAGCATCCAAGTTGTGGATTAAGCTCCCCCTAAATTTGTGCACACAAGTGTTGAATACTTGTAAAATTTGTAAGCACATTGATTTAAGTATCAAAATACCACTTGAAAGATGATATTTGGGAGAGATTATCTACAATTTGAACTTTGGCACATATTAGATAATTAATTGTAAAACAAGCTATGTGCCATGCTCCTAAACAATTTTAAACCATGTAGGTTTGCTCCAAGGGTTGATAATGAAACCGAGCAAGCCTACCATATGATATACCTATTGAATGCATGACAAAATATTTAAGCATGTAAATGCAAACATTAGGCATGAAAGATAACTAGATGTTTTAAGAGTATATTAATTGAAAAACAATACCCATTGAAATGAATACTAATTGAAAGTAATGACATCTAGTTACCTAACATGGGAAGGAGAATTTGGGTCCATAGTATTCACTAACCTACTTGGCAATGACTTTGTCCATCATGATGCACCCCATGAAATGCACCCAAACTTTGCCAAGTCTCCAAATTCCCCGTTGTCCGCCGGCCTTCTCACTTCCCTTTTAAAATCCAAACCTTCTTGGTGCTCTTTATGTTGGAAATGATTTCCTTTGGCACCCAAAAGCGTTTGACCCCATTGTTGGCTTGCTTGTTCACCTTGATGGCCACCACCTTGTCATTTTTCTTCTTCTTCAAGAGATAGGGTGTGGAGGCCTTCTTGTCCACCTTGTTGGTGTAGGTGTTGGAGAGCTTGCTTGTTTGCTTTTTCTCCTTCTTCTTTGCTCCTCCCCCATTCTTCACCTTGCACTCATAGGACTTGTGACCTTCATTGTGGCATACGTAACAAACCACGGTTTGTCCTTCATCAAGCTTCTTCACTCCCTTGATGGTGTTATCTTGATGAAGTTGGGTTTGCTTCGCCTTGCCTTTCACTTGAGTCAAGTCCTTGGTGAGGCGAGCTACTTCTTGCTTGAGTTGCTCATTTTCCTTTGCAACCTCTTGTGTGCATGTATCTACAACAACTTTCTCAACACAAACTTGGTTGCATAAAGGTGAGTCTAAACATAAATCATTGCAAGAAGTAGAGGCATCCTTTTTAATGATAGAACTTTTCTTTTTAGATGCCTTGGTGGGGGTATTTTTGACGGCCTCAAGATTAGCAACTTTATTGGTTAGCTCATCACAATGTTTGCACATGATTTCCAATTTAGCAAGCAAACTTTGATAATCATTTTGTGAGCTAGCTAACTTTTCTTTTAATTTTTCATTTTTCTTTAAAAGTTGCTCATCATTGATTGTGCATGCATTTGTTGTTGCACTAGCCTCAAGTAGCTCCATTTTAGTAGATAGTTCAACATTAAGATTTGCAAAGTTTTCATATTGTTCAAGCAAATTTTTGTATGCTTCTTGTGAACTACCTAGCTCTTCTTTTAAATTTTTGAGCTTCTTTTGTTGACTAGTGCAAACTTTAGCATATTTAAGATTTTGTTGCACAATTGTATTATAAGAAGACAAATCATCATCACTATCGCTCTCACTAGAGGATGAGCTTTCATTACCTCGTGCCATAAGGCACACACGAGAAGAGCTTGATGATGAGTGCTTGCGCCCTCGCCTCTTGTGATGATCTTCTTCACTTGAAGAATCATCCCATGATCTTATTGATGTGAGGGCTTTGTTCTTGCATGCCTTCTTCTTTGCCTTGGGTGTGGGCTTGTTTGGACAAACTTCCACAAAGTGCCCCAACTCGCTGCATCCATAGCATCCTCTCTTTCTTTGCTCGTTTCTTTGATTAGTGAAAACGATGTCTTGAATTTGGATGGGCACACCCTTGACATTGAGCCTTATGATCATCTTCTCCACCTTTTTGATAAGTTTGATTGATTCTTCATCGAGGTCGGAGGTGGAGGAGGAGGATTGATCATCATCACTTGATTCTTGTTCATCATCATCATCATCCTCATCTTCTTCTTCTTCACTTGAGGAGCTTGAGCTTGAGCTTGACTCAACTTTCTTGCCCTTCACCTTTTTCTTCTCGCTACAAGCGAGAGCTTTGCCTTTGCTTGATGAAGATGCTTCTCCTTGACCCATCTTACGTGACATTTCAAATGCCACTAGCTTGCCAATGACAATGCCTGGGGTCATGGTGCTCAAGTTCTCCATGTTGTGAAGGATGGTGATGATGCTTGCATATTTCTTTTGTGGAAGAATGGAGATGATCTTCCTCATGATGTCCGCATCATCTAGCTTTAATAATCCTATTGACTGGAGCTCATTGATAATTAGATTCAATCGAGAATACATATCACGAACAAGCTCATCATCATTCATAGCAAAGGAATCATAATTTTGCTTGGCTAGACAATGTTTTTGCTCATGGACATTACTTGTGTTGTCATGGAGCTCTTGGAGTTTTAACCAAATTTCATGTGTCGCATTTAAGGTGAACACTTGGTTAAACACATCCATGCTAAAAGATTCAAACAAGCAATTCTTTGCTCTAGCATTGAAATGCATTTCTTTTTCATCACTCTTTGTGGGCTTTTTGGGATTCTTAATGGGTTTCATCCCGTCACGAGTGACTCTCCATACACCCAAATCAACCGCCTCAAGGTGGCAAGCCATTCTAGCTTTATAGTATGGGAAGTTAGTGCCGTCAAATTATGGAGGCCAAGTAGTATCCATCCGAACCACTCTACAATAGCGTCGGCTCAACGACGGTTAAGCCAAGGGTCCAAATATGAGCCAACCGGCTCTGATACCAATTGAAGGGACCGTGACGCCTAAGAGGGGGGGTGAATTAGGCAACTTAATTATCTTACTCTAAACTATGACCTCTTTTTCTTACCCTAGCAAAACCTTTGCAATAGATAAACTATCTAGATGTGCAACTATGGTTTTGCTAGTGTGTTGCTATCTCTACCGCAAACGTATTAAAGTAATCAATGTAAATGCGGAAGCTAAAGAGCAAGGTACTAAGGTATTGAGAAGCGCGCAAGCTTCCCCTAGTCCTCGTTGGAGCCCCTCACAATGAATCCCTCGCGAGGGCCAAGCTCCCAGTCGGGTAATTCCATGGATAGCCTCGGGCCTTCCCCACATGCAAGTGGGTCTCTGATGTGCCTCCTGGCAAGCCTCTACCGGATGCTCCCCACCGTCTTCACTATCAAGCTTCCGGCTGAAACGCCGTGGGCCTTGTTCCCTCCGGTACACGGTGGCGGCCACACCACAAACGCGGTTGGTGTGATCTCGCAAGACTTCAAGCCCCTCCGATGTACAACACTTGTGCTCGCAAGCACGGGGTGGTAAGAGGTATGCAAACCTCACTAAACACTAGGCAAACACCTAGAGCAAGCGCATAAGCGGTGGTCTAATCAACCTAAGCACTTCGCAAAGCACTTATGCTAATCACCTAATAAAACACTAAGCACTATGCATGTGGAGATCACTAAAATAGTGTATCAACACCCTTGGTATGTTTCCTCAGCTCCACACACCTCAAATGGCCGATTGGGGGTCTATTTATAAGCCCCACTGAGAAAGTAGCCATTGGGAACGAAATCCCACTTTTCTGCTACTGACCGGACTCTGGCCAGCGTCCTGTCAGTATTGACCGGACGTGTCCGGTCACAAAAACGGCTTTCTAGAACCTTACTGATGTTGACCGGACTCTGGAACTCAGCGTCCTATGCAGCGTCCTATGCATTGGAGCGTCCGATGCAGCGTCCGATGCAGCGTCCGATCGCTGCTGTTGACTCTACTATTGCTTGATTGGAGCGTCCTGTGTAGCGTCCTATGCATCGGAGCGTCCTGTGCCCTCTGTGAGCTTGTTTCTTCACGATCTTGTGCCCGGCTTGGTTCCTATCTTTGTGCTTAGACTTTGCTTGATATCTTGTGTCTTTTCTTGTGCTCCTAAGGTCTTGCTTATGGTGTTGATCATCGAATCATCATGTCGCCTTTGTCCAAGTCATGTCTTGCACCCTATTGAACTACAAAATATAACACTTGCAAATTCATTAGTCCAGTTTGGTTGTGTTAGTCATCAAACACCAAAATCAAAAGTAAATGGGCATAGGGTCCATTTTCCTTACAATCTCCCCCTTTTTGGTGATTGATGACAACACGACCAAAGCAAGCAAATAATAAGAATTTGGAAGTTAAAAACTACCTACTTGCTAGTATGCAATGCGAAGGGCAAGGTTATATGATACTAATTGACAGATACCAATTAAAACATTACTTAAAAGCTTGTCTTGCCCTTGCAAATGTCCCCATGTGATAATATGGATTAAAGCCTAGCTTTCTAAAAAATTCTCCCATTACTTAGACTAACCCATAATTTACTTCCCTCCCTTTCTCGGACCATTACTACTTGTAACTAAATGCTTGTCTTTGGTCCTTCAAATTCTCCCCCTTTGGCATCAAACACCGAAAAGGAAGACATTAGTAGCACAAGGGAGGGTCAAATTTCATGATCCTTTATGTAAAGAGTGAAATGGATCACAAGATTTGACTCTCACATTATATAGACTAACCTCCCCCTAAATATATGCATACATATGGTAGAAAGCAAAGCATATGCATAATTAGCAATTTATTGTACAAGAGAGTTTAATCTATATAATGCATGGAGAAAGCATATGAATATGAAATGAAATCAACATGATGATGCCAATTGTAGAATGATGCTTAACTCCGGGGACTCCAATTTCATTACAATGAGACTACTACACATGTGATAGGTATAAAAAAAATTGATACCATTTGAACAAGTGTTAGTCTCAAAGCATCCAAGTTGTCGATTAAGCTCCCCCTAAATTTGTGCACACAAGTGTTGAATACTTGTAAAATTTGTGCACATTGATTTAAGTATCAAAATACCACTTGAAAGATGATATTTGGGAGAGATTATCTACAATTTGAACTTTGGCACATATTAGATAATTAATTGTAAAACAAGCTATGTGCCATGCTCCTAAACAATTTTAAACCATGTAGGTTTGCTCCAAGGGTTGATAATGAAACCGAGCAAGCCTACCATATGATATACCTATTGAATGCATGACAAAATATTTAAGCATGTAAATGCAAACATTAGGCATGAAAGATAACTAGATGTTTTAAGAGTATATTAATTGAAAAACAATACCCATTGAAATGAATACTAATTGAAAGTAATGACATCTAGTTACCTAACATGGGAAGGAGAATTTGGGTCCATAGTATTCACTAACCTACTTGGCAATGACTTTGTCCATCATGATGCACCCCATGAAATGCACCCAAACTTTGCCAAGTCTCCAAATTCCCCGTTGTCTGCCGGCCTTCTCACTTCCCTTTTAAAATCCAAACCTTCTTGGTGCTCTTTATGTTGGAAATGATTTCCTTTGGCACCCAAAAGCGTTTGACCCCATTGTTGGCTTGCTTGTTCACCTTGATGGCCACCACCTTGTCATTTTTCTTCTTCTTCAAGAGATAGGGTGTGGAGGCCTTCTTGTCCACCTTGTTGGTGTAGGTGTTGGAGAGCTTGCTTGTTTGCTTTTTCTCCTTCTTCTTTGCTCCTCCCCCATTCTTCACCTTGCACTCATAGGACTTGTGACCTTCATTGTGGCATACGTAACAAACCACGGTTTGTCCTTCATCAAGCTTCTTCACTCCCTTGATGGTGTTATCTTGATGAAGTTGGGTTTGCTTCGCCTTGCCTTTCACTTGAGTCAAGTCCTTGGTGAGGCGAGCTACTTCTTGCTTGAGTTGCTCATTTTCCTTTGCAACCTCTTGTGTGCATGTATCTATAACAACTTTCTCAACACAAACTTGGTTGCACAAAGGTGAGTCTAAACATAAATCATTGCAAGAAGTAGAGGCATCCTTTTTAATGATAGAACTTTTCTTTTTAGATGCCTTGGTGGGGGTATTTTTGACGGCCTCAAGATTAGCAACTTTATTGGTTAGCTCATCACAATGTTTGCACATGATTTCCAATTTAGCAAGCAAACTTTGATAATCATTTTGTGAGCTAGCTAACTTTTCTTTTAATTTTTCATTTTTCTTTAAAAGTTGCTCATCATTGATTGTGCATGCATTTGTTGTTGCACTAGCCTCAAGTAGCTCCATTTTAGTAGATAGTTCAACATTAAGATTTGCAAAGTTTTCATATTGTTCAAGCAAATTTTTGTATGCTTCTTGTGAACTACCTAGCTCTTCTTTTAAATTTTTGAGCTTCTTTTGTTGACTAGTGCAAACTTTAGCATATTTAAGATTTTGTAGCACAATTGTATTATAAGAAGGCAAATCATCATCACTATCGCTCTCACTAGAGGATGAGCTTTCATTACCTCGTGCCATAAGGCACACACGAGAAGAGCTTGATGATGAGTGCTTGCGCCCTCACCTCTTGTGATGATCTTCTTCACTTGAAGAATCATCCCATGATCTTATTGATGTGAGGGCTTTGTTCTTGCATGCCTTCTTCTTTGCCTTGGGTGTGGGCTTGTTTGGACAAACTTCCACAAAGTGCCCCAACTCGCCGCATCCATAGCATCCTCTCTTTCTTTGCTCGTTTCTTTGATTAGTGAAAACGATGTCTTGAATTCGGATGGGCACACCCTTGACATTGAGCCTTATGATCATCTTCTCCACCTTTTTGATAAGTTTGATTGATTCTTCATCGAGGTCGGAGGTGGAGGAGGAGGATTGATCATCATCACTTGATTCTTGTTCATCATCATCATCATCCTCATCTTCTTCTTCTTCACTTGAGGAGCTTGAGCTTGAGCTTGACTCAACTTTCTTGCCCTTCATCTTTTTCTTCTCGCTACAAGCGAGAGCTTTGCCTTTGCTTGATGAAGATGCTTCTCCTTGACCCATCTTACGTGACATTTCAAATGCCACTAGCTTGCCAATGACAATGCCTGGGGTCATGGTGCTCAAGTTCTCCATGTTGTGAAGTATGGTGATGATGCTTGCATATTTCTTTTGTGGTAGAATGGAGATGATCTTCCTCACGATGTCCGCATCATCTAGCTTTAATAATCCTATTGAATGGAGCTCATTGATAATTAGATTCAATCGAGAATACATATCACGAACAAGCTCATCATCATTCATAGCAAAGGAATCATAATTTTGCTTGGCTAGACAATGTTTTTGCTCACGGACATTACTTGTGTTGTCATGGAGCTCTTGGAGTTTTAACCAAATTTCATGTGTCGCATTTAAGGTGAACACTTGGTTAAACACATCCATGCTAAAAGATTCAAACAAGTAATTCTTTGCTCTAGCATTGAAATGCATTTCTTTTTCATCACTCTTTGTGGGCTTTTTGGGATTCTTAATGGGTTTCATCCCATCACGAGTGACTCTCCATACACCCAAATCAACCGCCTCAAGGTGGCAAGCCATTTTAGCTTTATAGTATGGGAAGTTAGTGCCGTCAAATTATGGAGGCCAAGTAGTATCCATCCGAACCACTCTACAATAGCGTCGGCTCAACGACGGTTAAGCCAAGGGTCCAAATATGAGCCAACCGGCTCTGATACCAATTGAAGGGACCATGACGCCTAAGAGGGGGGGTGAATTAGGCAACTTAATTATCTTACTCTAAACTATGACCTCTTTTTCTTACCCTAGCAAAACCTATGCAATAGATAAACTATCTAGATGTGCAACTATGGTTTTGCTAGTGTGTTGCTATCTCTACCGCAAACGTATTAAAGTAATCAATGTAAATGCAGAAGCTAAAGAGCAAGGTAGAGATATGCAAACTCCAGTCGATGACTCCGGTATTTTTACCGAGGTATCGAGAAGCGCGCAAGCTTCCCTCTAGTCCTCGTTGGAGCCCCTCGCAAGGAATCCCTCGCAAGGGCCAAGCTCCTGGTCGGGTAACTCCGTGGATAGCCTCGGACCTTCCCCACGCGCAAGTGGGTCTCCGATGTGCCTCTCGGCAAGCCTCTCCCGGATGCTCCCCACCATCTTCACTATCAAGCTTCCGGCCAAAACGCCGTGGGCCTTGTTCCCTCCGGTACACGGTGGCGGCCACACCACAAATGCGGTTGGTGTGATCTCGCAAGACTTCAAGCCCCTCCGATGTACAACACTTGTGCTCGCAAGCATGGGGTGGCAAGAGGTATGCAAACCTCACTAAACACTAGGCAAACACCTAGAGCAAGCGCATAAGCAGTGGTCTAATCAACCTAAGCACTTCATAAAGCACTTATGCTAATCACCTAATAAAACACTAAGCACTATGCATGTGGAGATCACTAAAATAGTGTATCAACACCCTTGGTATGTTTCCTCAGCTCCACACACCTCAAATGGCCGGTTGGGGGGTCTATTTATAAGCCCCACTGAGAAAGTAGCCATTGGGAACAAAATCCTACTTTTCTGCTACTGACCGGACTCTGGCCAGCGTCCTGTCAGTACTGACCGAACGCGTCCGGTCACGAAAATGGCTTTCTGGAACCTTAGTAATGTTGACTGGACTCTGGAACTCAGCGTCCTGTGCAGCGTCCTATGCAGCGTCATGTGCATCAGAGCGTCCGGTGCAGCATCCTGTGCAGCGTCCGGTCGCTGCTGTTGACTCTACTGTTGCTTGATCGGAGCATCCTGTGCAGCGTCCTATGCATCGGAGCATCCTGTGCAGCGTCCTATGCCCTCTGTGAGCTCGTTTCTTCGTGATCTTGCGTCCGGCTTGGTTCCTATCTTCGTGCTTGGACTTTGCTTGATATCTTGTGTCTTTTCTTGTGCTCCTAAGGTCTTGCTTATGGTGTTGATTATCGAATCATCATGTCGCCTTTGTCCAAGTCACGTCTTGCACCCTATTGAACTACAAAACATAACACTTGCAAATTCATTAGTCCAATTTGGTTGTGTTAGTCATCAAACACCAAAGTCCAAAGTAAATGGGCATAGGGTCCATTTTCCTTATAGATGATCGGTCCATGCTGAGCCAAAGATTACGAGTAACCGAACTCCTTCTTATATAAAGAAACAATTCAACATCACTTAATCATTTAATAAAGATAAATCTAATGAACATGTTAGATCTCATCTATCACCATGACCAGTGGGGCATGAGGCAGAATCATGCAGGGCGTAGAAACAACAATAGACTCGACGACCCTAACTCATTACTAATATCAGTGGGGCATGAGGCAGAATCATGCAGGCCGTAATACAATAACAAGATCATGGGGCTAACACATCTTTCAACTTATCCCTACTTCAACGATCTCATGATGTGAACTGTTCGTGAAAGCATTCGATATCGGCTAAATAGCCGATTTAGGCATAGCGCACAGTTAAGGTTGTTTCTTCTTAGGAACGGGTCTATCAACCAATGATCCCCACTCCACGGTGCCAACAGTGGGGTGAGAGGCAGAATCCCACAGGCCGTGATGATGGGCCATAAAATGATTCTCGCTAACCGATAGATCTACTCAAGATTGAATATGCCTTAACCGCACGCTATGCACTATTAAGATTGACATAAAACAACTAATAAAAACATAATTCATCGCTTAAGATGTAGATTAGATCAGTTCTAGATTAGCAAACGATGAGTTAACTAAGATATAAGGCCGATCCAGATCAATCTCAATCGGACAGAGTGATATTGTTGTAATTAGATAAACAATGAAAGAAATAAGCAATATCGGTAACTTAATGAATCTACCAAAGACTGCCATACTAAGGTAGAGCTGATAACTTGACCTTGATCTAATTCAAGCAGTGGGGTGTGAGGCAGAATCACACAGGCCATACTTGAATTAGACAAGAGTCTATAACTAGCTTATACCAGAGCCGTAGTGGGGGTCGACCGGATCGATGCAGTCATATGAACAGTGGGGCTCGTGGAGGTCGTTGATGAAGATCCTGCTTGGGGACAAGTCTCTCCTGGTGGCCAATTTTGTGAGAAAATCAGCGACATCGTTGTCCTTTTGGGGGACATGGTGTAGCTCGATCCCCTAGAATTTGTCCTCGAGCTTGCGCACCTCCTAGCAGTATGTTGTCATGAGGGGGCTTTTGCAGGAGGATTCCTTCATGACTTGATCAACGACCAACTCTAAGTCACCACGAAAGAGTCGTGTAGCGCCAAGCTTGATGGCAATGCACAATCCGTTGATGAGGGCCTCGTATTCTGCGGTGTTGTTTGAGGCCGAAAAATGGAGGCGGATGGCGTAGCAGAGTCTACTCCTGTCTAGGGAGATTAGAACCACTCCAGCCCTCGAGCCGAGCGCCATTACGGATCTGTCAAAGTACATTGTCCAGTACTCGTGGGTGATGTACGGGGTCGGTAGCTGGACCTCCATCCATTCGGCGACAAAATCCACGAGACCCTGAGACTTAATAGCGGTACAAGGGGTATACCTGATGTCATGGCCCATGAGTTCGAGTGCCCACTTAGAGATTTGCCCCACGGCATCACGGTTGCGAATGATGTCTCCGAGTGGGTATGAAGTGACGACCGCAACTTCGTGGTCGGTGAAGTAGTGTAGGAGTTTTCTGGTCGCCATTAGCACGACGTATAGGAGTTTCCGCACCTGGGGGGACTAGGCCTTGGGGTTAGTAAGTACCTCTCCAACGAAGTATATGGGTCGCTGTACCTTGAGCTGGTGTCCCGGCTCCTCCCTTTCGACGACTAGGGCGGCACTCACCACATGGTTGCTTGCCGCGACATAAAGGAGGAGGGGTTCTCCCCGTTCGGGAGCGACAAGGATTGGGACCAATGTTAGGGATGCTCTAAGGCTTTTGAGAGCCTGCTGGGCTCCCTCAGTCCAAACGAAGGCGTCCGTCCTTTTGAGGAGCTTGTAGAGTGGCATCCCCCGTTCGCCGAGCCGGGAGATGAAGCGGCTCAGGGCAACTAGACAGTCGGTGAGCCTTTGTACGCCCTTGATGTTGCATATGGGGCCCATGTTGGAGATGGCCATGATGTTTTTGGGGTTGGCCTCGATGCCGCGCTCAGACACAATGTATCCAAGCAGCTTCCCCTTCGAAACCCCAAAAACACATTTTTTGGGATTTAGTTTGATGTTGAACCTTCGGAGGTTCATGAATGTCATGGCCAAGTTTGCGATCAGGTCACAAGCTTGAGCTGTTTTGACCACTATGTCATCAACATAGATGGCGATTGTTGCTTTTCGGCCGTTCAGCTTGATCAGGCTGATTGAGCGGGTCGATTTGGTCGATGAAGCATTGCTGCATGCACCTTTGGTAGGTGGCGCCAGCGTTCTTCTAGCCAAAAGGCATGGTCACATAGCAGTACGAACCATTTGGAGTGATGAACGAGGTTGCGAGCTGATCGGATTCTTTCATCACAATCTGGTGATAGCCTGAGTAGGCATCTAGAAAGGAGAGGATCTCGCAACCCGAGGTGGAGTTGACTATCTAGTTTATGCGAGGCAAAGGAAAGTGATCCTTTGGACATGCTTTTGTTGAGGCCAGTGTAATCAACGCACATTCTCCACTTCCCGATCTTCTTTTTAACAAGAATGGGATTGACAAGCTAGTCGGAGTGAAATACCTCTCTATGAATCCAGCCACGAGGAGTTTGGCGATCTCTTCACCTATTGCCCTACTTCTCTCATCGTCGAAGTGACGCAGGCGTTGCTTGGTAGGCTTCGAGCCTAGGATGAGGCGTAGTGCATGCTTGGCGACCTCCCATGGTATGCCCGGCATGTCAGAAGGCTGCCATGTGAAGACATCACAATTAGCGTGCAGGAAGTCGATGAGCTCGCATTCCTATTTGGCCAGGAGCTAGCTCCTGATCCGCACCATCTTAGTTGGGTCGGTGGGGTCGATACCCACTGCCTTGGTTTCCTTGAGCGGGTGGAAGGTCGTCGAGGAGGTCGGTTTGTTGTAATCTGGGACTATTGGGGTTGATGACTCCCCGAGCCGTGGGAACTCAGACGAGTTGATGACTGTGGTGGTGATCTTGAAATGCTCATGGTCGCATGTGAAGGCGTGCGAGAAGGCACTACTTATAGTGATGACGCCGTTTGGTCCTGGTATCTTCAGCTTGAGGTAGGTGTAGTTGAGGATCTCCATGAATTTGGCGTAGCATGGACACCCCAAGATAGCATGGTAGGACCCTGGAAAGTCTACCACCTCGAAGGTGAGCACCTCCGAGCAGAAGTTGGCTCGTTTGCCAAATGCGACGAGTAGATTGATCTGCCCGAGTGGGTATGACTGCGCTCCCAGGATCACCCTGTGGAAGGGAGAACCCGCTAGGCAGAGTTCTGACCGAGGAATGTGCATGGCGTCGAGGGTGTCGACGTAGAGGATGTTGAGGCCACTGCCTCCGTCCATCAGCACCTTAGTGAGGCGCTTCTTGTGGATGATAGGGTCGACGAAAAGCGGGTAGCGTCCTGGTCTTGCCATGTGGGAGGGATGGTCCCTCTGATCGAAGGTGACCAGAGATTCTGACCAACTGAGGAAGGAGGGGACGGCCATCTTAGCGGCATATGCCTCCCTATAGCGCACCTTGTGCTGGCGTTTCATCTAGATGGCATTGGACCCACCGAAGATCATGATGCACTCCTCAGGTTTGGGGAAGCTATCTCCGTCCTTGCCTGCCACACCTCCTTTCTTGGTTGCCATCTCTTTGCTGTCTCCCTCCTTTGGCTAGCCGGCCTATCGGAGGAAACATTTGAGGAGCTCGCAGTCCTTGTAGAGGTGTTTGACGGGGTAGGCATGGTTGGTGCATGGACTATCCATGAGTTTGTTGAAGTGGTCAGGCAGCCCCTATTGGGGATGCTTGCCCGTGCGATCAGCCATGACGACCATCGTGGTGTTGTCCGATCGGCATCGATCCTTTTTGTTCTCTTTTCCACTCTATGTGGAGGGGCCCTCATCTTTGTGCGCGCGCTTGGCCCTGCCTTTATCCTAGCCTTCGCTGAAGACCGCTCTGACCGCCTCCTCACCAGAGGCGTGGTTAGTGGCGATGTCGAGTAGGTCGCAGGTGGTACGGGGTTTCAGGCAACCAAGCTTGTGGATTAGGAACTCGCAGTTCGTCCCGGAGAGGAATACGCTAATGACGTCTGCGTCGACGACATCAGGAAGGGAGTTGCATCATTGGGAGAACCTATGGATGTAATCCTGTAGGGACTCGTTGGACTCCTGCTAGCAGCTCTTGAGGTCCCAGGAGTTTCCAGGACAGACATACATCCCCTAGAAATTTCTGACGAAGACCCTCTTGAGGTCCGCCCAGTTGCGGATGCTGTCGTGCGGGAGGAATTCAAGCCATGCCCGGTCATGTTTCCCCACGCAAATGGGAAGATACTAAATGATGAAATAGTCATCATCCACTCCTCTGGCCCTGCAGGCGAGCCAGAAGTCTTCAAGCCAAATGCCTAGGTTTGTCTCCCCAATGTATTTGGTGATGTTGGTGGGTGGTCCGAAACGCTGTGGGAATGGTGCTTTCCGAATACGCCGGCTGAAGGCCCATGGTCCCAGGCCTTTAGGGCTGGGACTCTGGTCATCTGGTCGGTGACCGCGCTTGGGGCGCATTTCACCGCTCCCCTCGATGGTTTGACTAAGATCCATATCGCCTGCCGCCGCATAGTGGACATCATGATCGTGCTGGGCCCGATGCCGGTTGCTGACGATGCTACGAGCGTCCTGGTGCAGATCAGGCCACTCGTGTACCGGCAGTCGGTGTGGAGCAGGCGCCAGGTCGGATCGTGGCGCGACTGCCACCCCCCAAGCCGTGCCTGACGGCTGTAGCGGTGAGCGAATGGAGCGATCCGTCTGGTGCGTCCCCGTTCCCCTGGACGGGAGAGAGGGCGCGTGTCGGAATCACGACATGGAGCTTTCCACTTGTTGAACGGCAGTGGCTTCTACTAGAACCTGAAGGTTCCGATAGACTACCCGCTCCTAGGGGTCGACAGGCTCGGGAACACCACATAGAAGCATTGCCGCAGCAGCGATGTTCTAGCCAGCCCGAGTGAATTGTGGGAGATCGTTCCCCTCGTTCATGATGTCGTGTTGGACCTAACAGGCATGAGCCCGGGTGCCACCCGCCGAGCCACGCACATGGGGCGCAACGTGTTGTACCGACTGCGCCGACACAGGCGGCGGCAGGTTCTATCACCATTGTCGTAATTCCACGGCATGCGCTTGCATAGACGCGAGGGCCCCCGCACGTGGGTCTGGAGGGGTGTGAGTCTACACAGACTCCACAACCACCGGTGGCTATCTCGGAGCATCCGCCATAGTGCACTCCCAGGACGGACAGTGGCGGGGTGCCATGTCGCCGATGCTGGAACCGTCGCTCTCGCCCTCGTCATCCGGGGGTTCATGGAAAGCGGCAGTAGCGTAGCCTGCCATTCCCATGAATTCGGATACGAGGGGGGATGGCGTCAGCATCCTTCGGAGCCCTGAGCATACGCATCCGCGGAGGATGCGAGGCCGTAGGGGAACCGATCATACGATGTTTGTGGCGTGGGCGATACAGTCCCTCTGGATGATCGGTGGGAGATAGTAAATAAAGAGTAAATAACAGTACGCATATTACTTATAGTGGGGTTTGAGCAGAGAGTTTGTTCAGAATAAAGCGCAGATGCCGCGTTGTTAAAGTCATGCATCCCAGAGTCAATGGAGGGTGCCCCTCCGACGGGTGCCGGGACGTGAGCCTCCTCGTGGAGGTGTAGTACGCCGAGCCAGTTGGCGACGAAGTCCAGGCTTCCGAAGAGGAAGGCCTAGGATGGCTCAAAGACGGGTGGAACCCACATCCCAACAAGTGAGAGTGCGGAAAACTCCAGCGAGTCGAAGTGAATCGTATCGCTTGAGCCCACCACGGCGAGGGTGGCAGAAAAGTGGGTCATCCGATGACCAAAAAGTGTTGAACGTACAACGTCTTCCCCATGGACGGCGCCAACTATCGGTACAGAAAGTGACCAACTAGTGAATATTTGTAGTTTTGCCGTATGTTGTGATCAGAGGTGGCCTAGCACTAAATAACACAGGGTTTATACTAGTTCAGGCAATGTGCCCTACGTCTAGTTTGAGTCGGTCGGTGACTTTATTCCTAAGCCTAGGTGCTCAAAGTCTGCAGTGGGATTACAAACGAGAAGGAGAAAGATGGGGTGTATGAGAGGTCCGGTCAGCTCCGGTTGGAAGGTCCGAGAGCGACAGGAGCTCCGCTATGAGCTAAGTGTTTAAGCATGTGCTTGAGGTTCGAACCTGGCGGTTCTGTGGTTGTGAGCTAGTGAACTTGATCGATCTAATGAATCTGAAGGGACTGAGCTTGAATCAACTTGGGTTAGCTTGGTCTATTGGGAGAGAGCACATCTGCTTTTATAGATGAAGGGGATGGCCTTACAAGTGAGAGGGAGAGAGTACAAATGCTTCTAAGCCTTGTTGCCTATGCCGACGGGTGCAGGATGATGGTAGGCGCCTACAATACTGTTGGATATCAGATGCACATGGAAGGTCCATCGTCTTGTTTGGGTATTGCAGATGTCGGTACCTGCATATACTGTTGATGCCCAGAGACATGTGAGGAGTTTCACCATATGCGCTCGGTATGGTAAATCCCGGCGTCCACAATACTGCTGATGCCCAGAGGCATGTGGAGGGCCTTACCGTATGGGAGTCAATGGCGTCCACAACACTATAGAGGGAAATGTCGGTGCCTACAATACTATTTGTGTCAGGGCGGTTACGGAGTACTGTTCCTTGCAGGGTATGGTCCCTGGTACAATGGTTTTGACTTGTGAGCCTTGCCTTGCTTTTCTCCGTTTGTCCCCTGGTCCTTTCCGAGCGGGCGTACCCGGTCGGATGGGTCCAGTCGGCTCTGATTGCGCCGGTCGGAGAAGAGCGATGAGTAAAGTTTCTACGAACCCCGATCGGAGATGCAGGGTCAAAGTCGGAAGTAGTGCTCGGGCCAGGCCTTCCAATCGGAGAGGCCATCCGGAGGCGGCTGGAGTCCGAAGTGAGCGCTCCGGTCGGAGAGGTGGGCCGAAGTAGTCAACGAACGGGCGCTGTTCCTCTTTGGCTAGATCTTCCGGTCGGTGACTGGACCGCCCTTTTGGCCTGTTGTTTTAGACTCTTGGGCCGGCCCGTGAGTTGCGTGCTATCTACTTGGGCCGAGCCTTGGAATGGAAGCCGGTCCCCGAGGGACCCCGGGTTTATGAACCCGACAAAAATCATCTATGTTGAGCCTCCAGAAAACTCACAAGCAGGTAGCTACAGCAAAAGAAGTAACCGGAACTAGAGAAGACTATTTCTCCTTTATCAATCTATTGTCTACATAACAATGCTACTTAATTACAATCAGGATCTAAATTAGACACTTTAAAAGTACATTAACTAGGAGGATAAGAACAAAGATATACAGGTGCATTCGAAAAAAAACTAAGAGCATAAGAACATGATATACAGGTTTCAGTGTCCAAAGAAGCCAACAAAAGGGTGGCGCGGCAATCTGAATTTAGTTTTATGTAAAAAAATATATATGCTACTCTGGATAGAAAACGATGTCCCTGCTTCCTTTGTGTTCGTTGCCACTTACCGATCTGAACATTCATCATCATCAAGTCCATGTTCATGTCAAATTGGCCGTCTAAAGGTAAACATCAAGTGGCAGTTGGAGGTGCAGGCCAGCTTCAACCCCAGCTTAGCTGTGCAACAGACCACACACGCACACACAACGATCGGTCTTTCCATGCATGAACGCTTATCTTGTCACCATAATACTCCCTCTGTTCAGAAAAGAATGTAATTGTGGGAAACGTATCAGTCAAACTAGTTTAATTTTAACCAAATTTATAGTAAATAGTATTAGGATTTATGTCTCGAAATGAATTTATCGTGAAAATATATTCTATAATTAATCTAATGATACTTGTTTTGTCTCATGAGTGTTAGTATATTTTCATATAATTTTAGTCAAAGTTAAATCTGTTTGACTTTTCGAAATATGATAATTACATTCTTTTGTGGACGGAGACGGAGGGAGCATTACCTAGTATTTGAAGGAAGACTACACGAGTCTGTCTCTGTCGTCGTTTATTTTCCAGCAAATAACACTTACGCATCATCTGAAACTTAAAGTGTGGTTGCTCATTCCAAGAGATGGAACTAGTTCTGAGTCCAGCAGTACATTTTCCAGTTTACATGCTTTCAAGTGCGAAGTATGACATGATCGATGTTTTCAGATGAAAATGAAACAGAGGTTCGAAGTTCTTTGGAGTACCATTTGTTATTGACACAACACACGTTTTCTTCTTTGATTTCAGCAATGACAATGAAACATGGGAAGACAGTAGCCTGTCTGTCGCGATCAGATGATCCGATTCTGTTTGTCTTGTACTCCTCGGTTTTTCTACCTAACATAGCACACCAGAATCCAAACTTTTTAGTGAGTTCTCAGAAAGCATATACCCAAACGAGCTGCCGTGTTCAGAGGTACAAGAATCTAAAAGGATTACCAGCAGAGACTCGATCGTCTGACTGTAGTACAAAACTTCTTTCAGACACCTAATTCAGACAGAGGTCTAACCTTGGGTTTAAATATCCTAACAACTTCGAAGATATCAATTTGAGATCAAATCGTATGAGACCGGACTTTAGATGGAACTTGGAAGTGGCACCAATGGTTCAACAAAGGAGGAAAAAAAGAGAAGGTGTTCTATCATTGCAACAACAGTGACCTGTCATTACACATGTGGGGACACAACAGGGGCGATGGATCATTCTTTCCTTGATCACGTAGCGTTCCGTTACATATTCGTCTAGGCTGGTAGTAACGGTTCAACAGACTGCCGATCATTCTAGCGAGCCTTGCTTGTTTTTTGGTCGCTTTATTTTACTTGTTTTTGTGTTTTTTCACTTTTGGTCCACACATGCCACATGGTAATGATGCATGGCATTCATCAAAATTGTAGCTAGCTTAGCTTTCATACGGCCTAACTAACACCGATTACTCCTATAGTTAAGAGTTGTGTAACTACTAACTAGGTTGGTAGTTTGTACAGTGACATTGTAGCAACAAGGAAGCAAGTACGCTATTGATTATGACCACGGCAGAAATGTGGCACGCATGCTGCCTAATCATCTTGGAAAATTCAGCGTGAAGCACCGACGACAGAGAATGCAACGGCTGCAGGTAGGGATATAATCGCATCTTCTCAGATCACCGAAACTGTGATATCGTGTTTTATGCTAACCTGTTCGCTTGGCTTATAAGCCGTACTTTTTCAGTAAACGAACAATATTTTTCTCTCACAACAAATCAATCAACAGTCCTTTCAGCCATGGCTTATCAGCCAAACGATCAGGCTGACACTGAGCACGCATCGAAACAAACTGCAATCTGCGTGCAGACGTCAAAACAAACTGAAAACAGATGGTTTGCAAGACAAAGCTGGCCGATTAAAGCGTCCCCTAAAGCTGATGAGGACACGGAAGGATGGCAATGCGTTCAATCAAGCCATGTTGACGTACGCCCGTTTATGCAGGGTTTTATGCGTCGACAATCTTGGTACAAGTCATTTCTGGATGTGAGTTTGTGCATTGGCACATTGCCGCGTCCTCGTCGTCGTCGTCGACGTCGTGGCTACTTGATCTAGCGTAGACGGACAAGTCTAAAAAAGAACTTTGGTGTGATGGATCTCCTACTCGGCTACTCCTACGCCAACCACACCGACAGCGCGAGTACGCGTATATACTAGCACTTGTCCAGGATGCGACGCCGTACCCGTCCCAGAAAACTCGGTACACCCAAGCGGCAACTGCTACTAGCTCCGATGCATTCCTGGCAAGTGAAGAGTGAAGTTGGTCGGCATTCCGCAGCACGGTAACGACGTAGCGTGACGAAGCAAGCAAGGGACCAAGCACACGCGGCAACGGCACCGCGAGCCCGAGCCCCCGAGGCGGCGGCCTGACGGGAGCACGGAGCGGGCTCGGGCGCTCGGCGACGACGACGACGACGGGACACAGCCTGCTGGCGTCAAGGCAGGGAGGACCTCACCTTCACGGCTTCACCTCGGGCGGGAGGGAACCGACGACGAAGCGTCTTTTATTTCAGTCCGGAAACCCCGCCGACACTCCGGAGCAACGGCTCCCGGCCGTGCCGTCGCCCGGACGGGAAGCCCCCAGCGCGCGCCCTGACGTGACCTGCCTGGCTCCGCGCGCACCAACGCCCCAACGGCACGCTACGACTACGCCGCGACCCACCCCACCACGTGGCCGCTCGGGCCCGTAGCGCTAGCTCCTTCGAGTCTCCGCCTATTTATCCCGCGCGGCACCATCCCCCTGCCACTTCCATTCCATCTCGCTCTTTGCTCCCACACACTCCAACGGCTGCCACTCGCACAGCACCAGAGCAGCAGCGCGCACATTAACGTTGGCAATGGCGGCGCGTGCCACCGTCATCCTCTACGCGGCGCTCCTCTGCCTAACGCTCTGCGGCACTAGCTCCCTCGCGCAGTCCCCCGCGTCCGCGCCGGCCAAGGCGCCGCCCACCAAGAAATCCACGCCGGCGCCGGCCGCCACGCCCGCCTCGCCAGCCGACGCGTCCACGCCCGCCGCCGCGCCGTCCACCACCCCGGCCGCGCCCGCGCCCAAGTCCTCCTCCAAGGCGAGCCCAGCGCCGGCCGCCGCGCCTACCACCACCCCGGCTCCCGCGTTGGCGCCGGCCAAGCCCAAGCCCAAGGCCAAGGCCCCCGCGCCCGCGCCCGCGCCCCCGACCAAGGCCGCCGCCCCTGCCCCGGCCACGCCTGCTCCCGTCGCCACTCCCCCCGCGGCCGCGACGCCTCCCACCGCCGAGGCGCCGGCGCCGGAGACCAAGCCCGTCGATGCCCCCGCCCCCGCCCCCGCCAAGAAGAAGAAGCCGTCGTCTTCGTCCAAGGACAAGAAGAAGAAGAAGAAGGGCGCGTCGTCCGCCCCTGCTCCGGCCCCCGTCGCCAAGAACCATCCCAAAACCGCCGCCGACGCGCCCACCTCCGCCGCCGAGGCACCCGGACCCAGTGGCGACGCCGCCGCTGCCGACACCGCGGTACGCTTGCTCCCCCCACATTTATTACCGTTCCTCGACGTAATTACAGTGCGGGCACATCGTTTTATCACTACTCCTACTTAACTAGGCATTCGCCCTATTCGCTTGAGCCAGAAACATTATTTTTCTTTCATAAAATTTTAACATAAGCATAAGCATCAGCTTAAACTCTAAATTTCGGCGAACAGAACGGTTACACTGAGTCGAGCGTACAGTAGTGCAAGTCCGCCGAACCCAACAAGAACGGGTAAATGCAAAATGAGTGCGGGGGTCACCGTCGGTGGCAGAATGTAGCCGTTGGTCCGCCGGATAGAGACAGCAGCAGAACTGGGCCGTGGTGCCTCTCGCCCTCTGTTGGCCATTGCCAGCAAGTTGACATGCCGACACGCACGGCAACTGCTTCTGTACTGCAGCTACCGTTTTACTGCTTGAGAATGAATCTTTTCACTGAAACTGAACTGGGATTTATCACAAGTATGAAACAAACACCGACTTGACCCTGTTCGCTTGTCTTATAATCCGTATTTTTCGATTTGTCTTTTTAACTAGAACCGTGTTTTTCGCTCGCAACAAATCAATCGAAACAATATTTCAACTTATTTTTTCAACAAAGCAAACGGACCCTTAAAAGAAACTAGTAGGGTGCCCATCAGCAATATGCCATTTTTTATGATCGTCGCCAAACAGGCTGTCTTACTGCGCCACGCTGTTTGGCCAGCCACACGCGCACGACGGGTCGACGGCACGAGCTTCTCGCGTGCTGTGGCGAAACGTAGATAATAACGCCCCGGCCTTGTAGTACTGAGCACTTAACGGCTTGTCCTCTGATCGCGTGCAAAACAAAAACTTCATATGTTTCGACGGAGTAGTTTGTTCATCAGTTGTGGCAGAAATGAGAAAAGGCTACTGAGGTGCTAAGACGGTCTCCAAGATCTATTCACGCTACTGGCAAATGTTTCAATATCTTTCTCTAAAGACCCAAAAGACAAACCTCTCTATAAATGGGTCTTCAGGAGAGAGTATACTTAGATTTAGGTTATGCATCTTTCGACACTCAAAATGGATTTTTCACGTAGGTACTTTGTTAGAGGCCGTAGGTATTATGTTATTTTGAGTTTTGGTCTCGCCCTGTCGGAGACAGCCTAACCCTGTGCAAAATGTGTGGTTTTGCCGTGCAGAGCGCCGCAGGGAGGACACTGGCGGGCGTGATCGCGTCGGCCGTCGCGGTGGCGCTGGGCGCGGCGGCTCTGCTGGCCTAGATCCCGGGTGCTTTTGTGACTTTTACCACAGAATGGATGCTGCTGCTACCCTTTTCCTGCTTTCACTTTTTCTTTTCTGTATTTTGTGAAAGGGGGCTGCTGGCTCTGCCTTTCTTCTGTGTAGTAGTAGGGCCCACATCACATCGATCGATTCACTTGCGCGGATGAATTCGTTTGCCTTTAGTAGTCCAGATAATGATACGAGAGTGTGGTTAGAGAGGAGAGGGGACACTGCCCGTGTAATGTTCAGATTTATTTATATATGTATAATATATTGTTATTCCTCCATTTCTGCGCACACTTGCATCGTTGGTTTCGTGTTGCTGGTACTTTTTCCTTCTTCTCATCATAATAAATTCATTTTTCTTGGATCATATAATAAAATCATATATATCATAATACTGCACCAGCAGCCGCTGCAGTACTATACTATATGGGCCATTGCAGGCCTGCTGGGCCGATTGTTCAGAAGCACCAGCAGGTACTAGATGGGCCATTGCAGGCCAGCTGGGCCGATAGTTCAGACTTGTTGGATTGAATGACGGGCCAATGCGAAAAAGATGCAGATCTCTTAAAAGACGAATCTTGCACCATGCTCTCCGGCCTCTTATTTTGCCGCGTCGTTGGGATTCACGTGCTGACCTGGATCGAGCCGTCCACGCATCCGTTCTCTCTACCTCCCCTCCTCTCTATCTGTCGAGAAACCTCTCTCACGGCGGGGACGCGGTGCGGAGGCCGCACAGTGGGTCAACGGCGAGGCAGCCATGGCGGGGCGCAGTGGCCCTGGCCCTCGGCCCCCAGGGCGGCGGCAAGGTGGCCTAGGCGCTAGCTCGGTGGGCCCCTCGGCACACGGCGACTCCACCAGCGCGGCAGCACTCGGACGCCGCCCCCTATGCGCGCTTCAGCATCGCCCTGGAGCAGGGCCCAGAGCAGCACCCCGTGCTACAAGGTCTCGAGCGCCGCGGCGTCGGTGGAAAGCTCGCCGAGCCATGTCTCAAGCGCCGCAATCCGTCCCTTTCCTTGTCGTAATAGTTGAGGGCAACAAAAAGGCGACTGGCGAGGCCACGTTGGCAGGGCAACCGGACTCATCCCCGGAGTAGGATGACAGCAAGGCAGAGTGGCTCAATGTGGCAAAACCTCCTAAATTATAGGGCCCACATGCACCTGTCACTGTCCGACGACCTTTGACATTTATGCACATGTTTTCGTTAACTTAAGAAGACTGTCGGGTGTCCTCGGGGAACCCCGAATCATCCACGATTTCTGAGCAGGATCACGTTACAGAGTCATTGCAGTATTACAACATTTATTCAAATATCGACATCAGAGTAAAAACAGCGGAAGTCTTACAATAACATAATTTACAAAACAGTAGTTTCAAACCTCACAACTAAGTTCGATGATTATTACAAAACAAAATAGTGGAATGACATTATAATATAATACAAAACACACAATGAAACTGCCCTGCCCAAGGGCCACACATTTACTTCTCATCGTCATCACAAGGAACAACCGTCATGCAGCACGATCCAAAACAGATCTGCTCATGAGGCTCACCTGCAATAAGGGTCAACGAACCCTGAGTACAAAAGTACTCAACAAGACTTAACCGAAATAAAACTGAGAAGACTCAGGAATGCAGGCTTAGGGATTCAAGGTATGGTTTTAGCAATAATCAAAGTTATTTTGCGTAAAAGCTCTTTAACAAAATTCTTTATTTCAACAGTTAAAACTTCATAAAATCATATACAAAGATGACACGATCCGTAATGAGATCATGAAACTTCATATCCAACACCTTTACAAACCATTCTCAAGTTCCAGTTATTAATACTACGATGATGAACAGTGAGTTGAGTCTCCATAACCGAGGAGCAACGATGATTCAAACCGATTAAAAAACCTAGCTGGGAATTCCAGACCACACGACATATGTAGGTCCCCGACCTACATATACCAACCTACTCTCCAGTCCTCTAAAACAAGAACGGGTCTGCTCCACCCGAGAATACTACTACCAATCCAGCCCATGCCCACGTGGGTACACGTTATTCCCGCCATCTCTCCACTCCCAGTGCACGAGTAGCCATTCTTATACTAGAATCGCCAAGTTAAGGCTTATCGAAGTATGTGGTTAGTACTACAAAGTCTCACCTCATGCAATTCAACAATGGTACGGACCTTAATCGACACAGACGGTAAGGACCCACTCACAAGACACACACCGAGTCTACCCGGTCTAGATTTATTACTCCACATTCCCATATCACATGATAACATAAGTAACCAAGGTTCCATTTAAAACTTGCAGGTGGCAGGTAATCACCCGACTTTCATCGTTCTAAGCATAGCTAAGCAAAACTAGGCATATACGAATTTAAAACTGGTAATATGGTAAATATGGAATAACAAGGTTGGTAATGTACCAATTTGGCTTGTACTTGACTCCTAATCACTTAATGCAGTAAAAAGAAGCAAAAGCAAAATCAATTTGTAAAATACAAGGTAGGGTTGTATGCATCCGGGGCTTGCCTTCGTTGACGGAAAAGTCCGGTTCCTGCGATGTTTCACAAGTATTCGATCCGACCTCAACAGACGGATGAACCTCCTCCGCAACTTGATTAACTACCACATGTTCACCTTCATTCACTACACGTAGTAACAATGCCATGTTTAACATGATGCGGAATACGAAACATGATGCTCGATGATGAATGCAAAAATTAACAATTTGAATACAACTTTCCTTCGCAGTACAGTTACAAGTCAAACTAACCAAATCTTTTTCGTACTACTTACATCAATTGCCAAAGATCATTACCAACTAATGACCCAAGGACATCACTCAATCAAAAATTCAATCAAAACCTAAATCACTAAAGGTTACTATTTGCTTTTATGAATTAATTAATTAATTAATTAAGAATTATGAAATAAATCAACTTGTTCCAAATGACCTTAAAATTTTGGTAAATGTTCATCACATAATAACTAAGTGGACAAACAAATTTCATATTTTTTGGATAATTAAATAAGCCTAGAAAAATCATGGAAATCCATTTATTAATAAATTGAGCAATTTTCATCACATTCAAAAATTATTGAAAAACATTATTTCATATTTTTATTAAATACTATACATCATAGAGACGTCAGACAAAAATTTTCATAATTTTTGGAGCTCTAAATAAATCTACACAAAAATAACAAATTACATCACTATTCATTCAAATCTAAAAATAGAAAAATTCCATTTGAATGTTGAGTCACTGACAACCCGACCCCACCTGTCATCCCCTTCCTCCCGCGCTAACTACGACAATGATGGCGCTGATCGGCAATTTCTCGCCAACGGCGAGACCAACGGTGATGACCAAGGTACCAAAACACTACCCTCGACTAGGCGCATCGATCTAGGGCACAAACTGGACTAGCTACGGACTGGACCGAGCACTTCGCCAGCCATGGCGGATGCGGTGGCACGACAGCGCTACGCCGGTGACATGAAACCAGTAGAGCTTAAACAAAGGATCCAGGAAGCACCAGTAGCTCATCCCAAACGCGTTGAAGCAAGGAACGAGGTTGGAGAAGCAATAGAGAGGTGTGACGACGACCACAGTGATCACGGCGGAGCAAAGATCGTCGGTGAGGGAGAACCGGCGACTGTAGTGATCAAAATGAGTAAACAACAACGAATTAAGTACTACAGCATCGAGACGAAGCCGTAGGTACACTGATCACGGGCAATGGCTCACCAGAGGTCTCTGGCCACGATGACACACCCGCGGCGGTGAAGTTGCCAACCGCGACAAAGAAAGACGTGGACAGCGGATTCCCGACAATTTCAAGCGACCAATGTTAGCTGGCTGGATTCACAAGGAAAAGACAGAACTGGGACGGCCTTTACCGAGATGGCAACGGCTCTGGGGAGACGATGCAAGCTCGCCAGAGCGATGACAACGGCGACGGTGGTGAAAACAGAGGAAGAAGAAAAACGACGACGACGGCGTCTCGGTACTTATAGCGCGGCTTAGAAGCTCAAGGAAGCCACGACGGAGCCGTTTCTACGCCAACGCAATGCCATAGACGGCCACGACGCGCCTGGAACGCCGAAGAAGGCCCGTCGGCAATGTAGCTTAGACGGTGAACATTGTTCATAGTATTTACAAGATTGCCATCCAGTTTGAAACTCAAATTACTCCCAAATTTTTATAACAACTCAAAAATCTCCAAAAATAAAAGTTGTTCAAAATCAAAAGTTCTACAACTTTGCTTTTATAACCAACCCCAAATTTGGTCTAGATTTTGAAATGAACTTTTGAATTCGAATAGGAGAAATTTAACGAATTACGCCTTTTCGAATTACTCCAAATTTTTCATAACAACTTTGAAAACTCCAAAAACAAACTTTGTATAACTTGTCAAGCTCTACACTTTTGCTTTTGGGCTCAACCCCAAAATATGCTTAGATTTTGAAATGAGTTTTCAGGGTAGGATTTAAATGCTGAAAATCAGGGTTTTCTCGAAAATTTAAAAATCCAAGCAAACTTTGAACTTGAGTCAAACAATACAATTCAACACATACCACATAAATATAAACTTGTTTTAGTGTATGCATCTCAAAGTTTTCACCAAATGCCAAATGCTTTGCAATGCGTATGATGACATGTCAGGTTTTAGTATTTAAACACCCGAGGTGTTACAATCCTTCCCCCTAAAAGAAATCTTGCCCCGAGATTCAAAGCCATAGAGTAAGTAATGGAAAAGAAAATGTGTCAGTCCAAAAACATCCAAAACTTGTCCATAAAACAGCTGAGGTTCCTTTACAAATATGATTGGTAACAACATAGTGCACTAACATTATTCTATATTGCTGCAAGAAACTCTGGAAATTTTTCTAACAAGTAATCTTCGGATTCCCAAGTAGCTTCTTCTTTTGAATGTTGATTCCATTGTATTTTGTAGAACTTGATTGTCCGTCTTCGAGTAACACGATCCTTCTGATCCAAAACTCGGATAGGATATTCGGAATAAGTCAAATCTGGTTCAAGTTCCACTCCTTCAACCTCAACATTCTGCTCAGGCACTCGGAGACACTTCTTCAATTGAGAAACATGGAATATATCATGCACAGCTGCGAGATGTTCAGGTAATTTCAAGCGATATGCCACTTTTCCATACCTCTCCAAAATTTGATATGGTCCAATATATCGAGGTGCCAACTTGCCTTTAACACCAAAATAGGTAACTCCTTTCATTAGTGATACTTTCAGATATACAAAATCTCCTTTGCTAAACACCAATGGTCTCCGTCGTCTATCCGTATAACTCTTTTGGTGGGACTGAGCTATCTTCAAATTACTCTGTATTTGCCTTAACTTGTCTTCTATTTCTTTTACAAGGTCAACTCCAAAGAATCTTCTTTCTCTGGGCTCAGATCAACTCAGCGATGTTCTGCACCTATGACCATAGAGTGCTTCAAATGGAGCCATTCTAATGCTTTCCTGATAACTATTGTTGTATGAGAACTCGGCCAAAGGCAGACATTCATCCCACTTTTTGGAATAGTTAAGAACACAATATCTTAACATATCTTCAAGTACTTGATTGACTCTTTCAGTCTGACCATCAGTCTGGGGATGATATGCTGTACTGTACAGAAGTTTGGTACCTAACGAAGCATGTAAGTGTTTCCAAAAGCTGGAGACAAACTGTGTACCCCTATCTGACACTATGGTCTTTGGTACTCTATGTAAGCTCATGATTCTTGCTAAATACATCCTAGCATATTGGATCGTACGATATATAGTCTTGACAGGAAGAAAATGTGCTGACTTAGTGAGTCGATCTACAATAACCCATACTGAGTCAAATCCCTTTGATGTCTTGGGTAGACCAACAATAAAGTCCATACTTATGTCCTTCCACTTCCAAGATGGAATAGGCAATGGTTGTAATTCACCAGCAGACCTCAAATATATAGCTTTCACCTTTTGACAAGTATCACACTTTGCTATATATCTAGCAATCTCTATTTTCATCTTAGTCCACCAGAATCTTTGTTTTAAGTCATGGTACATCTTGTTACTTCCCGGATGGATAGATAACCTAGTAGCATGTGCTTCTTCAAGAATTGACTACCGCAACTCAAGAACTTTTGGTACCACCAGGCGATCCTTAAACCATAGCACACCTTCACCATCTATGCTAAAGCATTCCACTTTTCCATTCTTGACTCTTTCCTTGATATGGACTATACCCTTGTTTTCCTTCTGAGCAGCAACAACTTGATCTTGAATAGTGGCTTTAACAATTATGTTGGTCAAGCTACCTTGTTGAGTTACTTCTACATTCAATTTCTCCATTTCTTGGTACAAAGTCAAACCCATTGTTCTCACTGCCAGACAATTGCAATAACTTTTGCGACTGAGGGCATCTACAACTATATTTGCTTTACCAGGGTGATAATGTACTTCTAAGTCATAATCTTTAATCAGTTCTAACCATCTTCTTTATCGCATGTTCAATTCTGACTGAGTAAAGATATACTTTAAACTTTTGTGGTCTATATACATATGGCACGTATTACCAAGCAGGTAATGCCGCCAAATCTTTAGAGCATGGACCACAACTGCTAACTCCAGATCATGAGTCGGAAGTGTTCTCCATGTTGCTTAAGTTGCCTAGACGCATAGACAATGACTCGGCCTTCTTGCATCAACACACATCCAATACCAATACCTAAAGCATCACAATAAACATCAAACAGCTTCTCGATATCAGGTTGGGCTAATACTGGTACAGTAGTTAACAATCTTTTCAAGGTCTGGAAAGCCTCTTCACAATCTGATGACTAGACAAACTTGACTTGGTTTTTCAACAATTCCGTTATGGACTTTGATACTTTAGAGAAATCTGGAATAAACTGATGGTAGTACTCTGCCAATCCTAGAAAACTCCGAACTTGATGAACTGTGGTTGGCGGTTTCCAATCAAGCACATCCTTCACTTTGCTTGGATCAACTGCAACGCCTTCAGCTAACAAGACATGTCCAAGAAATTGCACTTTCTTAAGCCAAAAATCACACTTACTGAACTTGGCATATAGTTGATGTTCTCTCAAGCAGGTCTGAACAATTCTGAGATGTTCTGCATGTTCTTTCTTATTCTTAGAATATACTAGAATGTCATCAATAAACACCACTACAAACTTGTCTAGCTCAGGCATGAATACTGAATTCATCAGATACATCAAATGAGCTGGAGCATTTGTCAAACCAAAAGACATTACCAAGTATTCATATAATCCATATCTTGTAGTAAATGCCATTTTGGGAATATCTTCAGTCTTTATCTTGATTTGGTGATATCCTGACCTCAAATCTATCTTGGAGAAAACTTTGGCTTCGGCCAATTGATCAAAAAGCAAATCTATCCGAGGTAATGGATACTTATTCTTGATGGTCACTTCATTCAACGGACGATAGTCGACACATAACCTCAGAGTTTCATCTTTCTTTTTCACAAAAATTGCCGGACATCCCCAAGGTGATGAACCAGGTTGGATAAACCCCTTCTCAATCAATTCTTGTAACTGAGTCTTCAACTCGGCCAATTCCTTAGGTGGCATCCTATAAGCTCTCCGAGAAATCGGAGCTGTTCTAGGTTGCAACTCTATGTTAAACTATACATCCCTATCAGGTGGTAGACCGGGTAAATCTTCAGGGAACACATCCGAAAATTCACACACTACCGGAATATCTCTAATTTCTTTGACAGCAGTTGCACAAATCTTGCCCACTGATCTTCTTAAGGTTGGAAGTTGGATAAGAAGTTGAGAAGTACTATCAGGCAATCTTACCCTTGAAGTTCTATTCAAAGCATCTATAACAGCCTTATGCTGATACATCCAATTCATTCCCAAGTTTACATCTATATCCTGATCCTTAAGGATAATCATGGTAGTGGGAAAAATATGCCCACCCAGGTTTACGGGTACCTGGTATACCATTTTCTTAGTACATAGATGTCCCCCAGGTGACTGTATAAAGAAATTTTCCTTTGTTGCCCTAATTGAAATTTTGTGCTTCACGACAAATGTTCTATTGATGAATGAATGCGATGCGCCGGAATCAAAAAGTATAACTGCAGGGTGATTGTCAACAGGAAACATACCCATCATCACTGGCTCCCCTTCTAAAATTTCTCCATCTTGAATATAGAACACCCGTCCTATCTTCCTCTCATCTTTGCCCTTCTGAGCATTCTGATTGGGGTTCTTGTTTGGTGCCTGACCCTGTTGTTGATTGGCAGGGGCCTTCTGATAATTTTGATTAGCCTACCTAGGATACGGACATTCCCTAGAGAAATGACCGGTCCTTCCACAATTGTAACATGGATAGTTGTGACCCTGGGACGTTGGAGCATTTCCACCAGGAGCATTGGTCGACTGTGAATTTGGGTAGGTTATAGCAGGACGGACTTTTGACTGTTGCCCAGCTTGAGACTGCGGCGGATGATAAGGAGGACGATTATGATGTACTAGATGATAAATCACCCTCTGCCTCTTCTAATTTCCCCCAAAGGATCCAGACGGCATACTCTTTTTCTTTTTGAGCTCCTTATGTTGCCGATACTTTGACTCTGAAGCAATTGCAATATTTACTGCCTCATGATAAGTAACATTAGTACAAGTTGTCATCATTGTCTATAGCTTGGTATTCAGACCTCTCATAAACCACCTTTTCTTCTTTGCATCCGTATTGACATGTTCTGATGCATATTGTGACAGGTGATTGAATCTTCCCACATACTGCATCACTATTTGATCTCCTTGCTTCAAAGCAAGGAATTCATCCAGCTTCATGGCCATAACTCCTTCAGGGATATAATGGGCTCTAAAGGCAGTATGGAACTCAGCCCAGGTTATTGGAATGCCAGCTGGTTGCATAGCCATTAAGTTTGCCCACCAAGCACTTGCTGCTCCTCTAAGTTGCTGGGCGACAAACGTAGGTTTTTGATACTCCATGCATGGAATAAGATCAAATTTCTGCTCCATGGTTCGAAGCCAGTCATCAGCCTCCAATGGTTCATCTGCCTTGGTGAACACCAGTGGTCTTGTGTCTGTAAAATCAACATATGTAGCCTCCTGTCTGTTATGGTGGCAACCACAGTTTCCATGCATCTGATTTTGATTACTCTGAGCTATCTCATGAAGCAAACGAGAATTTTTGGCCGTCACATTGACAAGTGCGGTTATAGCATCAACCAGATTTGTTGGAACTGGTGGCAGATCTGGAATACCATCCTCATCTTGTGAAGTTCTAGGAATATATGAACCCCACATACGACGCATCTGCTCATAATAAACCAAACTTTATTCACAAGTCTTTATTGATTTGCACCAAAGCTTACTCCAGACATATTACATAGAGTTTACTAAAATAAACACAAACCCGCAAGTACCAAAATAAGACTACATAACTTAACTAGAACTAACTATTATACAACTCTACTCCTTTCCTTGATTACTTCAAACTTCAGGCTCGGTATCCATTCTGGAAATATTACTGCCTTCATCATCACTTTCATTGATCATTACTAATTCTTTAGAATCTTCTTCTTCTTCCTCTTCCAATTCGTTATCATCGGCAAGGATGACACCGGGGTCCATTGTATTAGCTTGGGGCTCATGATTTGGATTTAGTAGATTGCTAAGCCTATGAACTTCCTCATGCAGATAAGTATTATGTTCTTCTAAATCTTCTACATAGAATTCTAGCTCATGAGTTCTAGCTCTAGCTACATTTTCCCTATGCCAAGCTTCATTCCTTCCCTCCACTGTACGAACTAACATGCTTTCATAGTTCCTGTGCGCGGTGGTGAGATGCCTCAATTGATCCTATAATTCTCCTACCTGTATAGCATCCAAAGCCCTATCTCTAGTAGCTTGTGCTAACTCTGCAGAAATCCTCTGTATCTTTGCCTAGGGATCAGGCCTAGAGCTGCTACTGCTAGCACCATCATTCCTAGGGGCAAGTTGGTGATGAGGAACTCCTTTGGGTCCAGTGGACATATGGGGCGTCATCTTGGTACGAGCCATACTGTAGGAAGCCAATTTAATCCAAATAAGATCATTTGATCAAAGTCTAAACAGCAGCTATGATGGATTACATTACTCAAACTAGACTCACTACTCAACTCCAGACTCAGAGGTGAAGGAAGTAACTAGTAAAGTAATCATGATGCATGAATCATTCTTATGAACAAAAACATCAGAGTTTATAATGCACATAAACAACATTTGTTTTTATATAGGGCATAGTAAGATTACTACTCCACCTCACAAAACCTTTTTAATCAAATAAGGAATGGTGAGAAAGAAATAAGATAAGTCAGAAGCAATTTGGACCAAATTATCAAGTTAAATGTAGTCATCCAAACCATTTTGAAGTTTTTGTAAAACAATACAACAAAAACCTTGCAACAATCGCTCTGATATCATTCTGTGGCACAACCTCCTAAATTATAGGGCTCACATGCACCTGTCACTGTCCGACGACCTTTGACATTTATGCACATGTTTCCATTAACTTAAGAAGACTGTCGGGTGTCCTCGGGGAACCCCGAATCATCCATGATTTCTGAGCAGGATCACGTTATAGAGTCATTGCAGTATTACAACATTTATTCAAATATCGACATCAGAGTAAAAACAGTGAAAGTTTTACAATAACATAATTTACAAAACAGTAGTTTCAAACCTCACAACTAAGATCGATGATTATTACAAAACAAAATAGTGGAGTGGCATTATAATATAATACAAAACACACAATGAAACTGCCCTGCCCAAGGGCCACGCATTTACTTCTCATCGTCATCACAAGGAACAACCGTCATGCAGCACGATCCAAAATAGATCTGCTCATGAGGCTCACCTATAACAAGGGTCAACGAACCCTGAGTACAAAAGTACTCAACAAGACTTAACCGAAATAAAACTGAGAAGACTCAGGAATGCAGGCTTAGGGATTCAAGGTATGGTTTTAGCAATAATCAAAGTTATTTTGCGTAAAAGCTCTTTAACAAAATTCTTTATTTCAACAGTTAAAACTTCATAAAATCGTATACAAAGATGACACGATTTGTAATGAGATCATGAAACTTCATATCCAACACCTTTACAAACCATTCTCAAGTTCCAGTTATTAATACTACGATGATAAACAGTGAGTTGAGTCTCCATAACCGAGGAGCAACGACGATTCGAACTGATTAAAAAACCCAGCTGGGAATTCCAGACCACATGACATATGTAGGTCCCTGACCTACATATACCAACCTACTCTCAAGTCCTCTAAAACAAGAATGGGTCCGCGCCACCCGAGAATACAGTACTCTACCAATCCAGCCCATGGCCACATGGGTACATGCTATTCCCGCCATCTCTCCACTCCTAGTGCGTGAGTAGCCATTCTCGTACTAGAATCACCAAGTTAAGGCTTACCGGAGTATGTGGTTAGTACTACAAAGTCTCACCTCATGCAATTCAACAACGGTACGGACCTTAATCGACACAGACGGAAAGGACCCGCTCACAAGACCTCCATGTCTTGTGGCTTACACACACTGAGTTCGCCTGGTCTAGATTTATTACTCCATATTCCCATATCACATGATAACATAAGTAACTAAGGTTCCATTTAAAACTTGTAGGTGGCAGGTAATTACCCAACTTTCATCGTTCTAAGCATAGCTAAGCAAAACTAGGCATATACGAATTTAAAACTGGTAATATGGTAAATATGAAATAACAAGGTTGGTAATGTACCAATTTGGCTTGTACTTGACTCCTAATCACTTAATGCAGTAAAAAGAAGCAAAAGCAAAATCAATTTGTAAAATACAAGGTAGGGTTGTATGCATCCAGGGCTTGCCTTCGTTGACGGAAAAGTCCGGTTCCTATAACGTTTCACAAGTATTCGATCCGACCTCAACAGACGGATGAACCTCCTCCGCAACTTGATTAACTACCACGTGTTCACCTTCGTTCACTACATGTAGTAACAATGCCATGTTTAACATGATGCGGAATACGAAACATGATGCTCGATGATGGATGCAAAAATTAACAATTTGAATACAACTTTCCTTCGCGGTACAGTTACAAGTCAAACTAACCAAATCTTTTTCGTACTACTTACATCAATTGCCAAAGATCATTACCAACTAATGACCCAAGGACATCACTCAATCAAAAATTCAATCAAAACCTAAATCACTAAAGGTTACTATTTGCTTTTATGAATTAATTAATTAATTAAGAATTATGAAATAAATCAACTTGTTCCAAATGACCTCAAAATTTTTGTAAATGTTCATCACATAATAACTAAGTGGCCAAACAAATTTCATATTTTTTGGACAATTAAATAAGCCTAGAAAAATCATGGAAATCCATTTATTAATAAATTAAGCAATTTTCATCACATTCAAAAATTATTGAAAAACATTATTTCATATTTTTATTAAATACTATACATCACAGAGAAGTCACACAAAAAATTTCATAATTTTGGAGCTCTAAATAAGTCTACACAAAAATAACAAATTATATCACTATTCATTCAAATCTGAAAATACAAAAATTCCATTTGAACGTTGAGTCACTGACAACCCGACCCCACCTGTCATCCCCTTCCTCCCACGCTGACTACGGCAACGACGGCGCTGACCGGCGATTTCTCACCGACGGCGAGACCAACGGTGACGACCAAGGTACCAAAACACTACCCTCGACTAGGCGCATCGATCTAGGACACAAGCTGTACTAGCTACGGACTGGACAGAGCACTACGCCGGCCATGGCGGATGCGGTGGCACGGCAGCGCTACACCGGCGACATGAAACCAGTAGAGCTTAAACAAAGGATCTAGGAAGCACCAGTAGCTCACCCTGAACGCATTGAAGCAAGGAACGAGGTTGGAGAAGCAACGGAGAGGCGTGACGACGACCACAGTGATCACGGCGGAGCAAAGATCATCGGTGAGGGAGAACCGGCGACTACAGTGATCAAAACGAGTAAACAACAACGGATTAAGTACTATAGCACCGAGATGAAGCCGTAGGTACACTGATCACGGGCAATAGCTCACCAGAGGGCTCTGGCCACGATGACACGCCCGCAGCGGTGAAGTTGCCGGCCACGAGGAAGAAAGACGTGGACAGCGGATTCCCGGCAATTTCATGCGACCAATGTTAGCTGGCTGGATTCGCAAGGAAAAGACGGAACTAGGACGACCTTTATCGAGATGGCAACGGCACTGGGGAGACGATGCGAGCTCGCCGGAGCGATGACAACGGCGGCGGTGGTGAAAACAGAGGAAGAAGAAAAACGACGACGACGGCGTCTCGATACTTATAGCGCGGCTCAGAAGCTCAAGGAAGCCACGATAGAGCCGTTTCTACGCCAGCGCGACGCCACAGACGGCCACGACACGCCTGGAACGCCGAAGAAGGCCCGTCGGCAATGTAGCTTAGACGGTGAACACTGTTCACAGTATTTACAAGATTGCCATCCAGTTTGAAACTCAAATTACTACCAAATTTTTGTAACAACTCAAAAATCTCCAAAAATAAAAAGTTGTTCAAAATCAAAAGTTCTACAACTTTGCTTTTATAACCAACCCCAAATTCGGTCTAGATTTTGAAATGAACTTTTGAATTCGAATAGGGGAAATTTAACGAATTACGCCTTTTCGAATTACTCCAAATTTTTCATAACAACTTTGAAAACTCCAAAAACAAACTTTGTATAACTTGTCAAGCTCTACACTTTTTATTTTGGGCTCAACCCCAAAATATGCTTAGATTTTGAAATGAGTTTTCAGGGTAGGATTTAAATGCTGAAAATCAGGGTTTTCTCGAAAATTTAAAAATCCAAGCAAACTTTGAACTTGAGTCAAACAATACAATTCAACACATACCATATAAATATAAACTTGTTTTAGTGTATGTATCTCAAAGTTTTCACCAAATGCCAAATGCTTTGCAATGCGTATGATGACATGTCAGGTTTTAGTATTTAAACACCCGAGGTGTTACACTCAAGCACCCCAATGGCGTACTCCACTAGCAAGAGACGCACGGGAGAGCGTGGCGTTTATAGAGTTTCTGCCTCCATGGACCAACATCGCCTCCGATTGCATGTGATCTTGAAGAGTGATTGCAAAAAAGTCATTTTTCTTTTCCCCTGGTACTTCGTTTGCTTCGATCTGTCTTTTATGCCCTTGGGGTTGCTTAATTGATTTCCACTCTACGGAGGATAGGAGTAGGGTAGTAGCAAAATGCTTTGAGATTCAGATGTTGTTTTGTGCATTTTAGTTTGCTGATTCTACTTTAGTTTTTGCCACATGGATTGCATTCCCGGTATCATTTAGAATTTTGATACTACTTCTATTTAATAAAGTTTTCATAGCCTATTATGCTGAAATTTGGCTTATGCTGAAATGTTGTAAGGCAAAAACACTATTGCATGGCTGAAAAATAGTGCTAAATAAGCTCAAGCGAACACACTTAAGCTTATTCAACACTATTGTTTCTAGCACGCAACCGATGATGGTCAATTTGTTTATCAGTTTTGTGCTAATGTACACCATGCCCCGGCTCCATGTAGGGGCAACGCTGAAGTTAGCAAAGGGGACAACCAATGATGCAGTGCAACTCACGTTCAGTGTTGTTCCATGTATTGATGCTTGGTCACATTGCAGATTGCCCTACCCATGACAAGCCATAAAATGATTGCAATAGAGGTACACCGATTATATAATTCACCCTGTTCGCTTATTGGTTTTAGCCAGACTTATTCAACCAGCCAACAGTATTTTCCTCTCACAACAAACCAACACCAGCCAGCCCAGAAACCAACCAACGAACACACCGATTGTCACAACGTGTCTTATTTTCATGTGATCTCATAGCAGTGTGTCTTATTCTCATTTAACCTCTCTTTACATTTTGAATCTACCAACTTCAGTTTACTGCAGTCCATACCAAGAACAAAAAGTGATCTCTAAAGTGTCTAATGATGAATAGAGAGAATGAATTGTTGTAAAGAAATCAGATTAGTTGAATAGAGTTACAGTTCGGTTTTAAGCAGTATATCAACTCAGAGCATTATGAATACCACTATTTATTTTTTGGAAGGCACACATGATTAACTTAATTTACAATATAGCTCTATTTATATTAGTTAAACATTACTACCTATACCTCAATAATTTGCTTTATGACTCATTGCATATATTATGAATACATCTCAATACAAAGTGTCGGTGCGAAAAGTGATCAACTAGTAAATATTTGTCGTTTTGCCGTATGTTGTGATCGCATGTGGCCTAGCACTCAATGATACATGGTTTATACTAGTTCAGGCAATGTGTCCTACGTCCAGTTTGAGTTGGTCGGTGACTTTATTCCTAAGCCTAGGTGCTCGAAGTTTGTTGTGGGGTAAAAATGAGAGGAAGTAAGATGGAGGGTATCAGAGGTCCGGTCAGACTCCGGACCAAAGGGCCAATAGTGATGGGAGCTTCGACGTGTGCTAAGTGTTCGAACGTATGCTCTGTCTAGCTTTGGAGTTCTAGAGCCAAGCAGAGAGAATCATAATCAACTGTAATCGTCAGTCATTCGAATCATTCTTCTTTTCGAGAGAGCGTATCCCCTTTTATAGATAAAGGGGACGACTTTATAAGAGAGAGTGTGTGTGCTACCTAGTCTTGTTGCCCACGCTATCGGGTACAAGGTGGTTTGTTGGCGCCCATAATACTGTTGATGGCTAGATGCATGTGGTTGGTTCCACTGCATTCTTCTGGTTTGGCAAATGTCGGCGCCTACCATACTGTAGGATAAATGTCAGTGGCCATAACACTGTTCGCATTCTAACACGTTTGTAAGGTTGCAGAGCACCCTTCTGGCATGACCTGATGGTACTATCCTACGGGTGTGCAGGGTACGGTCCTTGGTATTATGGTTGACTTAAGAGCCCTGCCATACTTGCTCTGCCTGATTCTTTGGGTTCTTACCGAGCGGGCGTCCCCGTTCGGTCGTTTTCCAGTTGGCTCTGACCGCACTGGTCAAAGAAGAGATGTAAGCAGAGGTTCGGTGTACTCCCAGTCAGAGAAATGGATTAGAGTCAAAAGCGAGCGTCGTCCTCTCCTTTGCTAGGCCTTTCGATCGGAGAGGCGGGCTGGAGTCGGAAGCGAGTGTCGTCCTCTCCTTGGCCAGGCCTTCTAGTCAAAGAGGCGGGTCGAAGTCGGAACAGAGCATTGTTCCTCTTTGGCCAGGCCTTCTAGTCATAGAGGCGGGCCAGAGTTGGAAGCGAGCGTTGTCCTCTCCTTGGCCAGGCCTTCTGATCAGAGAGGGGGCCCAGAGTCGGAAGAGAGCGTCGTTCCTCCTTGGCCAGGCCTTTCGGTCAGAGAGGCAGGCCAGAGTCAGAAGTGAGCGTCGTTCCTCCTTGGCCAAGCCTTCCTGTCAGAGACTGGATCACCCTTTTGGCCTATCGTTAGGTTTTCGGGCCAGTCTAGAGGTCATGCGTCGTTCGCAACATCGTCTACTGGGCCAAGCTTTTGCTGGGAATCAGGTCCATGAGGGACCTTGGGTTTATGAACCCGATAGGAGCCCCCGAGCCCTCGGGCGATTCAGGTAGAATCGTTTGGGGGATTTTTGTTTTGACAGCGGGTGCGCACGAGCGCACCCACTGGTGTAGCCCCCGAGGCCTCCGGCGATTCAGGTAGAATCATCTGGGGGGTTTTGCGTTTTGCCAGTGGAGGAGTTTTTGTTTTGACAGGGGGAGCGTGCGAGTGTGCCCGCGGGTGTAGCCCCCGAGTCTGTGTCCAACTAATGAGTCGGTTGGAGGCTGAATATCTTGGTACTCTTTCCTATGGCCGTAGACTCCTATGTTTCTACCGTTCGGGGTTTTTGCCCGTGTGTGTCTCGACTGTGACCTACGCAGTCGGTTGATTTCTTGAGTCAATGTCGGGTGACCTGAGCCCCTGAGCCCTATTGGGCTCGGTAGGGGTTGGTCTAGTTCCGTGCATTACCCCGTCTGCGGTTTTCGCAATCGGAGGGCTAAGCTAACGTCGCTTGCCTCGATGGCTCGAGTGACGCTCTCGTTGAGCTCGCTAACTGGTACGTTCGAGTGGAATCTGGGTCCATCGTTTGTGATGGGGTCGACATAGCCCTCATGTGACATTCCACTACTCCTTTATCCATGTCTCGGTAGATGCCTGGGTCATTCCGGAGACTGACTCAGGTGGCCCACTGGCCTCCCCTCGATGGAGATTCTGTGGGCATAGCTTGAGGTTAGGATCGAACGAGAAGGTTGAGATGACCCTATCTGCTTCTGAGCAGATTGGGCTAGGGCCGCTGAGGCTCATCTGTGTTTTCTCCCCTGGCTTTGTTTGACATGAGGTGGCCTCGAGCCCTTCCCGGGTCAGCCTTCAAACCCCAGTCGGTCGTTGCTCATGTTGAATGAGGCAACTACCGCTTTGTGACGCAACAAGGAGCGTTGTGATGCATCAATTGCATATGCAATGCTTTGGATATATGGGATGAATGAATGACTATATGAATGAATGTGTGAATGCGTGTATAAGAATGGATGAATGAATGGTCATGCATCAGAAAAAAATAAAGTAAGAGGGATCGATAGAGTTACCTTGATGACTCGAGTGACAGGTTTGAGTTCTTATCGGATATGTCCGAATGGGATCCACATTCGTCATTCATGACGGAGTCAGCATGGCCCATATGGGGCATCCCTCCGCTCCTTACCTATCTCTCAATGTTTGCCTGAGCCGTCTAATTGACTCAGGAGGCCTGTTGGTCTCTCCTAGGCAGAGATCCCGTTGTTGGGCCCTTCTAGGTCCCACCTAGGAAGGCGAAGGGCCGCCTATGTGCGGTTATGCCTTGTTTCCCGTGCCCGGTGTGTGGTAGTGGTGGGCCATGCCCAAGCCATGTCCCATTTAACTAGGCATCGTCTTGTTGGGCAGGGCGCATCCCATCGGTCAGGACGCCTCCCATCACGTTCCCATCTGCATTGAATAGGGGACGGGAGAGGATTTTTTGCCCTAACCCTTCGCCTTTCTCCAACTACTACGTCTCCTCCTTAAATAGGGGAAGGGAGAGGGTCTTCGTCCTGTTCCTTCACCTATTCCCTAACTGCCGCATCTCCTCCTTCCTTCTCGCCAAGAGCGTTCATGTGTCGTGGCGGTTCCTATGAGAAAAAGGGTAGAGCGAGGGAGAGGAGAAACTCATAGATCCGCTTGTGAATCTGGAGCGCAATATTGAGCTAGAGGCCATCGAACGTGGATGAGACGGTGCTGGCTGCCTTCGCCGAGAAGGGGCTACTTCCGCTGAAGGAGGTGGCGCACTAGTGGGCTCCCATGGGGGAGGCTTTTTCATGACCTCAGGCCAGCGAGGTCGTCTCCTTCCTCGCCTTCCATGAGCTCAGGCTAGGATACCCCATGCACTGGTTTTTATGTGGGCTCCTCAATGTGTGGGGCCTAGAGCTACAGTACCTCAATCCGATTGGGGTGCTGCACATCGCCAGCTTCATCACTGTCTGCGAGGCCTTCCTTAGGATGGAGCCACACGTGGACTTCTTCTGGTGGATCTTCACCAGGCAAGGCATGTCGGAGGGGAAGCCAGCCAAGACCACGCTGGTTGGTGGCTTCGCCCTACAGAAGAAGCCGAGTTAATCGGGCTCCTATCCCGCATACACCCCCTACGACTCCAATCGAGGGTGCATGGGGAGTGGTTCTACATCTGGAACCCAGCAGAGGTGCCATTCCTGCCGTTCACTGGTAGGAGGCCGAAGAGCTGGTCGTGCGGGCCTTCCAGTCAGTAGAATAAGCTGGGGATCATCGAGGTGGAGCTCTAGAAGCTATTGCAGCACATCCTCGATGGGGTGCGGGTGTTCCACACCTTCTTCCACCATCGGGTCACCCCGCTGGCAGAAAGGATGCAGCTGATGTGGCTATACTTCGGCCTGATGGACCTCGACCGCGCATCACCGGTGGAGTTGGCGAAGGACAAAGTCTGGAGCTGACTCGACCGAGTGCTGCAACTGAAGGCCTGGGAGACCCTCGAAGGAAAGCACGGACCTCTCCACATCGGGAAGCTGCCCAATCTGGTATGTTCTCCTCTCCCTATTCTGTGTCCCTTTTGATCTTGTTCTCTTGTAATTTGACTTCAAGTCATCCGTTTCATAGGGACTCACCGGTTATAAATCCTGACCACATCTTCTGAAGGGCCTAAAGGGTGTGGCTCGACAAGCTACCCTGAAGGAGGTGGCGGATGGGAAGAAGAAGAGAGCTGAGAAGGCTCAGCGTCGGCACCAGAAGGAGAAGGAGATTGCCCCGCGAGTGCAAGCTAGTGAAAATAGGAGCGACGTAGAGGCAAAGCTCGAGTAGGAGGAGCCCACAGAGATGGGTGGCGACATGAGCTCCTCTGAGAATGAAGGTAGCCAGAGTGTCGTCGCGACTTTGATAGAGCATCGTGAGCCTACGGTCACGTCTACCAGCGGTGGGCGGGTGGTAGATAGGCATGGCGACGTTCCTATGCCAAGGAAGCGTGCTGTGTGCTCGGACGTCGTCAGCAAGCGGGAGGCAAAGCAGACGCGGATGCGGTCGCCGCGCCCTTTGGAGTCATCGCCGACCTTGTCCTCACCTGTTCCGGGCATGGCGGGGTAGGCCAGGCGGTTGGATGAGTGGGCTTGCACCCCCGCATCATTAGGGCTATCACCGACGCATGACCCACAATGGGGGGACGCCCCGCCAGCTGCTCCGGTTGGTGTGCCTCGAGTCGGCCGGGTCGACTCCCCCCGGTCGTGGTGAGGCGGTATGGCTCATGACCTATGAGCGGCCCTCGTCTAGCGGGCCCATTGCCAACAGGTCAGGGCTTTAGAGCCCTGCCGCTTACGTCCCGGTATGCATTCTTTGTTTCTTTTCAATCTGATAGTTGAGTTTTTGGAGTGTGATTGACCTATACTTTTTCGATAGTGGCCAGATATTGATAGGTTTGAGCATCGCCCTGCCTCTCATGCGGGAGGAGTGGAGGCCTCGCCTGTAGTGGGTCACGATGAGTAGCAAGGAGAGCAGGGTGGCGGCGGCATGACCTTCCCCTCTAGGGGTTGTGCCCTCCCGGTCGGTCGTAAGTATGGCAACAGCGGCAGTGACGATGTTGGCGGCGATCCTAGTGGCGAGGTGGAGGTTGGGTTAGAGGTGACCCTTGTGACCCCTCCCCCAATAGTCATGGTGGAAGAGAGGAGGTAGATCAAGCTCCCTGCCTCACCCAATGGAGGGACGCATGGCTCGCCCTCCTGGTCGGAGCTATCGGGGTTAGGAGGAGACATGGCTAGACCAGAGGCCAAACAACCACTGGTAGGCCATGAGGTCAAGGAGGTGGAGATCCCCTACCCTGGTGATGCAGGCACCAAGGTGGAGCCACCGGTGATCCCACCGTCATAGGAGCTAGCGGTGGTCCGGTCGTCATCTAGGCCTTCTAGCGGGTTGAGCGCGACCACCCACCTGGTGTGGCCCTGCCCCGATGACCTGAGGAAGGCATGGTTCATCCTTTAGGATGGGGAGGAGGTGTAGCTCTAGGACATACTTGGGGGGAGGGGACTCGCGATGGAGTCCGATCTCGCCCAAACTAGGGTGAGGCTAGAGGAGGCCATGGAGCGGGTCAAGGTCGTCCATCAGGCGGTTATGGTTGACCTGCCCTGTGTCATAGATGTAAGTTTTCTATGTTCATCCTTGATTCCTTGGTCTTTCGCTGGTTGCCTCAGCATGTCCGCTTCTCGTTTTGTAGGGTCTGGAAGAGATGTTGAGCCGCAAGTCCCGTTTCCTCTAGGAAGAGCATGCTCGGATGGAGCGGGAGGCCATGGCGTCAAGGCAGGTCACTGAGCTCGAGCACCAACTAGAGTCCACCCACCATGAGTCTCAAGACTGGGCGGTCAAGGTGACAGAAGCGCGGGCGGCGGAACTACTCGCGGTGGAGTGGGTGACTATCGCTGAGCGGGGGCTTGACACGACAAAGGTCCACCAGGCAGAGGCCAAGGTAGTGCTCCAGAAGTCCCTATTGAAGACCAAGGCAGCGTTTGAGAGTTCCCTAGAGGCTTTGGAGTCAGAGCAAAAGGCCCGATCGGAGGTCAACTAGGAAGTGCTCGCGCTCTGGGGCCAGATGGTTGGGACGGAGGAGTTGAACGCTCGGCTACATGAGCAGGTGACTTGGCAGTAGGAAGGACTCTCCATCCTTGAGAACATCTACCTCGGTATGTACCTGTTCTATTTTTGGTTGATGTCTTGGCTTTTCCTTTCCCTTGCTTCTGAGCCTGTCATCCTTCTTCCAGAACTGGGCGAATGGGTTGGGTCGCTGGAGTAGGACCTGGAGATGGCCATGGCAATGATTGGTCGGAGAGTGAAGGCATTGGCCAAGTACCTTGAAGAGCGACATGCTCTTGAGGGGGAGCTTGACCATATCCACAATGTTACCTAGGTCATCATCTTGGAGAAGTTTGGGTTGGCACCGAGCACCAGCACGCCTGCCATCCGATAGGCAGATGTCTCGGATGAAGTTCGGGCGCTTATCTCTGATGGGATGTTCTACAGGACATCGGGGTTGCTGACTTTGGTGGAGACACACCACTCGGACCTAGACTTCGCTGCCATCTGCAGCGGGTACATGGATGGCTGGAGCACGGACACCATCCATGCGCTTGGGGAAAGCTTGCTGCCATACGCCTAGTTGGTGGCAGAGCAAGTCTCCACGCAATGGGTGATGGAGGCTCACCATGTAAGCGTGGCTGAAGGCGTGTGCCAGGCAGACGTCGCCTAGCCTACGGATGGAGTAGAGCCTGGGTTGGAAGCAAATGTCGTCCCACCTTTGACCGAACCGAACGTCACCCCATTGGAGAGCAAGCAGCCTTTATCTTCACCGGTCACGCCGTCAGCCGATCCCGCTGGGCGGCCACAATAGAAATTAGAGTAGAAGTACTTAGCATATGTAAAGGATAAGTTCATGGGGAAGCCCTTGTGTGAACAGTTGTATTGACGAATACATCAATTTTTGTTTTGTGATGAATCACTTCATTCAGGGAAGCTTGTCCCATCCGTTCCTTATTTTTACCCTAGCATAACTTTGTTTTTTATTCTTTCTTTTTCGCACCTGCCCATTTGAATCATAGGCTGCAACCTTAAGAACTCGGGCGTGGCCCATGAGGCTCAGCTGCTCATAACCGTAATTCATGGCGGGGTGTGATCGGTCGGAATGTGTAAAGCATAAGTTACATAGGGTAATTAAAGGAATGGACTACCCTTTCGTTCGGGTAAAAAGTATTTACTTATGATAGTAAAAAAGAGAGGTGGTATTGCACCCTCGTGGAGCCCCCGAGCAACCTGGACCGAAAGTGTTCGAGCCGAGGTGCTTTGTAGGAGTGAACGTTGAATGAAAGAAAGCGGTAAGACCAAATGTAGGGAAAGAGACGACGTAACTGTTCGATGTTCCAAGTGTTGGTGAGAACATTGCCGTTGTCGTCCTTTAGTCGGTAGGCGTCCGATCAGATCACCTCGGTCACCATATAGGGTCCTTCCCATGGTGGAGAGAGTTTGTGTTTCTCCTTGGTCGATTGGGTCCTTCGAAGCACGAGGTCACCGACCTCGAGGATCCTCCCTTTGATTTTCCTTTCGTGGTACCTACGGAGAGTTTGCTAGTAGCGAGCAGAGTAGATGATGGTCGTCTCATGGGCCTTCTTGAGCTAGTCGACTGCGTCTTGCTAAGCCTCTGTGGCTCGGTCACGGTCGAAGGCATTCACTCTCGGGACACCGTGATCGAGGTTGGAGGGTAGCACTGCTTCAGCTCCGTAGGCCAGGAAGAAGGGTGTGAACCCTATGGATCGATGTGGGGTCATTCTTAGGCTCTAGAGGATTGCTAGGACCTCTATACCCCATCATCCGGCATACTTGTTGAGTTAGTTGAAGGTGCATGGCTTGAGTCCTTGGAGGACCATGCTATTAGCTCGCTCGACCTAGCCGTTAGTCCACGGCTGTCCGACCGAGGCCTAGTCAATCCTGTTGCTGTATCCATCACTGAAGTCCAGGAACTTCTTCCTGGTGAAGTTAGTTCCATGGTCAGTGATGATACAGGTAGGAACGCCAAACTGGTGGATGATGTCGAGGAAGATTTGACCGCCTCTTCTGAGTGAATGTTGGTGATGGGCTTGGTCTCTATCCACTTGGTGAATTTGTTGACCGCTACGAGTAGGTGAATGAAGCCACCTAGGCCTTTTTTGAGGGGTCCTACCATGTCAAGGCCCTAGACCACAAACAACCAGGTGATGGGGATGGTTTGAAGCTCCTATGCTGGCAAGTGTATTTGCTGAGCGTAGAACTGGCATCCCTCACACCTACGGATGACCTACTCTGCATCTTGTAGCACGGTGGGCTAGTAAAAACCTTGGCAAAAGGCTTTTCTGACCAGCGACCTCGGGGCCACGTGATGTCCATAGATTTCGGCATGGACCTCGAGGAGGAGCTACTTGCCTTGGTCGGTAGGGACGCACTTCATGAGTACTCCTAATGGACTTCGTTTGTAAAGTTTGTTACTGAACATGACGAATGTCTTGGTGCATCGAGCGATCCATCGTGCTTCAGTCCTTTTAGGTGGGAGAACCTTCTTGAGGAGGTGGGCAAGTAGCGGTGCTTGCCAGTCGGCTTGATCGAGTGCCACCACGGTGGCATCGGTGGGCGGCGGCATCACGGAGACACTAGGGTCAGAGCCCTTGAGTGCCGAGTCAGCATCAGGGTGTGTTTGGATCAGACCTTCTAGGATGCAGACAGATGGTTCGTGAAGGTTGTTGATGAAGACCACGTCCAAGGATGGAACCCGCCTAGCAGCCAATTTTGCGAGAAAATCAGTGGCATCATTGTCCTTTCGGGGGACATGGTGTAGCTTGATCCCCTAGAATTTGTCCTTGTGCTTGCGCACCTCCTAGCAGTATGCTATCATGAGGGGGCTTTTGCAAGAGGACTCCTTCATGACCTAGTTGATGACCACTCTGAGTCACCGCGGACGTAGAGCCGCATAGCGTCGAGCTCAATGGCGATGCGCAGTTCGTTGATGAGGGCCTCGTATTCCATGGTGTTGTTTGAGGCCAAAAAGTGGAGGCGAATTGCGTAGTGGAGCCTACTCCCGTCCGGGGAGATCAGAACCACTCCAGCCCCTGAGTCGAGCGCCATTAAGGACCCATCGATGTATATCGTCTAGTACTCATGGATGATGTCTGGGGTTGGGAGCTGGACCTCCATCCATTCGGTGACAAAGTCCATGAGAGTTTGAGACTTAATAGCGATACGGGGGATATACCTGATGTCATGGCCCATTAGCTCGAGTGCCCACTTGGAGATTCATCCCGCGGCATTGTGGTTGCGGATGATGTCTCCAAGCGGGTATGAAGTGACGACCGAGACTTCATGGTCGGTGAAGTAGTGCAGGAGCTTTTGGGTCGCCATCAGCATGACGTATAGGAGTTTTTGCACCTGGGGGTACCGGACCTAGGGGCCGACGTCAATGATGCTTTGAGGCTCTCCAAAGCTTGCTATGCTTCCTCAGTCTAGACGAAAGCATTCACATTTTTGAGAAGCTTGTAGAGAGGCATCTCCCATTCGCTGAGCTAGGAGATGAAATGACTCAGGGCGGCCAAATAGCTGGTGAGCCTCTGTACGCCCTTGATGTTGTGTATAGGGCCCATGTTGGAGATGACTGTGATTTTTTGGGGTTGGCCTCGATACCACGTTCAGACATGATGTATCCAAGCAGCTTCCCCTTCGAAACCCCGAAAACATATTTTTCGGGATTCAATTTGATGTTGAACCTTTGGAGGTTCATGAATGTTGCGGCCAAGTTTGTGATCAAGTCGCAAGCTTGAGCTGTTTTGACCACTATGTCATCAACATAGATGGCGATTGTTGGTTTTGGCTGCCCGACTTGGTCAAGCTGATCGAGTGGATTGATTTGATCGATGAAGCATTGTTGCATGCACCATTGATAGGTGGCGCCAGCGTTCTTCAGGCCAAAAGGCATGGTTATGTAACAGTATGAACCATACAAGGTGATGAACAAGGTTACGAGCTGGTTAGACTCTTTCATCATGATTTGGTGATAGCGTAAGTAGGCATCTAGAAAGGAGAGGATCTCGCATCCCGAGGTGGAGTCAACTATCTGGTCTATGCGTGGCAAAGGAAAATGATCCTTTAGACACGCCTTGTTGAGGCTGGTATAATCAACACACATTCTCCATTTCCCGGTCTTCTTTTTGACAAGAACAGGATTGGCAAGCCAGTCGGAGTGGTATACCTCCCTGATGAATCCGGCTGCCAAAAGTTTGGTGACCTCCTCGCCTATGGTCCTATGCCTCTCATCATCAAAATGATGCAGGTGTTGCTTGGCGGGCTTTGAGCCCGGGATGAGGCGTAGTGCGTGCTCGGTGACCTCCCGTAGTATGCCTGGCATGTCAAAAGGTTTCCATGCAAAGACATCACGATTGGTGCATAGAAAGTTGGTGAGCTCATGTTCCTATTTGGCCGGGAGCTGGGTCCCGATCCGCACCATCTTGGTAGGGTCAGGGGGGTCGATCCCCACCGCCTTAGTTTCCTCGAGTGGATAGAAGGCAATCAAGGAGGTTGGCTTATTGCAGTGTAGGATTGCTGGGGTCAACAACTCCCTAAGCCACGGGAGCTCAGATGAGTTGATGACGGCAGTGGTGAGCTCAAAATGCTCATGGTCGCACATGTAGGCGTGCAAAATGGTGCTACCCACGGTGATGACGCCATTCGGTCCCGTCATCTTCAGCTTGAGGTAGGTGTAGTTGGGGATCGCCATGAACTTGGCGTAGCATGGCCGCCCCAAGATGGCATGGTAGGACCCTAGGAAGTCCACCACCTCAAAGGTAAGCACCTCTGAGCGGAAGTTGGCTCAGTCGCCAATGTGATGGGCAGATTGATTTGCCCTAGTGGGTATGCCTGTGCTCCTAGGATCACGCCGTGGAAGGGAGAGCTTGTCGGGTGGAGCTCTGACCGAGGGATGTGCATGGCGTCGAGGGTGTCGACGTAGAGGATGTTGACGCCGCTACCTCCATCCATCAGCACTTTGGTGAGGTGCTTCTTACGGACAATGGGATCGACGATGACCGGGTAGTGATCTGGTCTAGCGACGTGGGAATGATGGTCCCTCTGATAAAAAGTGATCAGAGATTCTAACCAGCGAAGGAAGGTGGGGACGGCCATTTTGGCAACGCATGCCTCTCTATAGCGCACTTTGTGCTGGCGCATGGAGTAGATGGCATCAGATCCCCTGAAGATCATGAGGCATTCCTTGGGGTCGAGAAAGCCATCCCCATCCTTGCCCACCGTGCCTCGTTTCTTGACTGCTGCCTCCTTGCCCTTTCCTTCTTTCGGGCTGCTAGCCTATCGCAGGAAGTGCTTGAGGAGCTCACAGTCCTTGTAGAGGTGCTTGATAGGGTAAGCGTGGTTGGTGCACGAGCTATCCATGAGCTTCTTGAAGTGGTCAGGCTGGCCCTGCTGGGGCTGCTTGTGCACGTGATCAGCTATGGCAACCAACGTAGAGTTGGCCGGTTGGCACATATCCTTCTTGTTTATTTTGCCCCTCTATGTGGAGGGGCCCTCATCTTAGTCCTCGTGCTTGGCCTTGCCCTTGTCCCAACCTCCGTTGAAGACCGCTCCGACTACCTCCTCGCTGGAGGCGTGGTTTGTGGCGACGTTGAGCAGGTCACGTGTGGTTTGGGGCTTCAAACATCCAAGCTTGTGGATCAGGGACTCGCAGGTTGTCCTAGAGAGGAATGCGCTGATGATGTCCGCATCGACGACATCAGGAAGGGAGTTGCATTGTTTCGAGAACCTATGGATGTAATCATGTAGGGACTCATTGGGCTCCTATTGGTAGCTCTTGAGGTCCCAGGAATTCCTAGGGTGAACATACGTCCCTTAGAAGTTCTTGATGAAGACCCTCTTGAGGTCTGCCTAGTCACAGATGCTGTTAGGCAGGAGGAATTCGAGCCATGCTCGAACATGCTCCCCCACATAGATGGGGAGGTACTGAATTATGAAGTGGTCATCATCCACTCCTTTGGCTCAGTAGATGAGCCAAAAGTCTTCAAGCCATATACCAGGATTCGTCTCCCTAGTATATTTGGCGACGTTGGTAGGCGGTCGAAAGCGCTATGGGAATGACGCTCTCTAGATGCATCGGCCAAAGGCCCAGGGTCCTAGGCCATCCGGGCTAGGACTCCGGTCGTCTGGTCAGCGACCATGCTTGGGGTGTGTTTCACCGCTCCCCTCGATGGTTTGGGCGGGACCCATGCTGCCTGCTCTCACCGCCACCCGGTGGATGTCATCATCATGCTGGCCCTGACGCCGGTTGCTAATGATGCTGTGAGCATCTCGGTTTGGCCCGAGGCATTCACGCATAGGTGGCCGGTGTGGAGCGGGTGTGGGGTCAGGCCATGGCGCAGCTGCGCCCTCCTGTTCCACGCTCGGCGGTCGTAGTGGTGAGCGAATGGAGCAGTTGGACTGGCGCCCCCCATTCCCTCGATAGGAAAAGAGGCTACGAGTCGGTGGCACGATGCGGAGCTCTCCACCAGCACCCAAAGGTTTCGGTGGACCGCCTGCTCCTATGGGTCGATAGGCTCGGGAAGGCCGCGCAGAAGCATCGCCGCCATGGTGATGTTCTAGCCAGCCTGAGTGAACTATTGGGGATCATTCCCCCCATTGATGATGTTGCGCTGGACCTAGCTGGCGTGACCTAGGGCACCGCTCGCTGGGTTATGCGCGCGCAGCACAGCATGCTACGCCGAGCATGCCAACACAGTTGGCGATTGGTTCTGCCGCCTTTGTCATAGCTCCTCGCCATGCTCTTGCACACACATGAGGGCCTCCGCACGAGGGTCTGGAGGGGTGTGGGTCTATAGAGACTCTGCTACCACCGGCGGCTGTCCCAGAGCATCTGCCATAGCGCACTCCCAGGACAGAGGGTGGCTAGGTGCCATGACGTCGCCGATGCTAGAGCCGTCGCTCTCAACCTCATCATCCATGAGGTCGTGGAAAGAGGCAGGAGCATAGCTCACCATCCCACAAATTCGGATGTGAGAGGAGGCGGCGCCAGCATCCTTCGGTGCCCTCGTGCGTACGTGTCTGCAGGGACGCGAGGCCATAGGGGAACCGGTTGCATGGCGGTCGTGGCGAGGACAACAGGGTCCCTCTAGAGAGTCGGCGGAAAATATAAAAAAGCGAGTAAAGAACAGTATGTACGTGACCCACAGTGGGGTTTGAGCCCAGTGTAGGCTCGGAGCGAAGCGTAGGCACCTCATCGTTGAAGATACTAGGTGTCCTGGAGCTGATGAAGGATGCTCCTCCTCCGATGGGTGCTAGGACAAGTGCCTCCTCATGGAGGTGAAGCATGCCAAGCCGGTCAGCGACAAAGTCTAGGCTTCCAAAGAGGAAGGCCTAAGACAGCTCAAAGACGGGAGGAACCCACATCCCAACAGGTGGGATAGAGGGAAAATCTAGCGAGCCGAAGCGAGTCATATCACTTGAGCCCGCCATGCCGAAGATGGCGGAAAGGTGGGCCATCCGATGACCAAAGGCATGAACATACGTCGTCTTCCCCACGGACGGCGCCAACTGTCGGTGCGAAAAGTGACCAACTAGTAAATATTTGTCGTTTTGTCGTATATTGTGATCGGATGTGGCCTAACACTCAATGACACATGGTTTATACTGGTTCAGGCAATGTGCCCTACATCCGGTTTGAGTCGGTCGGTGAATTTATTCCTGAGCCCAGGTGCTCGAAGTTTGATGTGGGGTTACAAACGAGAGGTAGTAAGATGGGGGTATCAGAGGTCTGGTCGGACTCCGGACCGAAGGGCCAAGAGTGACGGGAGCTCCGACGTGCGTTAAGTGTTCGAACATATGCTCTGTCTGGCTTTGGAGTTCTAGAGCCAAGTAGAGAGAATTGGAATCAACTGTCTGAATCGTTAGTTGTCCAAATCATCCTTCTTTTGGAGAGAGCGCATCCCCATTTATAGATGAAAGGGACGGCTTTACAAGAGAGAGAGAGTGTGTGTGCTACCTAGTCTTGTTGCCCACACCGTCGGGTATAAGGTGGTTTGTCGACGCCCATAATACTGTTGATGGCTGGATGCATGTGGTTGGTTCCACTGCGTTCTTCTGGTTTGACAAATGTTGGCGCCTACCATACCGTAGGATAAATGTCGGCGCCCATAACACTATTCATGTTCTGACATGTCTGGAAGGTTGTAGAGCACCCTTTCTGACATGACCTGATGGCACTGTCCTGCAGATGTGCAGGGTACGGTCCTCGGTATTGCGGTTGACTTGAGAGCCCTTCCTTACTTGCTCTGCCTGATTCTTTGGGTTCTTACCGAGCGGGCGTCCCCGTTCGATCGTTTCCCAGTCGGCTCCGACCGCGCTGGTCGGAGGAGAGTTGTAAGCAGAGGTTCGGTGTACTCCGAGTCGGAGAAGCAGGTCGGAGTCAGAAGCGAGCGTCGTCCTCTCCTTTGCCAGGCCTTCCAATCGAAGAGGCGGGCCGAAGTCGGAAGCGAGTGTCGTCCTCTCCTTGGCCAGGCCTTCCGGTCGGAGAGGCAGGTCAGAGTCGGAAGCAAATGCCTTTCCTCTTTGGCCTGGCCTTCCGTGGTCAGGCTTTTCAGTCAGAGGCTGGATCGCCCTTCTGGTCTGTCGTTAGGTTTTTGGGCCGGCCCAGGAGTCGTGCGTCGTTCGTAACGTTGTCTGCTGGGCCGAGCTTTTGCTGAGAATTAGGTCCATGAGGGACCCCTGGTTTATGAACCCGACATAAAGTATTCATAATTTGCTTATATATGTTGTTTATATTCCTATTTCAGGATACAGATAAACCAAGTGGAGCTATCACTATTGTTACTGGGTTTCTATGTGGGATCAACCAATCTTTGTCCCACCTCATCCCCTATACGAAACAATACTGTGATTTTCATTATGAAATAATTGTTTAGCTTCTTGCCGTCGATCAGTAGTTTCTCATTTTTTTTAAAAAAAAACGAGCATAATCTGTTATCATCGTTTTGGTACTTGATCTTCACACAGTCACAATCCTTGTTTCCTTTTAACATGTTCTCAAGGAGAAAAGTGGCAAGATCGGTATTGTTGATGCATTCAAGGGTGGAGGCAGATCATCAGCTTGCTCTTGAGCTCGCATAAGAAAACTAACCTCTATAGAAAACACTGAATATATCTTAACTCAAAAGTGCATCCATTTAATAAATAATAGAGTACAAAAAGGCACCGATCAATATCAGGTGGTATTGACAATGTTTAATATGACTACATAAGATAAATTGTCGTGACATTTTTCAAATGGATGCAATTTGATATTGGAGGTCCAATCATTCCTGTAGTTCACTTCCTGAGGTTATCTTGTACTCTTATGTTGATGTTTATTTTATGTTATAGGTCATAGAACATTCTTACCTTAAGCTGGCAATGAAGCGTGTTGTGCTTCTGTTAGTTGCATAGTAGTATTCTTTAATAACAAAAATGGACAGCCCCCTCGCTCACTTCTGGTATGGAAGCTCTACATTCTTTCAGATGCATCATGGATGCAGCTTTTATGTTTCTGTGGAACTTGTTTACTAGAGCTTATTTAAAATCGGTCAGACACAATAGGCCATATTATTGAACTCTATTCAAACTGGTTTCACAATAGCAGCACTCCATGTAGCCGCGCAGCAACGCCGCGCGTTGCTTTCTAGTTTCGGTACGAAATCAAACACGGCCTTTGGAAGAGTTCCTTCCCAAGTTTCGTGAGTTGCAAACGGTGAGCCTCTCACAGTTGACAGTTCCACGGTGCTAAACCAAAATCAGAGCGCCATTTGGATTTTGGAGGACTCTTAATTACATACTAGTTCTCAAAAAAAAAGTTGTAGGCTACTCCAATGCTTGAGCAACGGTCAAGGGTTGGATTGGAGATCATTAAGGGCTCGTTCGATTTAGCTCAAACCAGGCTAGGAATAATTCTGGTTGACAAAACTTATTCAAATTAGACAACGAATCCAAGCTGGAATATTTCCAGGGAGTCGTTCCCCTTCAACCGAACGTGGCCTAAGGAGGAGATTAGTTCATTTCCTGCTTAATCTCATTGAATCCTCACCATGGACTCCGACGAGCTCTTTCTCCCTGGCGAGTGGCGATCTCTGTCGCCGCTGCCTCCTTCCCGACCGGCCAACGACCATGGCCTCCTAGGATCACCTTGACTTGGTTGTTGTTAGTGCAAACTGCAAAGTGGCCACAGGAATTGCTCGAGCAGAAGTTGCAACTTGCAAGTGGCGCGTACAGGGTACTCGACGAAGAATAGCAAATGATTATTTCACATATACATATACATATGAACGAGCTTAAATTTACATGTTCATGTTTATATTCGACAATACAAATATACTACGGAGAACAAAGGTGTTTATCACAATAAGGCATTACAAGTGAAACTTTTGATTCCTGGGAAACAGTTGATACCTGACCATGTTGAAACTTATAGAATCACTAGGAGCATAGATCTAGCCGGGTACTTGCTGTTGAATAGTATCATGAATCCTAGAACATCTACTAGAGCAGTAACAGTAGGTAGAACGAGAGAAAGGGAGAGGTAAAAGATGGACGTGTCAAACCTGACACTGCAGTGGAGGAAGATCCACTCGCGTCCGCCATGGAGTCGATGTCTGCGCTAGGGCAGCGACGGTCGGTGAAGACGGCGTCGGTGATGCGCAGTGGCGACCGGCGGTGAAGGCAGTGGAGTTCGGTGGTGGCGTGGCTGGTGGCTTCTCGTAACTGGCAGCGTGCCCTCTAGATCGGATTAGGGTTTGGTGTTGGTGGGGAGCTCGGCTCAGGCGAACCTCGTGACTTGAGCCGTTGGCCCCCACTCTATTTATTGCACAATGTGACAGGGGCCCTCTAGCCATAGTCGTTGGGCCTAGTTTGGCATTAGAGATCAATCTAATAATCTCTCCCTTGATCTCCTACCATCTTTCAATTTCATATCATTTACTTTTGTTCATTCCATTACAGATTAGCGCATAGAGCATGTTTCATCGTCACGGTCAATTACCGATAGATTTAACAGCTACAACACACTACTCTGCTCTGAAATAGATACTTAACTTTTGGGTCTTATTTTGTCCAGGAATTATAGGCTTTCCCTTAAACCCATGCCGGCTACATGTTCTCTAAACACGTTGGGTGGTAAGCCTTTTGTAAGCGGATCCGCGAACATCTTTTCGGTACTTATATGCTCAAGACTTATGACATGATCTCAGACTTTATCTTTCACAACATAATAGTTTATGTCAATGTGTTTGGTAGCACTGCTTGACTTATTGTTGTGAGCATACTGTACTATCGGATTATTATCGCAGTATAACTTAAGTGTTCTATAGATGTCGTCAACCACGTTCAAACTAGGTACGAACTTCTTTAGCCAGTTCACCTACCCCGTTGCCTCATAACACGCTACAAACTCGACATACATTGTGGACGATGTAGTGACGGTTTGCTTTGAGCTTTTCCATGAAATAGCTTCCCCTGCGAGAGAGAATACATATCTAGACGTGGATTTTCTATCATCTCCCGCATAATCAGAATCTGAATACCCCACTATATGGAGGGAATCTGATCTTCTATACGTCATCATGAGGCCTTTCGTTCCTTACAAATAACGCAAGACTTTCTTTACTAATTTCCAGTGTTCTGTTCCAGGATTGCTCTGAAATCTACCAAGTAACCCGGTAACAAATGCCAAGTCAGGGCGCGTACATACTTGAGCATATTGCAAGCTTTCGATAGCTGAAGCATATGAAACCGCTTTCATTTGATCGATCTCATATTGGTTCCTAGGGCATTGAAAATCCCCATATCTGTCGCCCTTGACTATAGGAGCAGATGAGGGACTACATTTGTGCATACTGAATTTCTTTAAGATTCTTTCTATGTATGCCTTTTGTGATAGTCCTAATACCCCTTTACTTCTATCTTGGTGAATCTCGATCCCTAGAATGAACGAGGCTTCACCAAGATCTTTCATATCAAATTTTGAGGACAAAAACTTCTTTGTCTCCAGTAGTAGACTGACATCACTACTAGCAAGTAAGATGTCGTCCACATACAGGACAAGGAAGATAAACTTCCCATTCTTAAACTTTGCATAGACACAATTCTCCTCAACATTCTCTTTAAACCCAAAATTTCTTATTGTCTAATCAAACTTCAAGTACCACTGTCTTGAAGCTTGTTTTAATCCATAAATGGATTTCTTTAGGCGGCATCCCATTTGTTCTTTTCCTTCCATGACAAAACCTTTTGGTTGTGCCATGTAAACATTTTCCTCCAAGTCTCCATTGAGAAATGCCGTCTTTACATCCATCTGATGTAATTCTAAATCGTAATGTGCCACTAATGCCATTATGATTCCGAAGGAATCTTTACATGAGACTGGAGAAAAGGTCTCATTGTAATCAATCCCTTCTCTTTGCGTAAAGCCTTTTGCCATAAGTCATGCTTTATATCTCTCTATATTCCCTTGAGAGTCAAGTTTTGTTTTGTATATCTCTCTATATTCCCTTGAGAGTCAAGTTTTGTTTTGTAGACCAATTTACAGCCTACTATTTTGGCTCCTTTAGGAATTATTTCCAAGTCTCAAACTTTATTGGCATTCATAGATTTCATTTCATCTTCCATAGCCTCAAGCCACTTTGATGAATGATCACTTCTCATGGCTTCTTCAAATAAGGTGGGATCATCCTCCATTTGAAATTCCTCAGTATTATATACTTCATAGTCAGCAGGAATAGCTTATCTTCTAACTCTTTGAGACCTTCGAGAGGCCTCCACATTTGGCACATCTTCTATTTGAGGTTGTTGTTGCTCCCCCTCATGTGTGGCAATAGGTTCTACAGGATCCTGAAGAATAGGTTCCTCATCGTCATTCATTGTTGCCATAGGCAGAATAACAATAGGCGCTGGCACCACAGTATCTTGCACTGTTGGTGCAGCGATAGCAGGTAGTGAGAAAAATGGCTCATGAATCATTGGAGTGGGCGCATACACTCGCTTCTCTTCAAGGTCAATTTCTCGAGCTACCATGCTCCCCCTCATCATTTCATCCTCTAGGAAGACAGTGTGTCTCGTTTTCACAAACTTTGTATGTCTATCTGAACAGTAGAAACGAAAACCTTTTGACTTTTCTGGGTAGCCAATGAAATGGCAACATACTATTTTAGGATCTAGCTTCCCAATGTTTGGGTTAAATACTTTAGTCTTAGCAGGACTCCCCCACAAACGTAAGTGGTTTAGTGAGGGTACTCTTCCTATCCACAACTCATACGGTGTTTTGGGCACCGACTTACTTGGTACTCTATTGAGAATATGAATGGCGGTTTTTAATGCCTCCATCCACAGGCTCAATGGTAAGGTGGAGTAACTTATCATACTGCGCACCATATCCATTAGGGTACGATTGCGCCTTTCAGCTACTCCATTCTACTGAGGTTTGCCCGGTGTAGAATACTGGGCTACTATGCCATTCTCCTGTAAGAACCTTGCAAAAGGTCTAGGAACTTGGCCATATGGGGTATGCTGACCGTAGTACTCCCCCCCACGGTCAGACCTGACTATCTTAATCTTTAAATTGTGTTGGTTTTCAACTTCTGCCTTAAATATCTTAAATTTATCCAATGCTTCTATTCTTTCTTTGATTGGATAAATGTAGCCATAACGGGAGTAATCATCTGTGAATCTTATGAACGAATCATAACTATCCACACTCTTTACAGGAAACGGACCACAAATGTCTGTGTGAATAATCTATAAAATTCCTATGCTTCGTTTGGCATCTTTCTTAATTTTCTTTACATACTTTCCTTTTATGCATTCTCTGCATTGTTCTAAATCTGAGAGCTCTAATGGAGGAAGAATATCATTCTTAACTAGTCTTTCTATTCTCCCCCTCAAAATATGGCCTAAACGATAGTGCCATAATTTCAACAATGCATCGTGAGCTCTCTTTCATTTTCTGTTTACATCCGCAGATGAGGATACGTTCTCATTGTCGCACGCAACGTTCCCATCATCGCATACAACATTCACATCATCACGTAGTGATAACAAATAAAGCTCATTTTGTAAGATAGCAAGACCAACACATGCATTATTAAATGTTATCTTACATTTGTCATTTCCAAAATGGCAATCATATCCATCATTGTCCAAGCATGAAACACTAATCAAGTTTCTCTATAAAGAGGGAACATAAAGTACATCTCTGAGTAAAAGTGTGAAGCCATCAGCAAGCTCTAGAGAAAGATTGACAATGGCTTCAACGTCTGCTCAGACTCCATTTGCAACTTTAATGTGTCTTTCTTTTCTTTGCGTAGTCCTCTTCGAACGGAATCCCTATAAAGAATTAGCAACATGAACAGTTGCACCTAAGTCAATCCACCAAGTAGATTTTGAATACTGTACATACAGGGATTCATTTATGAACATAATAATGTTCTCACCTTTCTTTGCCATGATCATCTTTAAGTAGTCGGGACAATCTTTCTTATAATGTCCCATCTTCTTACAATAGAGACACTGGTCTTTTTCTACTATGAACTTGTTCTGCTGAGGCTGATGCAGCATGGGACCCTTTCCCTTTGACTTTGAGGAGGAGTTAGGATTAGTATTCTTTTTCTTGTTGTCTTTAAGATAATTGATAGTGCTACCATTGGAAGCTTTCATTCTCTCCTCCTCTTGCACACACATAGCCATGAGCCTCTCCATGTCCCACTTCTTGGGTTGTATGTTGTAGTTGACAACAAAAGTGTCAAACTCTTTTGGCAAGGAAGCAAAAATCAGATGGATAAAGAACTCTTCCTTGAGAGCCAGATCCATTGGTTTTAGCTTGGATGCTAAATTGCTCATCCTTAGTATGTGCTCTCTTATGCCACCATTACCAGAATACCTCTCTATCACCAGCTGCTTTATCAGCTGGGTAGCATATGTCTTTGAAGAGCTAGTGAACTGACTCTTTATTCTATCAAGGTGCTCGGTGACCGTGTCACACTTTAGGATTGAGCCCACAATTTGTAGGCTCAATCATGTTCTTTATCACAGCCAAACATTTCTTATTGGTAGTGACCCACTTCCTATGCTCAAGGTCATATGACATCTTTTGGGATACAAAATCCATCTCTCTGGTTGCCCAAGCGGCATCAGCCTTGTTTGTCTCCCTCACCAGTGCCATAGGCTCTGTGGGACATGGTGAGGTAACTACCCAGTCCACCTCAGCCAAGATGATGGCTAGATCAATCTTTTTCTTCCACTATGTGTAGTTATCACCTTTGAGAGTGGAGATCTCTTTGATACAACCCATTAAGTTGCATCCGCCTAAAAACACAATTCCTATTGAGTGAGAACATAAATAATAACAATAACAATTACATGCTTTAGTTCCAATGTTGGTCAAAATTAAAACATACAATTGTCCTCTACACTAATTCTACATCACTGTTGGACAGAATTAGAATTAATGCAGGACAAAACTCATCATAATATTGCCTTTAATCAATGTTGGTCAGAATAATAACAATATTATAATAAACTAAAAACATATCCATTTTTCAAAATTAAATTCTCCTGTTGGTTCGAATTTAATAATGAAAATAACAACTTTAAATACGCAGCAGAAAAAAAATGAACTTATTTTCTTGAATTTTCCCCATAGGAAAAATACTTTTTCTATTTTTTTTCTTTTGAGCCAATTTGCATTTTCAATTTTCTAGGAAAAAGAAAAAAGGAAAATGAGGGCTCATTCTTCCTCTCTCGGCCCAAAACCGGCAAAAGGCCAGCTCGGCCCATTGCCTCCACGCGCGAGCTACCACCTAGGCCGCAACGTGGGCCTGGGCCAGCAAAGCGCCGCAACGTGCTCGCTTGCCTGCGCCACGATGCGGCCCATGCATCCGGCGCCGTTGGATTCAATCGGACGACCGAGCGGTGAGATCAGGTGAACAAAAACCTTCGATGCTGGCCTCCTCCCGAACCCTAACCCTCATTCACGCCTCTCCTTCTCTCTCTCACTCTCTCAGCCGTAGCAAGCGCACCGAGCGAGCGAAGCAGTGGAGCGGGCAGCCATGGCATCGTCGCCGGCCCCCTCACCGACGTGCACGCTCCCCAGCGGGTGAGCGCGCCGCCATCAAGTGACCTGGCTATGGCGCCCCCTTGGCTGAGCCCGGTGAGCAACTCCCCGGCTTGGCCCTTTCTTCTCCTCACACGCCGACGAGGTAGCAGTGCTGCGCAGCGGCGAGGTAGGCCTCCCCTTCCCCAACACCCCCCTCTAATTTCTTCATCTATTGTGGATTTTCTTCTCGGACTTCATCCGATTTGGGATTAGGGTTAGGGTTAAATCAAGTTAGGGTTAGGGTTTTCTGTTCTATTCTTCTTCTTCCTGAATTGATTGCGGGTTTAGGGTTCGGTTTCGAGTAGACTTGAAACCGAGCCCTCCTGCTCTTCTTTCTTTTACCTAGTTAGGGTTAGGGTTAGGAAAACTCTCTTTCTTCTCATATCCTAACTAGATCTGAATGGTTCTCTGCTTTCTTGTCTATTTCCCCATTCTAGATCTAAAAACCCTAGAAATTATGGCTCTGATACCATTGTTGAAACTTATAGAATTACTAGGAGCATAGATCTAGCCAGGTACTTGCTGTTGAATAGTATCATGAATCCTAGAATGTCTACTAGAGCAGTAACTGTAGGTAGAATGAGAGAAAGGGAGAGGTAAAAGATGGACGTGTCAAACCTGACACCGCAGCAGAGGAAGATCCACTCGCATCCACCATGGAGTCGATGTCTACGCTAGGGCAGCGACGGTCGATGAAGACGGCGTCGGTGATGCACGGTGGCGACCGGCGGTGAAGGCAGTGGAGTCTGGTGGCAGCACGGCTGGTGACTTCCCATCACTGGCTGCGCGCCCTCTAGATCGGATTAGGATTTGGTGTTGGTGGGGAGCTTGGCTCAGGTGAACCTCGTGACTTGAGTCGTCGCCCCCACCTCTATTTATTGCGTAGTGTGATAGGGGCCCTCTAGCCATAGTGGGCTAGGCACCCCCAATCAGGGCATGGATCAAAGGCCCAACTGGGCCATTAGGCCCAGTTTGGGATTAGAGATCATTCTAACAGACCATGCATGGTAACTGAAAAGATCGATGTCGCTGCAAGCATTAGGGAAACTAACTAGGAATAGTAAAATCAAAGGCATTCAAGGAACAATCTTGTAGGCCTTCATCTTGTCGATCCACGTGTTAAACTACTTCATCGTGTCGTGGAAGCCAAGGAACCCATGCTTCTTGCTCTTGTTCATGCTGTCTAAAAGCTTCCAATTGGCGTCATGCTCACAGACCACGACGTCAATGAGCCACCAATCGGCAATGTCATGGAGGCGTGTCTCCACGAGCTCATTCTCCTTGACAATCTCTGCCCACACCACCTCCTTCCTGGCCATGGCCTCCAACACCTTGAACTGCTTCTCCTCCCCATCGTACCCAGACCACTCTAGCCTAAAACGCGCGGCAAGCATCGGCCATAGCATCTTCTAGTTGTAGAGGTCTCCGTTGTTGCAGTGGAACGCCTGGTTCTTGGCCATGGGGTTGACGGCCACCTCGATGTGCTGCTCGACGATGAGGTCCATGTTGGAGGCATTGCTGAAGCCCTCCCAAGAGCCGAGGCATCCCGACCAGCACAACGCGACCCCCTCCTTGAGGTAGATGGCGGCGTACACGTAGAAGTTGCAGATGATGTTGAAGACGCTCTGTGGGGAGAAGCCAAGGGTGAGGTTGGGGCGGTGCACGGACTAGCTCACGGCGCCACCACGTTAGGAGACCGCATCGAAGAGGATGTCCTCTTGGTCGTAGTAGAAGTTCGGGTAGTCCCGGCGTGGCACGTCCTCAGTGTAGGGCGGGTCTGGGGTGGGGATCTTGCTGATGAGCTCAAAGGGTCCCAGGTAGTGCAAGGTGCCCATCTAGTGGGAGACGTGGGCGAGGGCGGGGCAGTTGGGGACGACGACGGAGAGCACATTGCTGAGCATGGCGGAGTTGGCCTCCCGGTTCTCCACCTCGGTAGCGCGCGGGGACCAGGCGACGTAGAAGACGTGGGTGATGTCGGTGAGCAACGTCAGGGCCTCGGCAACGGTGGTGGAGTCAGTGACATAGATGTGTATGTGTGTCAGCGAGGAGGATGACGGCATGGACCAGGGTGGGGGTGGACGGCGAGAGAGTGCGTATACCTTCCATGGCCCACCGGGGGTGTCCGGTAGCGGGAGGATGTCGACGAGGGAGGTGCCTACTATGCAGGTGGAGCCGACGACGAGGGCGACGCTCTAGAAGCAATGCTATGGCACGACGGCGAGCTCATCCTTGCACTCCTTAACTGCGCAACAGGTCGTGCCCACCACTAGCTTAAGCGCATTGCTGCCCGTCGGTAACCCTACAGACTCAATGAAGGGTGAACAGGAATTGCAAGTGCAGCATGTAGTGTAGGTGCAGAAACATAGGTTACATTTATTTATCCCATTTCCTAATGGTCAGATGCCTGAGTTGGTCTAACTTTGTGAAGCTATACCGTATCATCCCTTGCATCTTTTTCTCACGCGTGTGCTGCATGCGCCACCTTATATATTAGCTGCACTACCGGAAACAGTATAATTGCCGAGTGCATGAGGGTTTGCCGAGTACATTCCATCAGGCACTCGACAAACATCCTATTTACCGAGTGTTTTTAATTCCACACTCGACAAACAGATAGCACTTGGCAAAACCCAACGTTGCCGAGAGCCTAATAAAAAACACTCGGCAAACTACAACGAAGCACTCGGCAAACACGAACACTCGGCAAAGTAGAGGCACGTGCGTTGGGCGTGCTACGGCCATATGATGGCCGTTGGGTGCGCCGCCCTGCCGTTATTACTTTACCGAGTATCCGTTAGAGACACTCGGCAAAGACAAGGTTTGCCGAGTGTTTTTTATTGACACTCGGCAAAATAATGTTGTTGCCGAGTGTTTTTTATTGTCACTCGGCAAAATAATATGTTTTCCTCTCCTGCCCTCCAAACTTTTTCTACTCTCCGCATACAACATGTGGTACTACATGTTAAAATTTGGTATATTTCTCGATCTTTTTGCTATATTTAATTAATTTATTGCATTTAGAGGATTTATTGGTTTAAGTCAAACTTGAACCGCAAGTGATTCAAATAATGGAATAAATTGAGTGGAAAATTATATTCATGTTATTGAGTCCATTTTGGGCCTTACCCGGGAAATGAAAAGAAATTTCAAACATTTTGTTCAGGAAACACGACCACAAACTGTGGTCAAATGGTTTTTAAATTCTAAAAAAGAGCAAACGAAGTCTGAAAATCATGAGATTTGTCAAGATCTCATGATATCATACGTGTAGACTATAGAAAAAAATTGAGAAGGTTTCGCATAATTTGTCACGTACGACCTTTACAAACCGAAGCATCTCCGAAGAAGAATCAAGGAGTTGAGAAGAATCTGGTAAGATTTGGAGTCAAAGTGATGGTCGAATTGGGGTTTGACTTCAAAACTTTTTATATAGGCAATAGACAACATAGATTGGTTCACGTCAAATTTTGATAATTTTTCGGATCCGTTTGATAATTTTAATTTATTAACTACAATTATAGAATTTTAATTGATATAAATTGAATTTGAGTTATATCTGCATGAAATAATGGATTAATATTCGTAGAAAAATCAAATATGCATTGTTGAGTGAATTTGACAAGGTATTTTCAAAATTACATTGTAACAAATTTAGTAAAACACGTTATGAAGAAGGAGGATGGGTGGGCATAAAATATTAATTTATTTTGCTGAGTGTTAACTGTATGACACTCGGCAAACAATATATTTGCCGAGTGTCAATAGTGAACACTCAGCAAAATACCCAAGCCAGCACCACTTACCAGTACCCCATAGTACTGTTTGGCTGATGATTTTTTGCGGCTGATAAGTCGGTTGATGCGTTTTATTGTGAGAGAAAAATATTGTATCATGGCTAATAAGCCGGACTGATAAGTTCAAGGGAACCAGTTGAAGATTCATTTCCTTGTTTCTCAAAGAAAATGGTTAGTTTCAACGCCGTAGGCTCAGAGCTCTAACTGCATCTTCTGCGCAGTCAGGTTGGCTAACAAGCGGCTAGGGTCAGGTTGGCTAACAAGCGGCTAGCTAGTTGGTTGCATCACTGTATGCCCTGATAGCCAACAGCAGGTGGGATGGGACGAAAGCCTTTTCCCTTTTTCATGAAAAAAGCACTACTAGTCTTTAAACTTGTCTTGTGATGTCATCGAGGTACTCAAACTCTCAAAATATATTTTCAGACGCTTAAATTGTCTTTAGAATCATCTAGGTACAAAGCGCTCAAAAAATTAATTTTGGACCCTCGAACTTGTCACAATGTGTCCTTTAGGTCTAAACGAGTTCCAACAAACCCACATGTCGACCTTTAGTGCATCATCTACATGCTCCCTCTCTTCTAGCTCCCTCTCCATGCCCACCTCACATCTCTCGGTTTTCCAATCTTGTGTGGCATTGCACCACAATCACCAACTCTTCATCCCAACCCATGCCTTCATCATCCTCTGGTTCAAAAGCCAAGATGCCATCGGTAGTGGTGGCGACAAGGTCAAATCTAGTTCACCTTAGGCAGAGAGGTAGGTATACCATTGCTTTATCATTAAGTTCTTGCCCTAGTGTAACACCCTCGGTGTTACCCTATTAATCATCTACTAAAACATGTCATGAGCACCATACTTGTGTGTTAGTGCATGTGGTGAAGTGTATAGATCAATTTCTGTAACTCAATGATCAATAAAAATGCTAAACAAAAGTTGGTTCGATGGTTCATGCATATCAAGTACGGTTTAAAACTAATTTTTATTAAGCAAAAATACTATAGGACATATGTGTGATACTTAAATAAAGTTGGAAGTGCAAACTTTGTAGATGACAATGAAATACTTGCTGTTGAAAAAGAATATTGCTAAGTAATATTTTCAGTAGCTTAGAAATGCAATATGAAATTAAGATTAGCTCAAACACTTAGAAAATTTCTAAGTCTGTGGACAGCTAGACGCTGCTATGTTTAGCAATTTATTTGGAGAGATTGGGTTAAGGAGTGGTGTAGTGCTATAAGTCGATTTAGTAGTTCCATATGCCATCTTGAGGGTAGTGAAGCCGGTTTAGGTTTAGGAGCAACAGTTTGGTCATGATCAGCGCTTTAAAATTCATGCACGTCACAACTTTGTGTTGTCTGGCACCATGCGCGTGGTCATTGAAAGGTCTTTGTTTGGTTTTGGTAATTGAGTGACAACCCTAGGTAGACTAATTGTGTTTATGTGAGATACACAGGTGATTAGTCCATAGGTACATGTGTGTGAGCAACATATGCCATGGAGGTGGAAATGGCTCGGAGATGTTGCAAAGCTCACACATGTGATGATGAAGGTGCTCATTGCACATGAGACATGACATTGAGTCACATGATCAAGGTGGAGAAGATCAAGACAAGACTTGGCTTGATGGACCAGTTGCAAGAGTGAAGGGCAAGTCGGAGACTTTGGAGCGATGGACCACATGGCGGTGAAGCTTGAGCAAGACTTGGCGCCGATGAACGAAGGCAATGGTGAAAAGCAAGTGAAGTCAAGATCAATGAACCAATACGGTCACATGATGATATGAAGTAGATCATATCATTTGGTGATTGGTTGGTACATGTGTTGCATCAACAATGGAGGAGATGGAATGGAATACACAAGGCAAAGGTATAACCTAGGGCATTTCATTTCACTAGTTATAGGTGTGTAGACAAGTTGATGACCGGGTTTAGGATAGATGGTCGTACTATCAAGAGGGGCAAATTTGTTTGCATATCGATCATCTAGTGCCACTCAAGTGATCTAACGTTGCATCATCGCTAGGATCAAGTGGAGTGGCAAGTTGAGTGGCTAATCCTTTGGAAAATAATTGTGAAAATGCTAACACACATACACATGGTGGTGTACACTTGGTGGTGTTGGCACATTTACAAAGGAGAAGAAGTTGGAGTTGATGTGGATCAACTCGGCGATGAAACAGAGGCGAAAAGGGGTCACTATGAGTGACCGGACGCTGGCCTCGGTAGGACTGGCATGTCTGGTCAGTGGCAGCAGTTGAGCGTGCAGTCTCGGTCATGTGACCGGATGCTGGCGCAAAGGGGTGACCTGACGCGCTGAGGCTATGTCCGATCAGTCATGACGTACGCTGACATCTTGGCACAAGGAGCAGCAGTGACACGTGGTAGGTGGTGAAGGATCGGACTTAGGTGTTATGTCTGATCACGACTAACCTAATGTGTTTGGTCACAAAACAGAGGCTCAGAAAGCTCTCAAGAAATGACCGGACTCAGGTGGTGGCGCATCCGGTCTTGGCGCAGAGGTGCGTCCGGTCATCACTTGATGTTGGTGCATGGCTGCTGACCGTTGAGATCAAGTGATTGAGGTTGAATGGAGGCAACATGTGGCATGTATCCGTTGACCGAACGCTGGCCGATTGTGTCCAATCGATCTGACTGGCACGTCCGGTCACCCTGAGTTTTGCCCAGTGAAGGGGTAACGACTAGTTTAGCCCGTGGGGCTATAAATAGAAAGGGGTCTTGGCCATGGCTATTGTAGAGTGCCTTGGGGGCTTTGTGTCCATGCTTAAGAGTGCTTAGAAGCCCTCCATCTTATATATGCTTGATAGTGATCATCCGATTATGTGAGAGAGCGATTCCAGTGCGATTACATCATAAAGGTTGCATCCAGTGGCACTAGGTGATCAAGTTACAAGCCGGTGGTGCTTATTACTCTTGGAGGTTGACACCTCCTAGATGGCTTGGTGGAGGTCTCCGTCGAAGCCCGCAAGAAGCTTGTGCGGTGCTCCAGAGAAGAGCTTTGTGAGGGGCATTGTGCTCGCCCCGCGGGAGCCACGAAAGCAACTCTAGTAAAGCGAGACGCGAAGGGCGACAAGTGGTCTGGCCAGATCAAGTGCTAGAGCTTGTGGTAAGCACTTCATGTGGGAGAGTGTGACTTGTGGGTCACCACTAGCAAGAGGAACGATGGCAACCTTGGAGCTTGTCTCAACGGGGACGTAGCATGTTGGCAAGCACGTGAACCTTGGGAGAAAAATCACCATGTCAACATTGTTCTTCCCATTGGTTTACAATCCCCTTACACAAGCTTGTAATTACTTTCATATACATTGTGCTTGTGTAGTTCCTCTTGTAATTAGTTAGCTTGTGTAGCTCACTAGTTACCTTCTTGCTTGTGTAGCATAGAAGTAGCTCCCTTGCATGGCTAATTTGGTTTGTGTAACCTTGTTAGTCACATTGCTTAGTTTGTGTAGCTAAGTATTTACGCTCTCTAATTTGGCATTGGTTGCCTTATTTTTGAGCATTGCTAGTGAGCTTAGGAGCTTTGTGCTTTTGCTTACTAGAATTGTGTAGGAGCTCCCCAGTGTGCAAAATACTAGTGGCATAGGTTTGTGTGACCTTGATCCTAGAATTGGATAGGTGAGCTCTAGCTAGCTCGACACCTTTTTTGCCTAGTTAGGATCTTTATAAGGTGCTTGTGAACTTCGATAGAGGGGTGTAGTCTTGGCTAGACCAATTGTTTTAATTCCGTATTCGTTTCGGTTATCCGGCGTGATTAAATTTAGAAAGGACTATTCACCCCCCTCTAGTCCGCTATCTCGACCTTTCAATTGGTATCAGAGCTAGGTCTCTCATTTGTGGTCTTCATCGACCTGAGAGGATGGCGACTTATGGGCTACATGTTGATTGTCCACATATTTTTATGGCACCCACTTTGCACTGTGGAAAAATTGGATGATATGCAATTTTAAGTTCATTTGCTCTCAAATGTGGTGGATGGTAGATGTAGGCTTTTTTCATGTATTGGATGAAAATAATCTAACTCAAGCATAAGAGAAATGCCTAGATCTTGACACCCAAGCTATTGACATCATGTATAGATCTTTGGATGATAGCATAGTTAGAAAGATCATTGACATGAAGACCACCCATGAGATTTGGAGTTATCTCAATGAGAAGTATGGGACGGTCTCCGATGATGATGATGAGCCCAAGAAGGAGGCACATGAGGATGTTGAGCATGACCACAACTTGGTGATTGTGAAAGATTGCTCCACCTCATGGTCAAGTGATGATGATGATGATCATACCATAAGATCACTTGACAAGATTAATGATGATGCTACTCCATGCACACTTGATGGTGATAACGATGGATCATTCTCGGGCTATGAGAGTGATGTTTCTTCAAGCTCTCCAACTACATCACATTGCTTCATGTCACAAGGTGACACTAAGGTATCTAATGCAAATGTGATTGATCTTGATTCATATGAAGAGCTTCTAGATATATATGGTTGTATGATCAAAGCTTTAGAAAAAGAGATAGCTAAAACCGAGAAATTGAAAATTGAAAACTCTTTTCTAAAGAACACATGTGAACAACAAAAGCATCTACTTTATGTTACTACTTGTTCACATGTGGAGCTAAAATTGACTCATGAGGAACTAAGTGTTGCTCATGACAACTTAGTACAAGACCATGCTTTTCTCACTAAGAAGCTTTCCAATGAAAAAACTAAAACTAGTGAAAGCTCGTCACATGGGTCAATTGATCAATCATATATTGTGACTAACTCTTGTGATGTAGGGAAAAAGCATGTATCCACCTCTTGTAATGATTTATTAGATATGTCATGCTCTTCACATATAGATGATTGTTCTACTTCTATGTCATGTGAAACTAACCATTTGAAGGAGAACAATGAGCTCAAAAATGAAGTAAAGAATTTGAGTAACAAGTTAGAGAGGTGCTACAACTCAAAAGTCACCTTTGAGTACATGATGAAGACTCAAAGAAACTATGGTGACAAGTGTGGCCTTGGCTTCAAGAAGAAGATGACAAAGGGCGAAAGAAAGAGAGAAAAGAAGATGAAGAAGCAAGAGAAAGAGAAGCTTTCTCATTTCATGTGCTATCGGTGCCATGAAGTGGGACATCTTACAAATACTTGCCTAAACAAAAGGAAGCTCAAGGAGATGAAATAAGAAGAGAGGCTCAAGCATGTAAAATGCTTCAAGTGCCGCACATGGGGTCATCTCACCTCTATGTGCCCAACTAAGCAATTGGTGAAGCAACAAGTGAAACCTCAACTAGAGCCACAAGATGAGCAAGAAAAGAAGCCCCAAACTCAAATCAAGATCAACCATGAAGATGGTGGTGAATTGATGATAAAGAAGAAGGAAACTAGAAGGGGTGGAAAAGCAAGAGAAAGAGCAATGCGTCCAAGGATGAATCAAGATGCAAAGCAAATGAGCAAGAACAAAGAAGAGAAAATAAACAAGATTGCTCACATGAGGTGTTATAGTTGTGACATATTAGGTCACCTAGCTGTGGGTTGCCCAAACAAGCTTGAGAAGAAGGCTCAAGCAAACAAGGAGAAGCAAGGCAATGAGAAGCACAACATGAGCAAGGAAGAGATGGCTCAATCAAAGAGAAAGTGATACTCATGCTAGAAAAGGGGACACATGGCACATTCATGTCCCCTAGATAACAATCCTAAGCCTATTTCAATTGATGATGATTCTATGCTTAGGAAGGATGGTAATGGTACCTCTATAGTTGCTATTGCAAAACATCCCGCTACTCATACTAAGGCATTGACTAAGTATGTTGCTCCTAACTTGAAAGGACCCAAACTTGTTTGGGTACCATCAAAAAGTGGATAATTATTTGTAAGTACCATTGGCATTAGAGGCTTGGTTCAAATGGTATTCATCATGTTGATTATGTAGTTGAGTCAAGTATTGATAAGTGATGATCATTATCCCAATTCCATGACAAATTGAGTGAAGTTCAAGTGCTATCAACAAACAAGTGCTATAATTCAAGTTGTTGGTGATTCATTGGATATATTTGATGGCTTGCAAATATTTGAGTTGAAGCTTGCTAATTGGATAATCATGAGCTAACCAAGGTATATCTCTTGTTGATCATTTCATTTGGGTGCATATGAGTTGATTGAATAGGATAAATATGCAATGTTGCTTGCTATAATATGCTTGAATGGATAAATTGATTAGTAGTCAAGTTTGGATTGATTTGTGTTGGATAAATTTATGAGATGAGTTTTAGTGAGTGGTTGAATGGATTTATATCTTGTGAAAGTATTCAAACAAGTTGGTTTCAAGTTTGATTCACATTTGATGAAGTATAGCCCAAGTGATTGAAATCTGTCCTATATTAAAAAATCTAAGTGAGCTGTGATCTTAGCCATGTTTGAGTGAACAAAACTTATTGGATTGGCATAAAATTTATGTACATGCTCTAGACTTATGGTATAAGATGCTGCACAAATTTTATGAGAATTGGATAAGAGATGCTTCGGTTTTGGAGTGGATTTTGTTAGCTATAGTGCAGCAGTTTTTAGCATGTAGTAGTGGTCGAAGAATTGAAATATGGTAGAAATATAGAAGTCAAATGAAGCTCAAATTTTTATATATGCTAGATAACTTAGTGAAGCACATCTCCACCAAATTTCGTGGTATTTGGATTTGTACTTTGGGAGATATGCATTTTTCTTTGAAGAGTACAGAATCTGCCAGAAAAGTGACAATTATTGGATTTATTTGGAGTCACTTTGATTGAAAGGTTCTCAAGTTGGAAACATGTTTATAAGTGGTTCAGGTACCTAAGTTTAGTTTTGAGATGATCTAGAAGCATGACAAGAAAAGAGTACAAGACCATTTGATTGTGGAAGTGTACTTGGCACACATTTAGTACTCAAATTGGAAGATCAAGATCAAACTCAAGATGGAGATGAAGTTTAAGTTCTAAGTAATGATTGGAGATCATTTGGAAGAAAGAAAAGGACTTAAACAATTAGAAAGAAAAGGACTTAAAGAATGATTCAAGGTTATTCATCAAGTTAAGTCCATCACATGGATCAATCAATCAAGTCATTTTAAGTGAGTGTCAAGAATGGTTCTTGGAGAGAGGTCACTTCTCCCTAACTGTAGGGGCTTGCCGCCTATGTGTTGGTAAACCAAGTGTGGTACTTGGAAGGCTAACATGGAAGTGGTGATCCAAGGGACATTTGAGATGCTTAGTTGAAGCAATCAAAAGGGTTGATCAAGAAAAGCAAGCAACACCCAAAAGAGAGCTAGTTGTGGCAATTCAAGTGGTATTCTAAATAGTTCTCTCATGCAAGCATTGATCAAAAGATGAAGCAAGCTAACCAGAACAAGATAGTGCACTTGATCATTGGTTGTTCTCATTTCATATGGGTGAAGAATGGACTCTATCTATGATGATTGGTCTTCATCAAGCTATAAATTGGACTTCACATTGCTATTGGAGTAATGAATTGGAATCTATGTGACCATCCTCTACTCCAACATAGCAAAGGTATTATTGTAATGTGCATGATCATTTCATCCCTTACTAGTATGCAATTAGTGCATATAGTACATGCTTCATAGGATCATGCATAACAAATGAAATATTTTAAATTCATAGCCTACCACTATTGCTTGAATATTTAATTGATCTAGTGGTAGTATATGAGTTTATTCATGAGCTAGTGAACCCAAGTACTTGATTTAATTTGGATTGCTAACAAGTGACAAGTACAACATTGGCAAGATAACCCTTGTAAGAGGTATGAAGAAGCTTGTCATTAGTTCAAACCGGACTTGGAAGCTGAGGCAAATCAAATTAGTTCAAGTCAAACATAGAAGCTCATGATAGTGATAAGAGTACAAGCACAAGACAACAATGCAAATGGATATCTAGTTTGTTTGTTTCAAGTGGTATCTGGACTCAAGTATTTCATCAAGAATTCATAAGTGATGTCTAGATCAACTCACAAGTGATATCCTATAAGTGGTACTTATGAAGATAGCAAATGTTCAAGAAATGGTTTTTATTGATAAATCCAACAAGTGGTTCCATACTAAAAAATTCTTTCAAGTGGTATCATATCTACACATGGTATCAATCATGCAAGATGATGGTTCCACAAGTGATCCTCAACTTTAAGTGATCATCAAATGAAGAATGCATCCCTCACGTATAAGAGCTCAAGTTTATCAAATGGATGACCCATGCTATGACATAGGGGAGGTTTCCCATAAATTGGTATCAAGGTCAAAGATCCTATGTATAGTATCTCAAGGGCTACAAGTGGTGTTATTCCAATAATCAAGTGATGTCCATAAAAAATGTAAGATTCAAGCCTCAACCATCTACCCCAAATGCAAACCTTTGCATCAATGAGAAGCACACCTTTTATGAAAATTGATGACAAAGAGGGAGAGATTGTATAAAGATAAGATATGAAAGCTTTGGGAGACATTGAAGGAAAGAAGTAGAGGTTGGACATGGACATGGACAGAGAGGGAGGGAGCAACATTGAGGAATTAAGAAGGATCAAAATTCTTGGACAAGAGAAGCACACAAGTAGGGGGAGCAAGCTCATGAACTTTGATTGGTTGCATTTGATATGTGCATATTCATGTGCTTGCTTGCATTGCATAACTTTTTAAATTCAATATGCATGCTTGTGTGGTGTAAGCTAGTTGTAGAATTTGATTGATAAAATGAAAACTAGCATGCATAGGATGATAGCTAGATACTTGGTATGCTTTTCAAGTAATACTAGTACCTTGCTTTTAATGTTGATCTCACAAGGTATCTAGTGCTTTGATTTCCAAGTGATATCTAGCTAACCATGGTGCTAAGGATGAACTTAAAGGTGCAACTCCGATTGGTATCACACTTCAAAGGTTTACTCTATACACCTTAGCATCATTTGGTAGTAATTACTCTCCCACAATTCCAATCTATGCATATGTGCGAGCTTCAAACCAAACACTCTAGCACATATGTAGGGGGAGCTAATACTACCATTTTGGGTTTGTGGTACTTGTCCAAAATCATTTATACATGGTAAAATTGCTGGGGCAAGCAACATGAATCCAAAAGAGCTTAATTTCCAAATCTTTATAGAGTTGTCATCAATTACCAAAAAGGGGGAGATTAAAAGGTCCTTGTTTGGTTTTGGTAATTGAGTGACAACCCTAGGTGGACTAATTGTGTTTATGTGACATACACAGGTGATTAGTCCACATGTATATGTGTGTGAGCAACATATGCTATGGAGGTGGAAATGGCTTGGAGATGTTGCAAAGCTCACACATGTGATGATGAAGGAGCTCATTGCACATGAGATATGACATTGAGTCATGTGATCAAGGTGGAGAAGATCAAGACAAGACTTGGCTTGATGGACCGGTTGCAAGAGTGAAGGGCAAGTTGGAGGCTTTGGAGCGATGGACCATGTGGCGGTGAAGCTTGAGCAAGACTTGGCGCCGATGGACGAAGGCAACGATGAAAAGCAAGTGAAGTCAAGATTGATGAACCAATATGGTCACGTGATGATATGAAGTGGATCATATCATTTGGTGATTGGTTAGTGCATGTGTTGCATCAATAATGGAGGAGATGGAATGGAATGCGCAAGGCAAAGGTATAACCTAGGGCTTTTCATTTCACCGGTCATAGGTGTGTAGAGAAGTTGATGACCAGGTTTAGGATAGATGGCCGTACTATCAAGAGGGGCAAACTTGTTTGCATATCGGTCATCTAGTGCCACTCAAGTGATCTAACGTTGCATCGTCGCTAGGATCGAGTGGCATGGCAAGTTGAGTGGCTAATCCTTTGGAAAATGATTGTGAAAATGCTAAATACACATACACACGGTGGTGTACAGTTGGTGGTGTTGGTACATTTACAAAGGAGAAGAAGTTGGAGTTGATGTGGATCAACTCGACAATGAAACAAAGATGAGAAGGGGTCACTATGAGTGACCAGACGCTGGCCTCGGCAGGTCCGGCATGTCCGGTCAGTGGCAGCAGTTGAGCATGCGGTCTCGGTCACGTGATCGGATGTTGGCGTGAAGAGGTGACCTGACGCGCTGAGGCTACGTCCGATCAGTCATGATGTATGCTGATGTCTTGGCGCAAGGAGCAGCATTGACATGTGGCAGGTGGTGAAGGACCGGACTCAGGTGCTGTGTTCGATCGCGACCAACCTAACGCGTCTGGTCACAAAATAGAGGCTCGGGGAGCTCTCTAGAAATGACTGGACTCTAGCTGGTCTGTGTCCGATCATGCAGGATCGGATGTGTCCGGTCGTAAAACAGAGGCTCAGGAAGCTCTCTGGAAACAACCAGACTCAGGCGGTGGCGCGTCCGGTCTTGGCGCAAAGATGCATCCGGTCATCACTTGACCATTGGGGCGTGACTGCCAACCATTGAGATCAAGTGACTGAGGTTGAACAGAGGCAACATGTGGCATGCATCTGTTGACTGAACGCTGGTCGAGTGTGTCCGGTTGATCTGACTGGCGTGTCCGGTCACCCTGAGTTTTGCCCAGTGAAGGGGTAACGGCTAGTTTAGCCCGTGGGGCTATAAATAGAATGGGGTCTTGGCCATGGCTATTGTAGAGCACCTTGGGGGCTTTGTGTCCATGCTTGTGAGTGCTTAGGAGCCCTCCATCTCACATATGCTTGATAGTGATCATCCGATTGTGTGAGAGAGTGATTCCAGTGCGATTGCATCGTGAAGTTGCATCAAGTAGCACTAGGTGATCAAGTTGCAAGCTGGTGGTTCTTGTTACTCTTGGAGGTTGCCACCTCCTAGATGGCTTAGTGGCGGTCTCCGTCGAAGCCCGCAAGAAGCTTGTGTGGTGCTCCAGAGAAGAGCTTTGTGAGGGGCATTGTGCTCGCCCCGCGAGAGCCGTGAAGAGCAACTCTAGTAAAGCAAGACACAAAGGGCGACAAGTGGTCTGGCCAGGTCAAGTGCTAGAGCTTGTGGTAAGCACTCCATGTGGGAGAGTGTGACTTGCGGGTCACCACTAGCAAGAGGAACGACGACAACCTTGGAGCTTGTCTCAATGGGGATGTAGCATGTTGGCAAGCACGTGAACCTCAGGAGAAAAATCACCGTGTCAACATTGTTCTTCCTGTTAGTTTGCAATCCCCTTACACAAGCTTGTAATTACTTTCATATACATTGTGCTTGTGTAGTTCCTCTTGTAATTAGTTAGCTTGTGTAGCTCACTAGTTGCCTTCTTGCTTGTGTAGCATAGAAGTAGCTCCCTTGCGTGGCTAATTTGGTTTGTGTAACCTTGTTAGTCACATTGCTTAGTTTGTGTAGCTAAGTATTTACGCTCTCTAATTTAACATTCGTTGCCTTATTTTTGTGCATTGCTAGTGAGCTTAGAAGCTTTGTGCTTTTGCTTACTAGAATTGTGTAGGAGCTTCCCGGTGTGCAAAATACTAGTGGCATAGGTTTGTGTGACTAATTAGGATCTTTATAAGGTGCTTGTGAACTTCGATAGAGGGGTATAGTCTTGGCTAGACCGATTATTTTAATTCCACATTTGTTTTGGTTATCCGACGTGATTAAATTTAGAAAGGACTATTCACCCCCCTCTAGTCCACCATCTCGACCTTTCAGTCACCACGTGTGGCCGACTTGTGTCGCCGCACGGTTGTGCCATGCGCACATGTGGCCGTGCACCGGCTGGCCGTGGCCTTGCCGCAGCTTGGCTGCTCTGGCCGCACCGCTAGGCCACCGGTCCACTCTATGCTTGACCGCCCCTGCCACCGGGGCTACCACTAGTATTGCTGCTGCCTTTGCACCCACGCCACGATGACACTGCTACTACCACCATCGCATCACCATGCTGCATGCCTATAGCTGCACTGCATCATGGGCCCGCCTTGATGCTGCGCGCACGTGCCGTGTCGCCATCGCCTTGCCATTGATGGCACTACGATGCGTGGGCCACACCGATCGTGAGTGTGCATGTCTATCAGCTAGTGCCTAGCCATGGGCTACGCCGGTCGTGCCAACCACGTCCCGCCAAGGCACACCCATGCCGAGTCGCTGACTGCCCTCCCCCACCGCTCCCTCGCTCTCTCTCTCTCTCTATTCTTGTCTCCCTGCCGCCGTCAAATCGCACCGGTGTCACAACTGCAAGGGGTCACCTCTCATCAACCCCTCTTGTTCACGCCTCCACCCTCATGTCCCCTCTCCAGCCACCCCCACCCTACTTTATTTGTGGCTCAGCCGAGCCTCAATTTTAGAGCTTTGCCCCGCCACCACGCCATTAAGACCCATCACCGCGCGCGCCATGGCCTGCCTCCACCACTTCACCCCATGCAAATTCCTCTACACCACTAGCTTGCCTTGGCTCCCTCTCCTCTATGCGCACGCTAGTGGGAGCGCTACCACCTCCCTACCGCCGCTGACACGGCCATGTCCACCGTGGCTCATCACCGTGCTCATCGCGCGCACGCGACCAGCCCTGCTCAGGTAGTTGCTGGCCGAACCACCACTTCAGCTAGGTTTGTGGTGTGCCCCTAGTGCTTATCCCCTATCTCTACTGTCCTGTTAGTGTTGTAGCTCATCAAGATGACCGCAGCTCGCTCCAGTGCGCCCTGTTGCTCCGTATCGCCGCTTAGGGTAGGCGTTAGGGTCGTAGATGGGGTTTGACTCATTAGTTGGGTTAGTACGAGCCTCGAGTGGTCAGCGTACTGCCAAGTGCCACCGTCCGCTGTGTCGGTGAGCGCAGGGCGTCTCAGGGACCTCTTCGGTGCGAAGGTGAAAAGATACGAGGGCTCCATTGCAAAGTCGTTGTCTATAGAAAAGTACATGTAGTGTTTGCGCTATTATCTAATAACGTGAGGGCGTTTTTGCAAGAGTGCCAGCGTGCGCGGGCTCCCCGCCGCGGGCCATCTCCGCACGTGGGACGTGCCCCACGTGGGCCGAAATCGGTTTATTTTTTGTGGAAAATAGAAATAGCTTTTCATTTTAATTCTGAGCTGAACTTTGGTAATTAATATAAAATTATAAAATAATGTAGATATCCAAAAATTGTGAAACTAATTTTGTTAGGTTGCCAAAAATATTGTCTATCTGTTAGTATAGTTAGTTCATACATATATGTGTGGTTGCTAAGGAGCATTAAAATAGTTGAGATGCTTAGTATTATTTTGATTAATAATTGTAGAAATTCTTGTGGTAGATTGGTGATAGCAAAAACTCTAAAATTTTTATAGTAGCACCATTGTATTATTATGTGCTCACTGTAATTTTTGTAGCCCTAGAATAGACTACTTAATAGGTAGCTAAATACCCATTAAGGCTAAAGGAATAATGACATGATATTGGTTTATAAAAGTTAAACACTTGTAAGGTGAGCTTTAAATCTATTTGGTAGAGATAATGATTAGCTTGGTATCTTAGTTATTAGAGCTAGCTTAGTAGCTTAGCATGTGTATTCTTATTTTAAGAGTTGTTGTTGCTAAAATACTAAGTGTTGCATCATCATTGCATGCATGAGAGAACGAGTTGGTGGAGTTCATGACCGCCGGAGAGCAAGAGTATGAGGAGATAGTCGAGGAGTACGAGGAGGAGGTCCTCATATAGGAGGAAACCCCACAGCCACTAACAACTGACATAGCTGATAATTCGCCTACCCAAGGCATACCCTGGTGCATAACCCTTATTTTGAATAATCACTAGATATATATGTGACGTGCATTTATGTTATAGGATTTATATTGAAACTACATGCATATATAAATCTACCTATGAGTCCTACTAGCATAGGTCAAGTAGCTGCTATGCTTAGGCTATCGGTAGCGTGAGTAACTTGTCGTTACTCATAATAGGTGATTATTATTATTACTCTCATGATAAAATGGTGAAAGGTACTAGAGACCGGGCAGGGATATGGTATGGGTATTGATGGGTATAATAGGTCGTGTCCCGTGGTCAACGAGGCATAGCTTGGTTACACTATTTTCTCTGTCCGTGTCGGTTAAGGACTGTCCGTTACTATAGATGGTAGTCAGGTCACAGACTTATTATCATGAGCACATACTTGCTTATAGGAGTGGGAAGGCTTGTTGCTCTCTTGTCATGGGTTTCGGCTCTTTCTGTACCGACTGATAGGAGGCGGGGATGGGGGAGGTCTAAGCACCACACTAAGTCCAGGACTCAAGAGTGGGGGCTTGGAGTCCAAGTTTGGATGGGGACCTGGACCCCTTGATAAGAGAGTGGTGGATTGGTCTTGCTTGTGCCTGAGGTACAAGCGGAGCGTGTGTTTCGGGGTACCCAACTGAGATACATTGGTTCATGAATCGCCGTGTGATACGGTACGACTTGGCTATGATCTAGACCATAGTAAGAACTGAAAGATGAAAGCGGATGAATGGATCTGATTGCTCAACTCTTGCTTGAAAGTAGAACATGTGATTACATAGAATGGTTAGCTAATGAACTAATCATGACTGCTAATAAAACACATACATAAAGATTCACTACTAGTAATGCTTTTCGCAAAAAGGAAACCCAACAAACCATAAAGCTTATCATATCCTTTAGAGTCGGAAAAGTATTCCCACTAGTCGAGTAAGTCTTGCGAGTACATTGTGTACTCAGGGTTTATTTATCCCTGTTGCAGGCGTAGCTTGAGGAGTGGCTGTTGTGTGGAGGATTCTTTTGGTGGGCACAGATGGATCCTTGTATCTTATCGTTAGATGTTTATTTCAATTCCGCTGTTTAAATTCTACACTCTGATCTTGGTATTGTAATAATATATTTCCGAGAACTCTTGTTGTATGAAATGGACTAAGTATTGTAAATTCATTCTCATTATTGGATTATAGATGAAAAGCGTGGATTGTTCGAGTTCTCCCTTGGGGTGTGCTCGACGGAACCGTCTAGTGTAGCTTACTTTCGGGGTGCTTAGTGTCTAGTGGAAGACGAACGCCTTCAAAAACGTATTATTTTGGGCGGTTCTGCCACACCCAATCAAGAACAAGGTGTAGATAGAACTGCAATGGTATGTGGTGTCGTGATGCGGAGTAGATCGTGGGTGTTCATGGACTTAGATAACACGCTAAGACAAGTCCTATGGTTTAAAAATAGCATTTTAAAAGTTTAGTACCTAAAAGACACGTAAAGACAAGTTAGAGGATCTAAAAATGTATTTAAAATGTTTGGAAACCTAAATGACACACCTGGGACAAGTCCAGAAGCCGTCATGTATTTTACTCTGAAAAAATCAAGCCGCTTCCATAATACAGTATTCATGAACAGGCAATTTTGCAAAATAAGTAGTACTATGAAATATTTATCATACCAATCGTTTACTAAAGAGGTATACTCGAACCAAAATAATACAAATAATACTTTGTGGCGGTAGAGTCATAGGAGTAGCCATCAATATTAACTTGGTGTCGAATTGTATCATTACTGTACGAGGCAATTGACGCATAGCAAACCAATCAATTTGTTCCCAAAATAAAGAAGGAAACAAAATCAATTTGTACGTGCTAGTTTGACGGACATGAATCCTATAATTACCTTATTTTGGCGACTGAGGGAGCGCATGTATATACAGACGAAACGTGTAGGGTAGATAGCTAGTTCCGTCCTCCACGCGATGAGGTTAACTCATTTTTTCGGCGGCTAGCTAGATAATGACATGCCTTGACAGCAAGATGGACGCGAAGGAGCAAAAATTAGCCAGCCTTCCGGCATGCAAAACTCAAGGGCAACTGAATATACATTATCAAAAACAAAAGGGCCAATAATGAATACATCATGTGTTGCTTGATAATAATCACCCTGTTCGTTGATGCTGAAATTTAACTTATACTGATGATTATGCTGAAATATTGTGAGAGAAAAATATTATTCTATAACTGAAAAGTAGTTCCGAATAAACTCAAGTGAACATGACAATATTATCCTTCAGCGTTAGGTGGAGGACGAGAAGGATGCGTGTCTGTAGTTTTTTTTTTTAATAAGACAGGCTTTTAATATGCCCACATGCAAAACGAAGGTTGGGGGTCAGATCGACACGGTGACAACTGCTCCTGCTCCGGCCTAGAGTAGTAGAGTTAGGGCGTGTTTAGTTCCGAAAATTTTTGGTTTTTGGTTACTGTAGCACTTTCGTTTGTATTTGACAAAAATTGTCCAATTATAAACTATTTAGGCTTAAAAGATTCGTCTCACGATTTCTCGACTAACTGTGTAATTAGTTTTTTTTTTCCGTCTACATTTAGTACTCCATACATGTGCCGCAAGATTCGATGTGACGGTTACTATGCAAAAATTTTTGGTTTTTGGGTGGAACTAAACGAGGCCTTAGAGAGGACGACAGCTCCTCAAGTATTCTTTAGCTTATTTCCACGATCCGTATCCACTCATGTCTCGTCTTGTCCTATCTTTTAAGTTTTAACCTGCTCGATTTGATATGGTTCTTTCTTGTCTAGTGTTCAGAGCCCAAGAAAGTGAATGCTATGCAGTATATAATCAACTGTGTGGTGTAAAAAATTATTCTAGTTATTTTTTATGGGAAAGTATATTTGTAGTAACTCTATTCAATTTTGGATGTGTCTGCTGCTCGTTTCAGTTTTGTTCATGTCGAACATTGTCACATACGGAGTAGAAAGCTTCAAAAAGAATGTGAATTTTATCACAAGAATGCTTCAAAAAGATTGTGAAAGAGAATGTCGAAGTTGTTTCAGAAGTCTTTCTGTGTCTTTGTCTTTTGATATAGTAAATAATTTATTGTTCAACCACACTTGAAAACTGAGCACCTTTTACTGAATTTGTATGCTTACTGTTCACTGTTGAATGCTCCCAAATAGAATTATATATGATGTACATTATTTTCTTGATTACCTGATATTTGCATCAAGTACTTTTGGGTTTTATTTTCCTCTAATGTGCCTTGAATAATTTAACCCGACTAATTTCATGTTTTCTAAGCTCCTATACTATATCTGCCAGGACTGTAGGAGTGGCTCCTTGCTAGTACTACGTATGAAAGAAGAATTGGTGTAAATAAAAGAACATATGCATGTTGCCTGTATCCAACATGAACCAGCATGATAAGTTGTTTTATATCCACATGTTCCTTGCTGGATTGGTTCAATGGAGCTTGTCCAACACATTTCAGATTTAATTTGTATTTTTGCAGGTTTTTTTGGAAGATTTTTTCTTCTGTTGTTTTAAGATGAATTTTTTGGTCCATCTTTCTATTTTACTAATTTTTTATTTGATTTTAGAGATAAATTTTAGATTGGTCATGCTCTTTTTATGATTTTAATTCAAATGTTAGAGATGAATCGGTGAATCATGGATAGGTAGTGATCTTAGTTCACAAGTCTTATGTCAAATCTTTGTGCTTCTTTATGCATATAAATTTTGCCTGAAGCTCTGTGCAGCTTGTCATTAGCCTGCAAAGACATAGCATATCCAGTTTCTTCCGGCGAAATTGACAAAACCCTGCCAATCTATCATCTTCATCCAAATAGCTCAATTAGCAATTGAGGTTCAGACGCAGCATGGAGTGGATTGGGTGACCACTTTGGATTAACCCCACCCACGCGGCACGCGGGGGGTGAGATCTCCCAAGGCCTCAAGCTGCTGTCGCCGGGTCCCCTGCCCCCTCCCGCTGTGCGTGCGTGCGCTGATGTGACAAAAAGAAAGACAGTAGTAAAACTAGATGTCTGACAGGTAAATCAACGATAGTTAAAATATGTTAATCACTTACAAGGAACAGGTAAATGATGAAAGGCATCAAGGAACAATCATGTAAGCCTTTAGCTTGTCGATCCATGTGGCAAAGGACTTAGACCGTGTTCCGGAAGCCGAGGAACCCGTGCTCCTTGCTCTTGTTCACGCTGTCCAGGAACGCCGCCCAGACAACCTCCTTTGGAGCTGGCTTACAGCTGGTTTGGCTTGTTACTATGAGCCTACGTTTCTATAGGTCCCAGATGTACCGAAGCTGATAATATATAAGGCTTTTGGGCTTTACTTATCTAAAAAGACTAGCCTGATAGGTATGAGCTTCTCCTACCTTATATGTTGTGATTTTCCATCATCGCTACATGATGTAGGATTAAACCCCAATAATTCCCCCGTAGTCACACATAAGGGTGCCCCCACCATACGTGATGCTCGGGATTTTTTTTTATCGGGATTAACTTTTTTTGACCATGAGCTCTAATACCGATTGTTGGAACTGGTGGTGACCACCGAGTTCTCGATTTGTTGGAGCTGGCTTGCAGCCGGCCCGGCTTATTACCATGAGCCTGCGCTCTCACGGGTCCCAGGTCCATTGGAGCTGACAACATATAAGGCCGTCCCAGCTCGTTGCCATGAGCCTGCGCTCGCACAAGTTCCAGGTCCACCGGAGCTGACAACATATAAGGCCTTGTGCCAAACTCAACCCACTCCAACAATCTCCCCCGTAGTCACACATAGGGGTGCCCCCGCCATACGTGACGCTCAAGATTTTTTTATCGGGTTTAACTTTTTTGACCATGAGCTCTGATACCAATTGTTGGAACTAGTGGTCACCACCGAGTTCTTGATCTGTTGGAGCTGGCTTGCAGCCGGCCCAGCTCATTACCACGAGCCTACGCTCCCACGGGTCCTAGGTCCACTAGAGCTGACAACATATAAGGCCGGCCCGGCTCGTTGCCATGAGCCTACGCTCGCACAGGTTCTAGGTCCATCGGAGCTGACAACATCTAAGGCCTTGGGCCTAACTCAACCCACCCCAACAATCTCTCCCATAGTCACACATAGGGGTGCCCCCGCCATCGTGACGCTCGAGATTTTTATATCAGGTTTAACTTTTTTTTGAGCATGGGCTCCGATACTAATTGTTGGAACCGATAGTGACCACCGAGTTCTCGATCTATTGGAGCTGGCTTGCAGCCAGTCCGGCTCGTTACTATGAGCCTACGCTCCCACAGGTCTTAGGTTCACTAGAGCTGACAACATATAAGGCCGACCCGGCTCGTTTACGCTCCCACAGGTCTCAGGTCCATCGAAACTAACAACATATAAGGCCTTAGGCATAACTCAACCAAAAAGACTAACTTGATAGGTTGGATTGCCCCACCTTATATGTTGTGCTTCCTCACCATCGATATTCAATGTGGGACTAAACCCCAACAATTTCCTCCTTAGTCACACATCGGGGTGCCCCCACCATATGTGACGCTCGAGATTTTTTATCGGATTTATCTTTTTAACCATGGGCTTTGATACCAATTGTTGGAACCGGTGGTGACCACCGAATTCTCGATCTGTTGGAGCTAGCTTGCAGCCGGCCTGGCTCGTTATCACGAGCCTGTGCTCCCACAGGTCCTAGGTCCACCAGAGCTGACAACATATAAGGTCTTTGGGCCTTACTCAACCCAAAAGACTAGTCTGATAGGTTGGATTGCCCCCACCTTATATATTATGCTCCCCCACCATCGATATCCAATGTGGGACTAAACTCCAACATGCTCCGCCACGAGGTCCGCTTCGGACGCGTTGTTGAACCCCTCCCAAGCACCACGGGACCTCAGCCACCGAAGCACGGCGCGCTCCATTCGGTAGATGGCCGCGTACACGCAGGGGCTGCAGATTATGTTCATGGTCGCTCTGAGGGGTGAACCCGAAGATGAGCCTGGGGCGGTGCACAAACCAGCTTACGGCGGCAGCGCCGTGCCGCGCTGGGAGACGGCATTGACGAGGATGTCCTCCTGGTCGTAGTAGAAGTTGGGGCAGTCACGGCGCAGCATGTCCTCTGTGTAGGGCGGGTCTAGGATGGGGACCGTCTTTGCCGATGGCCTCGAAGGCTCTGACGTAGTGCTTGGTCCCGGTCTGTAGGCAGATGTGGGCGAGCGCGGAGCAGCTGGGGACGACGACCGAGAGCACGTTGCGGAGCATGCCAGAGTTGGCCTCCTGGTTCTGGGCCTCCGTGGGGCGCGAGGACCAGGCGACGTAGAAGATGTGGGTGACGTCGGTCAGCGGCGTTAGGGCCTCAGCGACGGCGGTGGAGTCGGTGAGGTCGACGTGCAGGTGGGTCATGTAGGACGGTGACGGAGGGTGCCATGGCAGGGGTGGACGGCGGGACAACACGTAGACCTTCCATGGCCCACCAGGGGTGTCCGGCAGCGGGAGGATGTCAACGGGGGAGGTGCCCACTATTTCGGTGGAGCGGACGACGCGACGCTGTTGAAGGACTAGTGGCCGGACGTGACGGCATGGCCATCTCCATCCTACCGCCACTTCATGCCCACCACCAGCTCATGCTTATCGCTCCACGCGTTGATTGTCACAAACTTGATCCTTATCGACGCCGACGAACGGGCACACGGGTGCAGAAAGATACGGAGGACTAGTGCCATATATTTGTTTGGTCCTTTTCTGAAACCAAATTATGATGTGAGCTATTTTTATGTGTTCCAAGTTAACTTACAAGAAAATTTGATTATTCTTGCGTGTTACGCTAAAACCAATAGGGTTATATTTATTTCTCTATGAGTTTGTCGAACCGACAGGTTAATTAATAGTTCCTATATTTCAAATTGTAGGTTGTTATGTCTTTTTTTAATATATAGTGTTTACTATATATCTAGACATAATATATTGATAAAGTTATGCACCTGGAACTCAAACGTGCGTGTGCACCGTGAACCGGATGGCTGCACACAAAACGTGCACACGAAACTTAAACAATCTCAAAGAAAATAAAAACTCGCACACATATAATGGGCTAAATCAATGTAGCCCAAATTTTTAGACCCAGCCCAGTCGCCTTTCTGGCCCGAAAACAAGAACACGAAGCCATGGTTCATACTGAACGCAGATGTGGAGCAAAGAGCAATAACTTGACGCATTGATGTAAAAAAAACACTTATCCCACGCACAGCATAAGAACTCCATAATGATGGGTCGCTCGGTATCCATCCACATCCGGAATGGAAGAAGAATAGCAACCACGCAACGTGAGTTTCTGTTGCCCAATATACTAATACTAGATGAACAACAGAGGTCCATGATTGAAGAACAGCCTAGCTGTGCCGTGTCTCTCTCTGCTTTGTCGGAAGGAAGCAGAACCCAAATCAGATCTTGAAGAGCCAACCAGTGACTTGTCAAAGATGCTGACAACCACCAATCCCTGCCCAATCAGAATTAGCGCACAAAGAAGACGTGCCTTCCTTGAGCTTCAACTACTAGCTCAATTGAACCTCTCCGGATTGAGAAGTGAACACAAGGAAAGACTAGACATGAATGAGAATAGCTCTCAAATAAACAAGCTTTTGCGCCCCAGGTTTTCCATCCCATCCGATGCAAAAGAAAAACTGGACCAAAAAGATGGGGCATCCGAGGCAAAATCGGCCTTGTATATGACTGAGACGAGTAACAATGTCGCATTTAGAGACCAAATTCCAGGAAAAATGTGTAGCAGGGAAAGACTTGCTGCAGCCAGTGCAAGGATTTGGATCGGGAATAAAGATGTGAAAGCAAGCAAGACACTGATTATTAATACCGAAACAAAACATTTCGGTGACTTCTCAACATGCAGAGCCATCTCTAGATAACGTGACTGAAAAAAAAAAGGAAGGGATCCACAATAGCAGACAAAGGACATGTAAAGATTTAAAAGAATGAGCAGATAGAAAATAATCAACATTGATAGTGAGCTTTTACAGCCAATGCAATGATATAGCAATGCTTGTAATGAAAACATTCGATCAATAATTCAATGTTCACACAGTTACAGGGCAATTATTGCCAGCCAAGGAAGAATAACTTATGAACAACGTGTTGATCTCTAAAACATATTTACTGATACAAGAAAACGATCGACAACCGAACGAAGAACCAGAGGCTTACAAGAATGCACCACAAATGGGGTAAAACAAAATTGATTGATGTACCAAGTGATTCACAGATATAGCAATGCTAGTAACAAAAACATTCAGTTAGTGATTCAATACACACACAATTTCAATCAAACTGAAGCTGAACAAGAATAACTTATTTGCAATGTGTTGATCATCTTTATTTGTTCCTAGTATACAACATGCAAACCTGGCAAAGATAGCAAAATGTATGAAATGGAACTAAATTACAAGAGGCCTGGAAGTTGATAAATGAGCAAAGATAATATGGCACACAAAAGAAGCGAAACAGCAGTAGAGAACTGAATTGCAGGGACGAATCAGGGAACAATCTTGAAGACCTTCATCTTCTCGATCCATGTGTTGAAAGAGGTGACGGTGTTCCTGAAGCCCAGGAAGCCATGCTCCTTGCTTTTGTTCATGCTGTCCAGAAGCTGGGTCTCGACAGCAAACATGGCATCGACGAACCACCAATTGGTGATCTCGTCAAGCTCCGTCGTTATGAGGTCATTCTCCATGACAATCTCCGCCCAGACGGCTTCCTTCCCGGCCATGGCGTCCTCGAGCTTGAACCTGTTCTCCTCCCCTTCGTAGCCAGCCCATTCCACCCCGAAGTGATCGGCGAGGACCGGCCACAGCTGCTTCCACTTGAAGAGATCCCCGTTGCTGCAATTGAAGGCCTCGTTCTTGGCGAAGGGATCGACGGCGGCCCAGATCTCGTGCTCGGCGATAAGGTCGGCGTCGGAGGCGTCGCTGAAGCCCTCCCAGGTGACCCTGGAGCCGGGCCACCGGAGCGTGGCGCCCTCCTTCCGGCAGATGGCGGCGTAGACGCAGAGGCTGCCGACGAGGTTCATGGCGCTGCGCGGGGAGTAGCCGAAGACGGTGGTGGGGCGGTGCACGGACCAGCTGACGGCGCCGTCGCGGCGGGAGACCTGGTCGAAGAGGATGTCCTCCATGTCGTAGTAGAAGTTGGGGCAATCGAGGCGCGGCATGTCCTCGTTGAAGGGCGGGTCCGGGGTCTGCACCTTGCCGATGGCCTCGAAGGGCCCGACGTAGTGCTTGCGGCCGGTCTGGAGGCAGACGTGGACGAGGGCCGGGCAGTTGGGGACGACGACGGAGAGCACGTTGCGGAGCATGGCGGCGTTGGCCTCCCGGTTCTCCGCCTCGGTGGCGCGGCTGGTCCAGGCGACGAAGAAGACGTGGGTGATGTCGGTGAGGGCGCCGAGGGCCTCGGCGACGGCGGCGGCGTCGGCGAGGTCGAGGTGGAGGTGGGTGACGGCGGGGGAGGGCGCCGGGGACCAGGGCGGGAGCGGGCGGCGCGAGACGGCGTAGACCTTCCACGGCCCGCCGGGGGTGTCGGCGAGCGGGAGGATGTCGAGGAGCGAGGTGCCGACGATGCCGGTGGATCCGACGACGAGGGCCACGCTCTGGTACGAGGGCTCGGCCGCCGCCGCCTGCTCGTCCTGCCGCTTCTTGACCGCGCCGATCGCGCCCGTCCACCACCAGCTCATCGCGGCTTGGGTTGGGCTGGATTTGGCGGCGGCGGCGGGGGTGCGGGAGGCTGGGATCGGGATTCGGGAGGGAGGAGAGGAGCAGAGCAGGCGGGGAGGCGGTGATGATCCTTGTCTTTGCCTGCGGGCTGCGGGGTGTTGTTGGGTGAATAATTGGGTGTCGCGTGTTGCCTGCCTTGTCTAATCTAATACTCTACGTGTGTTGCGCTGCTCGGCGGGGTCGGGGGTGCGTGCGCCGCGGCCGGCGGTGGTTGCTTTGTTTGTTTTTTTTGTCGTGTGACTGTGAGCCGATTCGGATCCGACGCGGCTCCTGTTCATCGTGTCACAGCGCTAGGTCTGTTCACAGCAAGGATAATAATAGCGCCGGCTGCGGGCGGCTAGCGAGCTGTGTTTGTTATAGACTTAGATTCTGTTTACTGTGCTTCCTCCTAAAATTTTTGTCACATCGAATGTTTGGACACATACATATCTCGTTTGCGTGCTCTTAAACCCAACCTGATCCGTTTTTTTTTCATCCGAAACAGTGTTTTTCTCTCACAAATTCCTCTAGAATCCTAAAAAATTCCTCCAAATGAACAGGGCCATGGAGTATTAAATATAGACTAATTACGAAATTAATTGCACAACTTGAGACTAATTTGCGAGACGAATCTTTTAAGCCTAATTAGTCCATGATTTGACAACGTGGTGCTACAGTAAATATGTGCTGATGACAGATTAATTAGGTTTAAAAAATCGTCTCGCAAATTAGCCTCCATCTATGTAATTGATTTTGTAATTAATCTATATTTAATGCTCCTTATTAATATCTAAACATTTAATGTGACATAAATTTTAGAAACGACTAAAGAATCAAACACCTCCTTATCCAACAGGAGAGATGATGTAAAAGACATCTTTTTCTCGTGTCTGCAGCCGGGCTGTTAACCAACGGCTCGCTTCCTTCTCTCATTTCAATTCTCTTACCTCCACATAAGATTTTGATGATATGGATTCTCTTATAGCCCGCTATGACTTATTATACTTGTTCTCATGGTCCGGTTAAATTGTTTTTTTTTCTTTCAAAATCCCACCTACTCCCTCTGTCTCTAAAAAAAGAGTCAATCTCGCTTCCAAAAAATCAACAACTTTTAACTTTGATCAAATATATTAACAAAATATTAATATTTATGGTATATAATTGATACCATTAGGTAGACGTTGAATATACTTTTATAATAAACTTATTTGAAGATACAAATATTACACATATTTTTCTACAAACCTGGTTAAAGATGAGAAAGTTTGATCAGCACGATTCTCATAGCGACTCTTTTTTAGAGATGGAGGGAATGTCTGTGTGCATTGCCCTGCCCATGGCGGTGCACCAGACAGGGGGTGGCGGTGCCACCGCCCTAAATTTCCAGAGAGCGGCCAAAACTTGTTGGTGGCACCGCCCTACCCATGGCGGTGAACATGTGTCCCAACAGTCGGGTGTCAATGACCAACGACTAGCTGACGTGACAGGGCACCACCTTGTCCAGTGCTAGGAACCACCTTGTCCGGTGACCTCACAGAGATGACCATTTCGGGCACAACGGCTAGTTCTTCACTTTGGGGCTACAAAAGGGACCCCAATCGACCATTTGAAGTGTGTGGGAGCTGAGAAAAGATAGGAGGGTGTTGCTACATCTCATTTGTGCTCTCCACTTGTATAGAACTTAAAGATTACTTGGTGATTAGCGTAGGTGTTTTGCGAAGTGCTTAGGTTAGTTAGACCACGCTCATATGCACTTGCTCTAGGCTTAGGTCTAGTTGCTAGTAAGGTTTGCATACCTCTTAATCAAAGGTGCTTGCGCGCACCATGTTTGCACTCGGCGGGGCTAGTAGTCTTGCGAGACCACACCAACAGTGCTTGTGGTGTGGCTACCACTGTGTACCGAAGGGAACAAGGCCCGCGATGATTCGGCTGAAAGCTTGATAGTGAAGATGGTGGGGAGTGGTCCAGGAGATGCATGCCAGAAGGCACACCGGAGACCCACTTGCGTGTGGGAAAGGCCCGAGACTATACACGGAGTTACCTGACAGAGAGCTTGACCCTTGCGATGGATTCCTTGCGAGGGACTCCAACAAGAACTAGGGGAAAGCTTGAGCACTTCTCAATACCTCGATAAAAATATCAGAGTTGTCGATGGGAGTTTGCATCTCTATCTCATATTTACCTTCCACATTTATATTATGTATCGTGGTTGTGCTGACTTTCCTAGCTTAGTTTGATAGGATAGTTGATAGGATTGGAACCTAGGGTGCATAACTCTTTTGCGGTAGAGATAGCAACACACCTAGCCAAACTTTAGTTGCACATTTAGAATAGTTACTTTCTTGCATAGGTTTCGACTAGGCAGAATTAGAAGTAGAATTTTAAGTTACCTAATTCACCCCTGCCATAGGCGTCATGGTCCTTTACAACGATCAATATGACCAACCTGTCACGATAAAAATAGGAACTCACTCCTGCGGTCCTGTTGAGCCCAATTAAGCCTAGCCCATCAACTAAACTAATTTGTTGCTTGTGGTCCTCGTGCCTTCGTTGGGTTGGCCCATTTATCCTTCTTTATTTATGTATTTCCTTTCGTTGACAAAAAGAGCTGAAGTCGTCTTCAGCATGAAGACGGCTCATTATTTATCAGGACATTCGGTTGGGCCAATCCTAGACCAACACAACCGGGTCCCCAACGCACTAGTAGAAAGATTAAAAATCTAGATGGCCAGATTGAATTGAAGTAACCAAAGAGCTCTAGAGGGTTCGTTCCTATGTACGGGCTTGTTTGGATGCATGTGTATCCATCTCGTAGGGTCAAGATGGTGGACTAGAGGGGGATGAATAGTCCTTTCTAAAATTAAACATGTTGCCTAATCGAGATAAATGCAGAATTAAAACTAACAGTTTAGCCAAGACTATACCCCTCTATCTAAGTTCACAAGCACGTTAGAAAGATCCTAATTAGGCAACAATGGTGCCGGCTAGGTAGAGCTCACCTAACCAATTCTAGAAGCAAGTTCACACAAACCTATGTAACTAGTACTTCAAGCAACCGGGAGAGCTCCTACATAACTAGTGATGCAAAAAGCACAAAGCTCATAAGCTCATTAGCAATGCTCAATAATAAGGCTACACAAGCCAAATTAGAGAGCGCAAATTACTTAGCTACACAAACTAAGTAATGCAACTAACAATGCTACTTAAGCCAAATTAGTTGCGCAAGGGAACTACTTCTATGCTACACAAGCAAGAAGGTAACTAGCAAGCCACACAAGCTAACTAATTATAAGAGCAACTACACAAGCACAATGTAAATGAAAGTAAATACAAGCTTGTGTAAAGGGGATGCAAACCAAATGAAAAGACAAGGATGACATGGTGATTTTTATCCCGAGGTTCACTTGGTTGCCACCAAGCTAGTCCCTGTTGTGTTGACCGTTCACTTGGTGGTTCGGCAGCTAATTGGCACCACACGAAGACCACACGTTGGGCGCCGCAAGAACCCCACGAACCAAGTGAGGGTAGCTCAATGACACGCTCAACTAGAGTTGCTCTTCATGGCTCCCTCGGGGTGAGCACAATACCCCTCATAAATACTTCTCTGAACCACCGCACAATTTTCTTTGCGTGCTTCGATGGAGACCACAACCAAGCCGTCTAGGAGGTGTCAACCTGCAAGAGTAACAAGTACCACCGACTTGCAACACGAACACCTAGTGCCACTCGATGCACTCTCACAATGCAATCACACTAGAATCACACTCACACTCAATCGGATGATCACTATCAAACGTATGTGAGTTAGAGGGCTCCCAAGCACACCTACATAAGCCACCAAGGCTTAATGGTGCTCAGCAACCAGCCCAAGGCCGAGCTCCACCTCTATTTATAGCCCCTAAGGCAAATAGAGCCATTGGAGCATTTGGGCTGCTATCTGTGAGGGCACCGGATAGGGCGGTGCCTGGCACCAAACATGGTGGTGCCCCTTCCAGCGGTCAAATTCCAATGGCTAGGGGTGGCGGTGGCACCGCCCTAGGGGTGGCGATGACCACCTAGGCAAACCCCCGAGAACACTCCTCTCTAGATTATTAGGGCAGTGCACTAGACATAAGGCGACAGTGCCCATGGCGGTGACCCTCTTTGCTCAACACTAAAAACTCTAGCCTCAGAAAAATTGAGGCGGTGGCACCGGACACACCTCGGTGGTGCACCGTCATGCCTAGGGCGGTGTACACCATCACTGGCGGTGCCACCCTTAACCTCGCTGCTCGGGACCAAGGCAAGGTGGCCACCACCCTAGGGGTGGCGGTGCCACTAGACAAGCAGTGGCGGTGCCCCCCTAGGGCAGCACCCAACTCCTTCCTCTTGACCTGGGTCAGTCGGTCACCTCCCTAGGGGTGGCGGTGCATCGGACAGGGGGTGATGGTGCCCCTAGAGGCAGCACCTCATCCCCTACTTCATCTCCTTTGATTCCTTTGCCAACACCTTTACAAATGTGCTAACACTCCAAGTGATACACCACCTTGTGTACGTGTATTAGCTTTTCACAAATATTTCCCAAAGGGTTAGTCACTCCTTTCACCATGCCACTCGATCCTAACATGTATGCAAAGTTAGATCGCTCAAGTGGCACTAGATGACTGATATGCAAACAAGTTTGCCTCTCTTGATAGTACAGCCATCTATCTTAAATCCGATCATAAACTTCTCTACACACCTATGACCGATGAAATAAAATGCCCAATAGGTTATACCTTTGCCTTACGCATTCCATTCCATCTCCTCAGATGTTGATGCAACACATGCACCAACCATTCACAAATGATATGATCCACTTCGTATCATCATGTAACCATATTGGTTCATCGATCTTGACTTCACTTGCTCTTCACCGTTACTTTAGTCCATCGGCTCCAAGTATGGTAGAACTGCCTAAAATAACTCACTTCTGGAGGTGCTTGTCTTTCATTAGACACTAAACACCCCAAGAGTGAGCTAATTTAAACAGTTCTGTCGAGCACACCCCATGGGAGAACCCAAAAATCCACATTTTTCAATAGGATCATATATGGGAGAATAAAGCTTACAATATTATAGCCATTTCTTACATCACTTTCCCATGCAACATCTGAGTATAATATTTATTGTTTATAACAACGGAATATAACCATGTTATTAGAGTTTCAGCAGAAATAAAATCATTTAATGACAAGTTAAACATTAACATGATGATCCGTTATATACATCATAATAGGTTATAAGTTTTTCCATTGTAAAATATTTTGGGTGGAAGTTTCAAATAAACTCTATGTCCGCAACGTTAAGGAAATCCTCGCTGAGCCCACTAGGAGGTTTCCACATATAAGTGTCAGCTCCACATGTTCCTATCACCTGCAATAGGGTAGAACAAACCCTGAGTACTCAATTATACTCCGCAAGGCTTACCCATCAGGAGGAAAGAAAAGACTCCAAGGATATGCAAGGCTATCTAGCTTGTGGGTTATTGCATCTACAGGAAGCATTACTAAACGTGCATCCTTATATTCAATTTTATTAGCAGTCACCATTAGTCCATTATCTAACCATTCTAGGTAAGTACCTATGCTACTTTCAAGCAAGGGTTGAGCAATCAGAACCATTTTATCATCTTGCATATTCTAGTTCTTACTACGATGCTAGACCATAGCCAAGTCATATCGTATCACACGGCGGTTCACGAACTAATGTATCCTAGCTGGGTACCCTGAAACACAAGCCCTATTTGTACTCTGGGCACAAACAAGACCAACTCGTCTCACTCCTGTCAAGGGGTCTAGGTCCTCGTCCAAACTTGGACTCCAAGCCCCTACACCGGAGTCTCGGACTCGGTGTGGTGCTTAGACCTCCACCCAAAAGCCACCCCTAAAAGTTGGTCGGGAAAGAGCTGGAACCCATGACAAGAGAGTGACAAGTTTTCCCGCTCCCATAAGCAAGTATGTGCTCAGGATAGTAAGTCTACGACCTGACTACCATCCACAGCAACAGATGGTCCTCAATCGACATAGGCGAGACAAACGCAACCAGAGCCTCGCTCGGTTACCTAACCAAGTCCAAATCCAAATCCAAAGTATGGTCTCGCCCGGTCTCCAATTATTATCCACATATATTTCATGTGATAGTAACATGATAATAGTAACAATAATATATTTCCTATCTCTCGCGAGTGAGAGGCAATCACTCGACTTCTATCGGAGTCCTGTAGCATAGCAATCTACACAATCCTATCATACTAGTAAGACTCATAGGATAAGGATATATATATATGCAAGTGGGTTTCATTCAACTCCTTAAACTTAATGCACAAGCATAAAATAAAGTGTAGAATAATAGGGGTTATGCACCGAGGCTTGCTTGGGTAAGATATAACCAAAGTTAACATTCCATCATGATGAAACGATCGTCAAGGCACCATCTTCTCTGCTATTTTGGTTGACTTCACGATCCATTGTTGTCCCTATTATGATATTCGTGGATGCAACGCAGAGACGTAAATAATCAACGATGATCGCAACTCTTAAAATACGATTACGCCTCTCAAGCTAATGAGCTAGCTCTGATGACTAACGTACTAGACCACGTATCCAACTTGTCGAACTAGGCGCTAATTTCCCACAATGTTTTAGTTATAAAATCCCTAGGTGTTTCTTTATTTCCTTTTATTTACTATATATATAAACTAGGGCTCATTAGTTACCTCAACAAACTAATTATTCTGAAGCTACAAAAATTACATATGGCACATAATAATACTATGGAGCTACAGTAAAATTTTCAAAGTTAACACTACCATCATTTTATCACAAAAAATCCCACATATTTGCATCTTAATAATATTAAGCATCTTAGTTTAATTTAAGAACTCCTACAAATATTATAGAACTTTGTGGATAAGATATACTGGTGGATGGATCATGATTTTAGGAACCTAACAAGATTAGTTTCACAATTTTTGGTCGACTACACAAATTTATATTGAATTTACAATTTGCCTTAGAAACTAAATTAGAAAATGTTTTAGAATTCGAAACGGGTCGGCGGCAAACACTTTGGCCCAGCAGTCCAACACAGCTCGTGCGGAGTGAGCCCGTGGCATGGAGCCCGCGCGCGTGCCCACGCTTTTGTAGAAGAGTCCCCGTACTACGCGGTTATTTCACGGCACCTTTGCTCACTATTGCACAAGAGGCGCATTTTTCATCCAGCACCCGCAACAAACCCATCCTCACACTGAGCCGGTCCCCAAGACACCCGCTGCTCACCGGTGCCGCTCCGGATGGCGCTGCATGGCCACACCAGCCACCCAGGGACTGACTCGGTGCAATAAGCGGGCCGACAGGGAACTACGAGCCAATGCGCAACGACAAGGAACGAAACGGTGCACCACCGAATGTTATCCACAACAGCGGGTGAAATCGCACGACGGCGCTACTATTCTGATGATCTAGAGTTAGAACAAGGCGGTCGAGATGGTAGGGAGGCATCAGGAGCTCACCACGGTTCATGCTGCGGTGACGGTTGAGTCAGAGGGAGTTCGAGCCGAGCTAGCCACATGTGCCCGGCGACGCGGTGGTGCTATGGTACGGATGAGGTGGCATCAGCATGACGATGACGCACGCTCAGCCAAACGGAAACAAGCATTGGATAGAGGAAGTTAACATGAGCTCAAAAACACCCTCAATTTGATTCTTTTCCCATAGAGTGGGACTTACCCCAAACCTATGGCTACGGCGACGCCTATGGCCGGCGGCAACCAAATTGCCAAATTGGCCACCTACGAGGCGCACCTGTGTCCTGATATGAGTCAACCCGCAAGCGGTCGCTCTTAATTAGCTGCTAGAGCACTGATCTAGGGTGGTGTGCAACAGACCATGAGCAAGGTGAAAATGGCGTAGCTCTACTGATCAAGGCAGGCAGTGACCGCTATTCTTGACCTAGCCAAACCCATTCGAGGCCACTATAAATACACGAGGACAAGCTCACGGCGTGGCTTAGAGGGAGTGGTCGCGAGCTACCAGGATGGGATGGATCATCCAAGCGGACAATGTCTATGGCAGTGAAACAGAGCCAAGCGCAAGCCACCATGTGGAGTCAAGCCACGATGCGACATGAGAGGAGCGACGACATCCCGACAAGGACAAGCATGCAACAAGGTAGGGAAGACCACTAGTGACTCGATGGTAGCTAGATTGGATGGTGAGAAGAGCACCATGTCGATCCGATGGTGGCCGCCAAGGCCCTGGCCTGACCCTGCATGCGGCGCTGCGGCACGGCGTGACTAGGACAACACAAGGGCGCAGGAAGGCGAGGGGCGCGCCACGACATCGGCCGACATGCGGCAACAACACGCGCATAGGCCCGAGGAGAAAGCCATGGTCAACAACAACAGAGCCTGGTGCCCACCATGTGCGTGCACACGGTGACCGTGAGCCTGGACAGGAAAGTGACAAGGGTGATGTGCACGAGTTTTAAAGCAAATGAAAAACTATGCCTAACCCGACCCGAGATCGACCAGCTATCCCAACTCACAACTAGGACTATCAGCTAGCCAGTGAAGTATTCCCTATGCCCCAAGAGCAACTAGAGATGAAGATACAAGCCCGCCAACATGAGCTCATCGCCCGATCACGGGTTCACGAACAGAACATCCATGATGTAGTTCAACATGGATTCTAATGAGTTTCGGGTAATTTTTGTGAGAACAACGTTCTACCCACACCAGAACTACTCATACTACGCTGATGTACTCGCCGTGGTGCAATCAATCATGCAAAAACATAGACATACTGCTTACTCCATTTTTGTTGGAATTTAACCGCCAAAAACGACAATGTCTATCATTTCCCACGTAGAAAAATTAAGGGTTTAGTGTGATCTACAACTTTTAACACTTTTGCCATAATTTCCAAAAGGTCTAAGCCTTGTTAATTTCAACTAACTAACATACCATGACCTAGTCCATACTTCGTACTAACTCGTAGGAACAAAATATTAAAGCACTATTTAAGTATGTTCCACTATATAATTTACCAAAGATAGCACTTTAAACTTAAATTGTTTGTTTGCCGACTTAACCATGAAGAGTGGATTTAACTTCAATTTGATTTCCGAGCTTCCCAAAAATACTATATGATATTATTATCCTCCAAGATTTAAAATTGCATGCCTAGCTACGTAACTTGCCCTCAAATCTTTATTTTCACACTATACTCCAGTTATAATTGGTCGTTGTTCATAGAAATTGTTTCATGCCAATAATTAACACAACTCATTTTATTCTTTTTGTTAGGAGTTTTCATCACCACCTCTTTACGCTAAGTAAACGAACTCACTATATTATTAGATCTATCTCTCAGGCCATAATCTCAGTGCTTAGCGAGCTCGTAACACTAGAGGTGTTACACCAAGTCATCACTCAACTTGCCCTTCACGCTTAACCGGTCCATCAAGCCAAGTCTTGTCTTGATGTTCTCCACTTTAGTCATATGACTCAATGTCATGTCTCATATGCAATGAGCTCCTTCATCACATGCGTGAGCCTTCCAACAAATCCAAGCCATTCTACCTCCATGGCATGTGTTGCTCACATGAGTGTACTTGTGGACTAATCACCTGTGTATCTTACTCGAACACATGTTAGTCCACCTAGGTTGTCAATTACAAAAACTAAAAAAGGACCTTTCACACCTCAATCCACATGTGTTGGAGTGGAATGGAATGGAATTTAGTTCAATTCCTATGGGGGTATGGCCCCCAAGACATGGGCCGCACCATCAGGGGTGGCCCAGCCCACAAGATCAAGGTGTGCAAGCGCTGCTCGGTGTGCACCGCAAGACATTGTATAGTACCAAATAGGATACTTTACTTATAACCCTACCCCTCCAGAGTATATAAGAAGAGGCAGGGGTCCTCTACTCGATATCATGTATTCAATACAATACAACAAAGACATAGGACGTAGGGTATTACGTTGATCAGACGGCCCAAACCTGTCTAAATCGCTGTCTCTGCGCCCTGTGTCACCATCCGGTTCCTAATCACGTGCACCTCCACCGACAAATCTACCATCGCGAGATACCCCTCAATGGACTGTCGAGCATATTCTATCGACAGTTGGCATGCTAGGTAAGGGTGTGCGCTTGATCCCATGGCGAGCCAGATGGACCTCAAATCAACAATGCGTTCTCATCATCAATCTCGTTGAGATCCATGTTGGTCCACGACAATGATTCATCGCTGGCTACACCAGCCCCCACGATAGCAGATCCAATCTCAAAGCCACCTCTAAGGTCATCTTCACCAACAACTCACCGCCCGCTAGGTGCTCGCCATCAACGCCGACCAGGTAACACCATACATCGCCGACCAGACGCTCCATCCAAAGTTAAGTCACGCTTTAATATTTTCTAAATATTCTACAATCTCCGTATATCGCCATAATGTTTTTCCGAACTGTTTTCTCCATGTTTGCTCTCCAAACGATTTTCCGAACCCCCAAACAGTCATGTTAATGCTCGGATGCCTCCAGAGATGGCTCTGTCTTCGGCTCCTCCCTACACGTGCACGAGCGTCTGCCCTATGCGTTATGGGTGGTCAGCAGCAGTTCCTTGGTGACGCATGTTCCTCCTACACATGCACGGGCTCCACGCTCGACGTTATAGGCTATGGGCTAGCTAGGGCTGGAGACTCAGCTACACACTAACTGGTCGGGCGATTTATATTAAACATAAATATATTTTCACGCCAACTGATCGGTGAACTGCATACACCGTTTCATCACCTTGCTGATTTTTCTCTAGAGTTTATATATTTTTACATCATGTACTACCCGTTCTACATGTTTGTATTGCAAGGTCATCGTCTAGGTGATCGGACCACCTAGTGCTCGGACTTCTCCACCGATCAACTGGTCGGACTGCTAGGTTCATGGACTTCGTCGCCGACCAGTTGATCGGACTGTTCGTCGGTCGCTTCTAGTCAATGCTCACTTTGCCGCCGACCAGTTGACCAGACTATTCGCCCCTCGTGCTTCATCGCCAGCTACGCCGGTTACTCCTCAGCGCTCGGTTTCTTCATGCTCGAGGAGTAAGTGGGCACACTTCACAGCATGGACGTCGCCGGCTACGCCGGGGACTCCTCGGTGCTCGGACCTCACCAGCTTCGTCTAGGACTCCTCGGTGCTCGAACATCGCTGCCTACGCCGGGGACTCCTCGATGCTTGGTCATCGCCAACGACGCTGGGGACTCCTCGCTCCTCGGTGCTTGGTCATCGCCAGCGATGCCAGAGACTCCTTGCTCCTCGATGCTCGGTCATCGCCAGCGACACCGGGGACTCCTTGCTCCGTGGTGCTCGGACATCGCCGCCTACGCCAGGGACACCTCGCTCCTCGGACATCACCGCCTACACCGGGGACCCCTCGCTCCTCAGTGCTCGGACATCGCCGCCTACACCGCGGACTCCTCGCTCCTCGGTGCTCGGTCATCGCCAGCGATGTCGGGGACTTCTCGCTCCTCGGACATCACCACCTACGCCAAGGGACTCCTAACTCCTCGGTGCTCGGACATCGCCAGCTTCGCCGGGGACTCCTTGGTGCTTGGACATCGCCGCCTACGCCGAGGACTCCTCGGTGCTCGGTCATCGCCAGCGACACTAGGGACTCCTTACTCCTCGGACATCGCCACCTACGCCGGGGACTCCTAACTCCTCGATGCTTGGACATCGCTAGCTTCGCCCGGGACTCCTTGGTGCTCGGACATCACCGCCTACACCGAGGACTCCTCGGTGCTCGATCATCGCCAGCGACACCGGGGACTCCTCATTCCTTAGTGCTCGGTCATCGCCAGCGATGTCGAGGACTCCTCGCTCCTCAGTGCTCGGACATCGCTAGCTTCGCTGGGGACTCCTCGGTGCTCGGACATCGCCGCCTACGCCAGGGACTCCTCGGTGCTCGGTCATCGCCAGCGACACCGAGGACTCCTTGTTCCTTGGTGCTTGGTCATTGCCAGCGATGCTGGGGACTCCTCGCTCCTCGATGCTTAGACATTGCCGCCTACACTAGGGACTCCTCGCTCCTCGGTGCTCGGTCATCGCCAGCGACACCAAAGACTCCTCGCTCCTCAGTGCTCGGTCATCGCCAGCAACACCGAGGACTCCTCACTCCTCGGTGCTCGGTCATCGCCAACGACGCCGGGGACTCCTAGTTGCTCGGTGCTCGGTCATCGCCAGTGACACCGAGGACTCCTCGCTCCTCGGTGCTCGGTCATTGCCAGTGACGCTGGGGACTCCTTGCTCCTCGATGCTTGATCATCGCCAGCGACACTGGGGACTCCTCGCTCCTCAGTGCTCGATCATTGCCAGCGACATCGGGGACTCCTCACTCCTCGGTGCTCAGTCATCACCAGCGACACCGGGGACTTCTCGCTCCTCGGTGCTCGGACATCGCCAGCGACACTGGGGACTCCTCGCTCCTCGGTGCTCCCTTGGTGGTCGGATCTTGCTATGTCTCATCGGTGCGCTAACAAGCTGCTTCATGCTATTCAGATCAGGGTGCTGATCTTGGGCAGCACGTCTAGGGTCCTGATACGCGCATGTTAGATGACGTTGGCAAGCTTTCAGACTTCTTTTCCTTTGACCTTGCTACAAGATTCATTCTTCATCTTCCAGCAGGATCGGGGACTAAGTGGGCACACTTCACCTTGCAGTGAATGTGCTTGTTCTCATCTTGAGGCTATGCTCGGGGACTGGCTGCCTGCTCGGCTGGTTTTCTACTTTCTGACCCTGGCACCACGCAACTACGTCACCTACTATTAGGCTCGGGGACTAGCTATGGGGGTATGGCCCCCAAGACATGGGCCGCACCATCAGGGGTGGCCCAGCCCACAAGATCAAGGCGTGCATGGCGCTGCTCGGCGTGCACCGCAAGACATTGTATAGTACCAAATAGGATACTTTACTTGTAACCCTACCCCTCCAGAGTATATAAGGAGAGGCAGGGGTCCTCTACTTGATATCATGTATTCAATACAATACAACAAAGACACAGGACGTAGGGTATTACGTCGATCAGACGGCCTGAACCTATCTAAATCGCTGTCTCTGTGCCCTATGTCACTATCCGGTTCCTGATCACGCGCACCTCCACCGACAAATCTACCATCGCAGGATACCCCTTGGTGGACTGCCAAGCATATTCTATCGACAATTCCACTCTAATCCACTTCAACATATGTGGATTGCGATCAATACATGTGCATCCAAACAAGGCCTACAACGTAGAGAGGTGAATCCACAGGGGCATTTATAGGCACCGGCGTCGATCTTGATCACTTCGCCCCTTCGGTGACCTCTCTGGCACCACACAATGTGGAGGGATTAAGGGCAGGCTTAATAATCATCAATTAAGCTAGCTCTAAGTTTTTTATATTTTAATAAAAGAGAGAAAAAACTAGATCTTTTTTAATAATAATGGAACAAAGTTTCATTCTCTACCATCTGTGGATGATAGTCACAGAAAAACACCAAAGCCATAAGACTTACATGACAAAAAAAAGAAACAAAGTTCAGCCCAACTAGTGGGTGCAGCGACGAAGCAAAACACTAGGCTTCAATATGATTCATGAAGTTCTAGCCAAACTTCACAAAGACGGTCATGATCAACGTCTCCCATCTTCTACATCCCTCAAAGAACAATTGTCCCTCCTCTTTCTTGTACAGCATGGACCACTGTCGTATCCAATACGTCATCCTAAAAATTGCCTACATCAATGTATTAGGTTTAGCTTTGTTAAATAACATATCATTTCTATTCAACCAAATCGACCAACACTGTGCAGCAGCTCCCAGCAAAATCTGGTTTCTAAGTTTTAGACTTAAACCATGTAGATCAAGAGCTAAGCTCTTGCGCACATTTTGAGGTTATGTGAGAGTGTCATGTGGGGCTATCCATGTTAAAAGTTATGTGCTAAAGTTAGTATTATTGGAGAAATTGTCTTAGAGAGATAGTAATTAGCTCTAGACATTGCGGGTGTCTAGAGAAATTTTTATACTAGCTACTAATATGGTTCATAGTACAACTTCCAAATGTGCAACTAAGGTTTTTATAGGTGCATTGCTATCTCTACCGCTAAAGAGTTATGCACCCTAGCTAGGTCCCAATCCTATCAACTAGCCTATCAATCTAAGCTAGGAAAGTAAGCACACAACCAAGGTACATAATATAAATGCAGAAAGTAAAGGGCAATAAAGATGCAAACTCCTTTTGTCTAGTATTTTTGTCGAGGTATCAAGAAGCTCCTGCTTTCCCTTAGTCCTCGTTAGAGCCCCTCACAAGGATGCCCTCACATGGGCCAAGCTCCCGGTCAAGTAACTCAGTGGATAGCCCCTAGGTCTTCCCCATATGTAAGGGTGTCTTTGAGATGATCTCTCCTGGACTGCTCCCTGTCGTCTTCACTATCGAGCTTCCGGCCAAACTGTTGTGGGCCTCATTCTCAATGGTACATGGTGATGATTACACCACAAACACGGTTGGTATGATCTCACAAGACTACGTGCCTCTCTAATGTACAACAATGGTGCGCGCAAAACACTAGGCATGAACATAGAGCAATTGCATTAGTGGTGGTCTAACCAGCCTAAGCACTTCACAAAAGCACCTACACTAATCACCTAGTATTTTCCTAAGCACTTTTGGTCACTAAAACACAAATGGATGGGTCTCAACTCTCCACTCACTTCCCTCGGCTGTAGCACCCCTTTCTTAGCCAAATGGTGGGGGTATAAATAGCCCTAACTCCAAAAACTAGCCATTACAGCCTTTTTTGTCATCATCGAACAAAATTCGTGAGCATTGGACAAATAGGTGTTTTGCATCAGACTATAAGGGGTCATTGTTCATTTTAGTTTAGTGAGCATCGAACAAAAGGTGTGAGCATCAGACTAAAAGCATTGGACTATCTGCTGCTCAATTTTCAGCACGACACACTTTTATATTTTGGACATAACTTTTAGCTCTAAACTCCGATTTTGATGATCTTGGACCTTTCAGAAAGCTAATGAAAAGTTCTACAACTTTGAACTAGTATCATAATTTGTGAAGATAAAAAATTATGAGACAAATCTAATTCATCCACCTCTTTGTCTCGGCTTGAGTGGCTTCAACATTGTTTGTGTATTTGCGTTCGAGCTTCTACTTCTCGGTGTCTTAGGCCCTGTTTGGTTGGGCTTTTGGCTTTGGCTTTTGGCCCCAAAAGCCAAAAGCCCAACCAAAGGGGCTGCTTTTGGAGGGCGCTTTTTCAGAAGCAGCTGCTTTTTTGTAGTTTATTTTTGAAAGCTGGGTTGACCCTACTTTTGGCTTTTGGCTTTTTGTTTTTCGAAATTGGTGGAATAAAAAGCTCTTCCATAGTTGTTTCAAGAGAGATAAAGATAAAAGGTATATTTTATACTTGTTTAACCAAACAGCTTTCAGCTTTTCTACAGCTCACAGCCCACAGCAGCTTTTCCACAGCTCACAGCTCACAGCAGCTTTTTCCCACAGCCACAGCTCAACCAAACAGGGCCTTAGACTTCTAGCATGTCTTGTACATCTTCAACATAGCTTCTAATTTCTTGCTTGAGGTGTTGGTCATCCAGATCACTTCTTTGCCTAAGTCCAAGTCGACCATGCATCCATTTGAACTAGACCTTTTATACTAGAAAATAATATTTGCTCAAATGGTTATGTTGTTTATTAAACACCAAAATCCGAACTTAAATGGCCTCTGAGGTCCATTTTTCTTACAAACAAGAAGCCAAAAAACTATAAAATTCGAACATCATTGGACACCAGGCGATACAGTGGTTCGAAACTTGTCATGGGATCTCACCACGTGCTTAATGATTTTTGCCTTACCCCTCTACAACTAGGGGTAGGCATATAATCCAAAAATTTTGGGCTGGACAATTCGAGTAGTAGAAATTGCTGCCCAATTTGTCCCTAGAAAAACATTACCCAGAATTTTAGGTACATGATAATTTGGGTTCGAGTTTTATCCAATATTCCCAAAATTGACAAAACCAACAATTCGAACAGAATTCCATTAGCATTTTAAAGCAACAAACAACAATATTTCAAATCACTTCATGCCTTCATATAGATTAACAACAAATCTATTATCAAGCTAGCATAGATCTACATTGATCCATATCAAATAATAGATTTATATTGCACTAAACCACTACATATATTCATATTAGGAATAGAATAGAGAAAATTTGAGATATTTCGCTTAATTCAGATAGCTCAGGTATCGGGGAACATTACCTGAACTAAATGACAGGTCTTAAAGTTACAACTGAAATTATGATCGGGTATTTCGAGTTCGAGTAATTCAGGTTCTAAGATTAGGTATTGTGTATTTTGCCAACCCCTATCTACAACAATTAGACCTTGTTTGGTTGCACTATAATCCATCCCAATTCATATGTACATTAGAAAATTAGTTAATTTTCCACCTTCATACCCCAGATTTGGGTCAATTAGGGCCCCTTTGGCATGGCTCCAGCTTCAAGTGGCTATTGACATGGACCCAGGTCAAACGGTCATCTCCTGACTCCTCCTCACAAACTTGACACAAATTGTTACAAAATTGCCACTAGAGCCATTTTTGCAAACATTTTATAAAATGACTTTAACTCCACCAAAGAAGTTGCTCCACAAGAGGAGTCAAAGACCTGCAAAACTGGCCCTTAAAGTGCAGCCAAACAAACTCTTGGCTCACTTAATCTCATCGAATGAATCACTTAGTTCACCACAGCTTTTGCCTAGGATTTTTTCTAGGTCTTCTTGAGCATTTCTGCAAAACTAAGCTGACAGTTCTCGAGATTGATGATGTCACCATAGGTGCTTGTGATAGGCACCACTGTGCTAGATTCCCTAATCATAATGGGCCTCAACTTCCTCATAGTCATACATTTCATGTGTCTATGCATAAGCATCTAGGATGTGGTCAGGGTGGTATCACAATAGCTAGTTTTCCATCCAGAGATGACCTAGGTGAGGCTCGACTAGTGATGGCACCCTTGTGGGTATAAGTGTACACATTTGTAAAGTCAAATCTATATGTATAGCAACATCTAGAGAATTAAAGACATTCCTATGTTGCTACTTGACACTGACTAGTGAACATCATGTGCTTTTCTCCCTCTAGTTGGCTATGGTCTAGCCTGAGGCCATTGAGGCGAGAAAAGGGTAGAAACTTTCCCTTCTGGCTAGAGAGCGGTGAGGAGAATGGATGAGAAGTGTAAGTGTAGGATGAGTGGATGTATGTAAGGAGCTCAAGATGGTACCTCGATATATGTATACTACAAGCTTGTTAATGTTAAACTAAATCAGAGCCAAGTCGTAGGACTTACCCTTGTGTAACATGGTCCACAAAATAAGAAACCACATGTGGGATGTTGGCCAATGCAAATCATACTAAAATGTCTTAGTTTCAGGTAAGCCCAAGTATGACTTTGAGCATAATGAGTGATTGAGTGATGGGTCTACATCCTAAGCTCAAGGGAGCCTTGAGATGATGAAACCTCTCAAATATGTATGTGTTTTATGTTTATCATTTAAAACATATGCTAAACTATAAATCCCCAGCATATGATTTAGCATTTTATGCAAAAGATATTTAATTTTTTTTACTATTTTAAATGGTTCTAAAAAGGAGATGTTTCACTCTCTGTCTCAAAGGATCAACTCGACATGTTCTTATATTATTCAAACATGTCCAAAAGATGACTCAAAAGTAGAGAGACTTGTTGGCACAACCCTCTCCGCCTTTTCTCTGATAGGAACGTAGCCCCCTCTCCCAATTTTTTATATTTTAGCCCTTTTTTTGAAAAAATTTCACAAATATGCCCCTGGAGGTATGCTTTCAAAATCTGGATCTTTAGCTCGGCGCCATCGATGGTGGCACCGAGGTTAGATGTCTCAGCGCCATAGATTCTGGCGCCTAGGGCGGGGCCACATTGGCGGTGTGGACGCTGACATGGTAGCCAGCTCAGTGTCATGGATCTTGGCACCAAGCTTAGCGTCGTGGTTATTGGCGCCGAGCTTGTGTTTTAACTCGACGCCCAACCTTCTTGCCCAAGCCTTCTTCCTCTTCTTTCTCCTCCCTCTCGGGTTTTTTCTCTCCCCACTTTGCCCTACCTCACAAATTGGCATATTGGACCTTGGAAACTTTGATTTGATCTGTAGATCTTCGAGAGCAAGGTATCCTCGCTCTCTCCTAGTTTTTTTTCAAATCGATTCAGTATATATTAGTCAGATTTTTCAACTTAAGAATCATCATTACTTAGGGTTTCATGCAATTTTAATATTTATATTATACAACCGTAGGATGCCAAGGCGTGGAAAAGCTACCAAACTAAGGTAACCTCAACGCACGTTGTTATGATATGGATTCATTGTTGTGGATCAAATGGGAAACCCTAGGTGTAGGGTTTAATGTTAATTGCTTTCGGTTCTTAGAGCAAAAATGCCTAAATTGTAGTTATGGCCAGATGACCGGAAATGCCTTTGACCCATTGCCTCTGCCTAGTGGTGTTCTAGTTCCCATGTGCTTTTGCGGTGATCCTTGCAAGGTAGCCAAGTCCGATGAAGATGACACGTATAGGCAGAGGTATTAGATGTGTTCCAATTTTGCGTTTGAACCTACACTTCATCAGCACCGCATTAACAAGATGGTGAGAAATTGATGTTGTGTAATAATTATTTTGTGTCATATGACATCTTGCATGATTTTTTGTTTTATAACAATTGCATTTGTTGCAGACCCCTCCACCGCTCTGTGATTTTGAGCAGTGGATCAACACTAAGATCAAGCCTAAAGACAAGGAATGGATGCAGAAACTATTGTGGTGGGAGGTAGAGGACAAGGAGATGATGGAGAAGAGATGTGGAGAGGAGTCTGCAAAAAAGGAGCACAAGGAAGAGGAGGAAATGAGGCGTGTTGCTGCGTACAGGGAGGAGAGGGGGAAGAAGCTTGAGCATGCACGCCAAGCGAAAGCAGCGATGGAGGAGAATCTCAATGCCCTGAGGAAGGGAAAGTGGTCTCGTTGCACTCAGTAGTCTCCATTACTTGCTAGTTCTATGGTTTATTCATAAACAATGTTGTCTACTGTTGGACTTTTCATTGTGTTGTCATGTAATGCACTTTAAGTATGGGCATGCTTAGGTCATGTACTGCGTTATTTAGTTTGTCGGCATATACTTCTAGTATTATTGTGTTGTTTAATGTGTCATAGTATTGGATTTTTCATTATGTAGTTATTTTCAATATTTGTGGTCATAATATTCAGTTTAATATTGCGGACGTAGTGAAATATGATCACATCATGTGCTACAAACAAAACCAAATGAAGTAGGGCATTATATAATTCAACACACACAACAAATGAAATGGCATGTGAGAACTTGTACCGAACTATGGTACAGAGGTTCTGAACTAAACTTAACATGCCTTAGGTAATTCAAGCGAACAACAAGCACAAGAATTGGCATGTGAGAACATATACCAAACAAGGGTATATAGTTCCTTCAACTAAACCTAACATGCCTTAGGTAATTAAACCAAACAACAAACACATGGATGTGCCATGTGAATAATATAGGGTAGTCCTAGTAGTGTGGCCACATAGCAAATTGTGTTGCACCTTCTCCATAGTAGCCTCCCATTGTTGTTGGTGGTGGTGGAAGGGGTGACGGCGGAGGCCCCTTGTTCTTATGATTAGGGCAGGTGCAATATGGAACATTGTAGAGTGCCTCCTGTGAACTTTCACCATTGTTGTTGTCGTCGTCTTTGTCTTCCTTGTACCCACTGCTTACTTCCCTTTGTAGATCGAAGATTTGGTCCTGCATGTAGTAGATGTACTGCTGATGTGGATAAATTGGTCGAGGATCGACCCACCTAGTGAACCCACAGTTTTCTTCAGAATTAGAAGACTACAATAAGTATGTCCTATGAGTTGTAAGGGTATTCGAGAAACATATTTAACAAACAAAATCTAATAGCAATTACCCATGCTCATGGGCATTTGAAGAAGCGATGACCTCCGTCGATCCCCTCGGTGAACATCTGCACTAAGCAGTCCTCACCATGCATGCATTTTGGCCAATCTTCCTTCCTGTTATCGTATCCTCTACGAGGACACTCTTTAGTGAAATCACTCTTGCTCTCAGGGGGAAACTAACACACTAGTTTCTCAAAGAAATCAGGCACAAGAGACCCCTCCCACACAATGGGAGTTCCCTTCGTCCCCCCCTTTCCTCTCCCACTCCCAAAACCCTTTCCTATAGATGACCCTCTAGACATTCCTACTCCAACAAAACCGAATACTACTTTGGTTTTCCTCTCGGTTAGCAATGCATCGTAGAACGTATATATATAGGCGGAGGCAGGTTTGCTAGCCGTTGTATTGTGCTATAAATGCTCCTAGAAAGTCTACTCAAAATCACTGAAAAGCCTACATCGTAGGACACTGGAGAGCCTAGATTCCATGACTGAAAAGCCTATTTGATTTTAGACTTAAATCACTATTTCGAAGGACACTGAAAAGTCTATTCGATGGTGACATGACAAATCATTGTAAAGGCTATTTCCCCTAGATTCCATGACTGAAATGCCTATTCGATTTCAGACTTCAATCAATATTTGGAACCGATAAAATTGATGCCGCTGATTAATACGTACTTTAGGTAGAAAATTTCGACATAATTTCCCCTATTTTTTGATGCAATCCATACACACATATGAGATGAATATTTAACCTCAATACAACATGTTTAAACATACAAATATATGCCACATTCATCTAAAACCATATACATGAGCATATTAATAGTCCACACAGTCAATAATTATAGTCCATAGTAGTTCATATTCGATAATAATAGTCCATATAGTCCACAATAGTTCACAATGAAAGTTCACAAAGTCCATAATAGTACATAATAACATCTACCACAAACCCTCACTACCTCCTAATCTTACCCTTACCCTTGTGACCAAGAGTGTCGGTGCCTGGAGTGTAAGGGTCAGGTGGACGGTGTCGCCTAGTGCTTGAAGTCTGTATTGGTTGAGTCGAGGGACTGTCCTAGAGTAGAGACAGTCCAAGCTCCTCGTGCCTTAGGTCCACCTCGTCGTCATCCTCGTCCTCATCCTTGTCCTTGTATGCAATGCCCATTTACCCTATAGGTGTTTGGCTAGATGAACATAAGCCTCCTCTGCCTATGGAAGGATCATGCACGTCTTGCATCATGACTGTCCTGCAACCACAACGAGCAGCCACATGGCGTAGCCGATGTGATAGTCTCTATTGTACAAAATAATATTAACTGAAAGAATTTAATGTATTAATAATATATTTCAAAGAATATTTTGAATCTTACGTCTAGGAAGCTACGCGTGTCGTCATCCCTGACTCTTGGACAAAAGCGCTCAATGTCTTCAACCGAGCATTTGAGGGTATTGCCCTGCAACAAAGTTGACAGTAAGATTGTGGTGGACATTGAAAAATGAGGATGCTACTAATCTAGTATGGAGTACTAGTTAATTCCTGACCAGTTCCTCAACTCCATCTGTTGTATTGATTTATAAGGATGCTACGACTCGAAGGTTCCACTAACTAAAATAGAAACCACAAACATAGAATGTATTGGTATGCAACTTAACATAGAAAAATAAAACAATTGACTTACCACTCTATCCAATATTGGTCCTGCCTCCACCTGCCTTCCTACATGAGTAGTTTGGTTGTATGCCATGTCTTCGTCGGAGGAGGACTCGATGTCGGCGTAGTCATCTTCTGTCTATTGTAGCCTCAGCCTGCAACATGTTGCACGTTGGTACCAAGCTTGGTAGCGCCTGTACTCATGGTTCGTGTGTAGCTCATTGTTCTCGTCCACATTGTCATGCAACAGCTCCCATTATTCAATGTAGTACTAGTGGTGCTTCTCCCAATCAAAAATCTTCCTGTTCTTCTGATGATCTAACCTGCACGTCACGTAAGATGTTAGTTCCTGTCAGGTATGAAATTGATGCTATAAAACGATCCATGTACATGTAAGCTTCACTATGGAAAATATTACCATCTCAATCCTCATACATGTCACCATATTAAAAGTGCATGTATGTCATCATTACTTCATCTTATATAGGAATTAATGGAAATGGACCATCATGAGACAATTGAAATATCAAAACACTTACTTGTGTAAGTCAACGCAAGTCGAGAACAGAGGCATTGGCCAAAGCTGTCTTACTCCAAATTGGTGTGCAACTCTATCTGGTAGGTAGAACTCGTTAGCATAGAAATAGATTAGAGGGCACCTCATCCTCTAGAAGTCATCGTCGCACCCACACATGTTGCTCAAATGAAAAGGAAATGCCCCCTCTCCATCGTACGGCTCCCATAACACCTGCAACGTGTCCAAATAAGATGTTAGATGCTATACTAAACCATTTCAAACCAGCTTAGGAAATAAAATTTACTTACACTAAATGTTGTTAGCATGTCTAGCTCATTCGTGAATTCAATGTACACCCACTCCAACCTCACGTGCGGAACCCTAACCTGGTCCCAAAGGTATGCCCACATCAGTTGTAGACATGGAGGCTGACCTGGGAACCACTGACGACAAGCTAGAACCTCGAGATGGCCAACTAGTAGATGAGCCCACATCTACAACTGGAGCAGGTACATGCATCCACCAAGTGAAGATGAGGACGAAGTCCGATGATATGCCTCGCAAAGTTGCCGGTAAAGAAAGCCCAACACTATAGAGCCCCAGCTGTACTGACCCGCCTGGTCCCAGTCAGTGAGGCAGTGGACCCACATCCACGATGTAGTGTCACCCATGGCATTAGGGAAGAGAACACAAGCAAACAGGTGTAGGATCCACGCCCTACAGTAGTAACCAACTATCTCCTCATCTGCCTCCTTGGGGCACTGTTGTGAACTCTTTCCAGAGCTAGGAGATTAGAACTCTAGAAGTGCGAGCCCCTTGCTCGCCAACCTCACACCCAAGGAAGGCCTCTACTCGTGCTCTCCAACCTTCTAACCTACACTGCCCAGTCACTACATTGCCATGAATCCTTAGACCTAGCATCTTCTGATAGTCCTGGAGCGTGACTATCATCTCTCTGAAAGGCAAGTGAAAGCTATGAGTCTCCGGCCGCCACCTACATTTTAGACAAAGCAAGATTACATGTTAAAAAGGAAAGCGCATGAACAAATGCTCATGAATGGAGGCAATGATTGAAGATAATACCTATCAACCAATGCAGTTATGCCCATTGAGTTGAACTTGGGCAACCCACAACGAACCTGAAAAGAGATGACATCTAGGCCAGCTCTTTGTAGGAAAGGAGTGTATCTATTATCGTACTACATGTCCAAGAATCCATTGTGGGTTCTAGGACGAAGGAGCAGAAGGTTCTGCATGGAATAAAACATAGCCCCCCATTACTTCATGAACACATGTATGCTCACAAAATTTTGAACAAGACGTATAGATTATTACCTACCCCTCCGCTATGAGGCGTCCTCTGTGGGTCTCCTCGTACGCTGGGTTGAGCAGGTGGAATTGCGCCATCCTACAAAAAAAGTCAATGAAATAGAAATTCAATATACAATGAAATATAAACTTAGAAATGTACAAGTAATTGACATAATTACAAGCATAAATTGAGACATGCATAATTAATTGAATGAATATGACAAATATGAAATAATGAAAATAACCAATAGTCACACCTCACTAATCTGCCAATGGCAAGTGCGTGAATTGTGGACAGACTACCACACTTGCTGCACTTGTACTGCTTAGGGTCAATAACAAATGGGGCTCCTCTCCCACGCCTCGTTCTTCTAGGTATCTGATCCATAACCATCCTATGCCTCGTCCTCTTCCTTGATCCACGCTTGTTCCAACGGTAAGGTGGATCCGCAATGTACTTCAGCCCATTATATGGAGGCCACTCTCTAGGGTCCCGAAAAGACACAAAGCAGGGGCTCCATGTGTGCACAAGCGTGTCAATATTGAACTCATGAGGTATCCTGCTCTCGATATTATAGTTGCGATGCCTAGCTACTGCCACCAAATGGGAACATAGAAAGTGGTACTGTCTTGGTTTACCACAAGTGCATTTGAAATCTTAGAGGATAACCACATGCATCATCGACTCTCGAACCTCGTCGTCGGACGTTGTACCGCCCCTATGCTCCACCTGATAAGTCCCTATGGCGTGGTCAAAGCATGTAACCTATGTGTGCCAGCCCTTTCATTTGCCTTCTCTATGTGTGCCTTTGGTTTCGGAGCCCATATCTCTCCATCACTCCATAACTTCAATGCATGGGCGTGTCTATCGTTGAACCAGGCAACAAGCTTGTAGAAGGTGAACTGAATGATTGCATTCATGGGCATACCACGTATCCCCAATAGCAACTTATTGAATGACTCTACCATGTTGCTGCACCGAAACTCGTACCTCCATCCACCGACGTCGTGAGCTCTCGTCCATTTCTCCAAATCCCTCATCAAACATGTGAGCCATTGTCTACCTTCTACATTTGATGTGGTTCTGACCTGCTCCAACTTTTTCTAAAAGTACTTGTCCTCAAGCTGTTGAACAGACTCCTGGAACAGATCAAAGTTATCCTTCACACCATCCTTTTGGAGTAGATTCTTGGCAAGGTGCTGAGTACACCAACGATGGTGCAAAGGTGCATACCCCTCTATTTGCTCTCGCATGACATTAAGTATGCCCTAGTGCCTATCATATAAGATGCCAACCTCCCTGCCAGGCCCAACCACATGTATTTGGACCAGCCTCAAGAACCATCCCGAATTGTCATTGTTCTCCTTCTCAACCAAAGCAAATGCCAAAGGAACCAACTTGTTGTTCGCGTCACAGGATATGGCTATAAGAAGTGTGCCCTGGTATTTGCCAATCAAGAATGTACAATCAATGGAGAAGATGAGATGATAGTGCCTAAAGGCCTCGACACACTGAGGGAAGCACCAGAAAGCACGGAAGAATATCTGCCTCCCATCCTTCCATGCATTTGGTTATGGGATGTACTCATAATGCATGCCTAGATTCACTACTTTAATTGCATTGAAAAGTACTGGTAGCTGCTCATACCCATCCTCCCAGTCCCCATATATCATCTTCCACGCTCGCTGCTTAGCCCTCCAAGCTTTATCATAAGTTATCACATAACCTCCATACAACGCCTCAATGGTCCTGATAATTGTCCTAACCTTCATATTAGGTTCTCCCTGCAATATTCCCATCAACTGCTTGGTAATGAGGGTAGATGTCAATGACTGATGCTACAATGTGAGCACATGGTTAGCACAATTGTGTGGCCCGACAACTTTTGTGATCTTTCACTTTTTGGTGACCTTTTGCTTCCTTGCACAAACCCTTCATGGGTAGCGTTCCTTGTCACACACCTACAACCACCTCTTCAATGCAGGGAGGTCCTTGAATATCCTACCCTTCTCAATTACCATGTTAGGGCCAGCCTCAGGAGCTTCTAGGAGCCCATCATCATGTCCTTCTGCACATGCCTGATCAGAATGAGTAAGATCGTTGAACTCGTGAACTCTTAGATCATGGCGGCCGGGAAAGATACGTCTCAGCATCTCAACATCACTCTCTGCCAGCTCTCCCATAGGGCGATCATCATCAGAATCAAGAGCCCTTGCCATCTCATATGGCTCCGAATCATTCATAATTTCAATACTATTGGAGCCACGGAATCCATCTCCACAGCGCACTTGCGCAACAATAGGGGGCACATCCATATTGTCAGGAATGTCTCCTACAACATAAGTAGAGAAATGAGGAAAGAATGAAAAAAATGGATGTAAGGAAGGGGGTACGCTCCCAATAACCATGCGAATAAGACACTTACTCGGATGATTCTGTGTCAAAGGAATCTCATGAGGAGGATCTACCACAACATCATGAGTCTGACAAGCATCTCCAACTAGCTCATTGGGGGTAGATTGAGCATCGAGAACCGTAGGTGCAACCTCCACATCCATATCAGGTTCCAGGGTGGGAGGGTCGAAGTGTGCCTGCTGACCCATTGGTGGGGAAAAGCCATAAGGGATGGGATCAACTAACTCCCGACGCACAACCATGTCCAAACATTGTAGCTGGCTCTTCATAGCCGATCTCACATAGTTCTTCCACTGATCCGCACACCCAATTAGGATCATTTGCCTGAGGATGTTGGGAGGAGAACCTAGGTGCAGTACACCCTCAACTGCAATGCCATCATCATCATCATCATCTCCAAGGCAATGCTGCTCCTCCCAAGCCCTTACAACCATCTCACTAAATGAAGGCCTATCATTGAATAGCACAGGCACATTTTGCATGTCAATAAACTCAACATATCCATAGCGATCGCTTTCAACGGTGCCTCCATGATATATGGTCACTAGGTTATCCATCTAGTTCAAACACATAACGAAACACATGTCCTTTAGTCCAAATTAGACGATAGATAGTACCTAACAAGTACTTTCTAACTACAAACTAAGTAAACAAGATAATAACTATGTATATATATATATACAGTGTACTCACTAAATAGTTAGATCCTATTTAATTAATTAAATATATAACTACCTATCTAAGTAGCTATCTAACTATATCTATGTACCTATATACCTATGTATCTATGTTTCTATCCATCTACATATCTATCTCCCTATATCACTAACTAAATCAACTACCTGAGTCATCACATTAACCAGTAAATAACAAATAATCGAACTACTACACTACAATCATAGCTAACTAAGTACCTACATTGCATATTCATAATTTTGACCTGTCCGACAAGTTCAAGAGCTTGAGCAGGCGACGCTGTAGGCAAACAACCCTATCCGAACTGTTCGGGCATGGCGGCTGCTGTGGCCTTCTAGGCGGACAGCACCCCCTCCCCTCGGCCCTTGCCAAAGGCCACCGCCCTCGGCCCTAGGACGGCCGTCAGCAGGAATGTGGACAGGGTCGCGGACATCGACGGTGTCGCAGCGGACGTCGGGATCGATGGCCCTAGGACAAAGTCGCAGCGGACGCCGGGTGTGGGTGAGGGCGACGAGCTGGGCCGGCGGTGGCGCGGCCAGGGCCGACGGTGGCGCGCGGCGGGCGCGGGACGGCCAGTGCTCTGTGCGGCGAGGCGGCGCGAGCGGGCTAGGGCCACAGGCGGCCGACACGGCGGGTGCGGTGGCCGAGGCAACGCGTGGCGGCGGGCACGGCGGTGCGGTAGTGGTGGCGGCGCTCTGGCTCGAGAGAGAGAGAGAGGAAGAAAGAAAGGAATGGAGGGCCCATACGTAAGACAGGGCTTGCGCCAATAATCACAGCGCCAAGCTCGGCGCCAAGATCCATGGCGCCGAGCTGGCTGCCATGTCAGCGTCCACGCTCCAACGTGGCCCCGACTTAGGCGCCAGAATCTATGGCGCCGAGACGTGTAAGCTCGGCGCCACCAACGATGGCGTCGAACTAAGGGTCCAGATTTTGAAATCATACCTCCATAGACATATTTGTGAAAAAAATTCAAAAAAAGCTAAAAAAAAAATCGCCCCCTTTCCGACTTTTCTCTATGGGAAGCCAGCCCACTGTATTAGCCTCCTGCTCCTCCTGCCCCCGTCCCCTTTTTCTCTGATAGGGAGCCATACCACGGTCTTAGCCTCATCCTTCTCTCGCGTAGGCCTTCAGACCTTAGGCATGGGCTTCTAGGATACAGGACGTTGTCCCCTCTATCTAGAGGAACGACCATCCATTTTTTTCCAATAATCGTGTAGAAATTAAAGACTGTCTTACATTTACTTTTCTTTTAAGGTAAAATCTTTCCCTTTTTACTTTCCATACTTACCACTACATAGATCTCCTCCATTTACTACTTTTATGATATTTGGCTAATTTAGGCTTTATATTTTCTCTTTTTCTCTAGAATTTTCCTATAATTGTGTACTCCTAATATAATAGAATTGATAAACATAAAATATTTTTGCAAACATATTAACGGTACTACTCTGGTAGTAAATTCTATGACATATAAAGCTTATACTCACAATCAAACTATGAGATCGCATTTGCAAATACAGAGAGCGAATGATAGGACTTATAAATTGATACCGGAGTATGAGAACCTTCACACACAACGTGACTTGACAAATGATAACGGTAACTGTTTTGAGTGTCGTGGAAAGAGATAGTCATGTGAGTTAGCTATCACGTTACGACACAGTATCTTGTGGCTGTTGTAACTTATTTTGGAGAGTTGTGGCTTCGAGTTGGATGTTATGTGACCTTCTATAACTTTATCGTCAGACATAACGTATGCCAATCTAAAACTGGTTAAAAATTTCACCTATGAATTCAATATAGAAGATTTTCTAACTGTCACTAAAAAGTACTAAAAAATCAATACTTCTATTAAAAATATAAAACAAAGACTTGTGCTAATCCTTTATATTGAACAAAACTATCACTAAAAATACCATGGTTTCACTATCCTAGAGTGGATAGAAGAAATAGAATTCTTTGATGCCAAAAAGCTGAAAAGCCTCAGCTACGGGCATGCTCACGCTTCCCTGACCACCCCGAGTCCCCGCACGCACAAAACCCATAACCCACCTCCCCAATTGCTCCCCTCGCTCTGCCGATGCCGCTCCCACCCCACCACCCCCATTCGGATACTATATGTCAGTGAGGGCCCTGGCGCCCCTCACTGACATCACCGACCCGTTCCATGTGGGCCCCGTGCCACGGCTGGAGCAACGCCGAGGCCCGCACCGTTAACCACGCCATGCTCTCCGGCGTCCTCTCCGCCGTCGTCCCCAATGCCCTAGATCTCAAACACGTCGCGCTCCAGAGCGGCCGCAACCAGTCTGCCGACCCATTCCAGCCGCCGAGGACGGGTGGCTCAGCCCCTACTCCGAGGACCTCCCGCGCCCGGACTACTCGGACCTCGAGGACACCCTCATCGACGGCATCGCCACCCGCGTGGGCGCCGTCACTTGGTCCGTGCACCGCCCTGCCACCATCTTGGGATTCTCGCCGCGGAGCTCCAGGAACTTGGTCTCCAGCCTCTGCGTGTACGCCGCCATCTGCGGCAAGGAGGGTGCCGTCCTGCGCTGGCCCGGGTCCCTCGTCGCCTGGGAGGGGATCAGCGATGCCTGCGACGAGTGGGTCATCTCCGTGCAAGCGATCTGGGCGGCCATGATGGCGCGCCCTAACGAGGCATTCAACTGTGGCAAGGGGACGTCTTCAAGTGGAAGCAGTTGTGGCCGATGCTGGCCAGGCCCGGCCCTGTCAAATTACAGACCTGGAGCGAAGCTACAAGCGATGGGCACTTTAATACAATTCTAATAATATAATGACAATTCTAACAAGTGTAATGCATAAAAAAATTCTTATGAAACAAGTCATACATCTTATCTTACCTTAAAAATTTCTTCGAACATTTGCTGCTGCGAAGTCATTGATGGTGGCCTCAATATCAATTTCATCTAACAATTTCTTCTCGATGCATAAAGTTGCCAAACCATTTAATCTTTCTTGGGACATTACGGATCTCAAATAATTCTTCAATAGTTTCAGCTTTGAAAAGGTTCTTTCAGCTGAGGCTACAGTCACAGGCATAGTGAATAGGATCCGATAAGCAATGGAAACATTAGGATAACAATCTGCTTTTGTGACAAACTCAAAAATCTCCATAGCAGACATTGACTTACCTGGCAGAGTAGACTGCATAACAGCTAACTTAGAAATCATATCATTTACATCAACGTCCGACGAACCACCAGAAGAGATTTTTTTTTGCAAATTTAATGCAATGGTCTTTTAGAGCAACACCATCCAATGCCTTCAAGGATGTTGAATTCATTAGAAATCCAATTTTTTCATTGAATGACTGGAGTTCTTTAAATCTGCTTTTCAATGAACTAATTGCCATATCAACCATAACCAAAAAATAAAAAGCTTCAAAATCATTCTCAGCTTCCAAAATAGCTTCATTGCATTCAGTTTCATCAAACTGTTTCTTCCTAATAGAACGACGCTTTACTGGAAAGGATGGCTCTACTCCTATTTCAAGTGCAATTTCTGTGGCAGTAACCACACTATCAGCAAACCCAGTATTTCTATAGTTCTGAAAGTAATTCACCATACCTTCTATATGCTGCAAGGTAGAATCAATGCACATGGATGGTGACTGCAACTTCTTACTGACAATATTTACAGAGTATAAAATGTCATGCCAAATAACCATACCAAGTATGAACTCAAAGCTACCAAGCACGTCATATAAATTTTTTGCATCACTTCTATCCTTTGGTTCAGTATCTCCATCCTCACTTAGCCACAACAAAGCTGACCTTAGTTGAGGAGCTTGATATCTAATTGCTCGAATACTTTTGATGCGACTCTCCCAACGAGTATTGCTCAATGATTTTACAGTCAAATCTAGAACATGTTCAAGCAAAACATTTCATCTTTTGGTAGAACCAGAAAATAATACATATATCCTCTGCACAATTCCAAAAAATAAAATAGCTTTACTGCATGATTTAGCCATATCACAAAGAGTGAGATTAAGACTGTGGCATGCACATGGCATATAAAAAGCTCTTGGATTTATTTCAAGAAAACGGCTTTGTACCCCCTTATGTTTTTCTTTCATATTAGAGCCATTGTCATAACCTTGACCTCTAATATCATCAACATTAAGACCAAATGATTTGATGGAGTCAACCAATACATTGAAAAGCCCCAAGCCAGATGTGTCATCCACCTTCAAGAAACCAAGAAAGTACTCCCCAATTTTTATTTTCCCATCAGACATATCAACACATCGAACCAGTAAACTCATTTGTTCTTGGTGACTCACATCTGGGGTACAATCAAGGATAACTGAGAAATATTTGGCCTCTTTAACAATCTTTACGATGAAGTTTGTAATTCTAGAAGCCATAAGTGAAATCAACTCATTCTAAATTTTATGACTAAGATAATGATATTGCAGCTCTTTGTTTTGAATGCGTCTAAGGTGGTCTTGCATTACCAAGTCAAATTCAGCAACCATATCACAACAAGCTAAGAAATTACCATTCACATCATTGTAAAGTTGCTCACTAGATCCTCTAAAAGCTAAACTGCGTTTACCAAGAAACTTCACAATGGCAACAATTCTTAGTAGAACTAGCCTTATGCGTTCTTTCTCCTTTGTGATTTGATGTTGCAACTCTTTATCAATTGTTTCATGTTTGCTTAATCTAACTCTCAATTCATTCCAAGAGTTCATATTGGTCATATGATCCACGCTAACTTCATGCTCTTTTAGTCTCTCACTAACATGGCTCCAATCACTAAACCCATCATGCCCCAATGAACTCTTGAGGTTGCTAGAACCAAACAACTTACAACAGAAGCAAAACACTTTGTCAACACTTTTTGAATAGACCAACCATTTTCTATCACGTACCTCTCCATTGCTCATTCTTCTAGAATAATGAGTGTATGCAAAATGTCTTGATCTCGCATCCATAGGAAACACAATATTTTCTTCTCTTATAGGCCCCTTCTCCACTAATATGTCCCTTGATTTGTTATCAAGATTACCCCAATTTACTGGATCATACATATCAATAGTAAAAACTGGTTCTTCATCGACACGAGTAGATTCCATCGTAGGAGAATTAAATATGGGCTTATGATCACTCACGTTATTATCATCCGTGTCGATGCCAACATTATCTTGTATAGGGCCTTCATCTTCTTCTTCTGGATGTGTAGTTTGTTCCTCCACAGGAACTATTGCCCGCTCATCTGGATTTGTTGTAGTGCTTGTATTGCTCTTAAAAAATTTGTCAAGAGCTCCTCTTCGTGATTCTTTGAATTCCTCTATCCTTCTCTTCTTTTTTCTTTTCTCACTTTCAGATGCATGCTTTTTGGGCAGCATGAGTTCACTGTAAGTTTAGAAAAGTAGTAAGAAATTATTAAATAAAATTATGCCATACTAAATTTAACATGATCGCTGCATCATATGGGGTTCCTAAATCTGAAACCTAAATTAGTCGAGAATAAAGATCGGAGACATTGAGACAAGAGCAGTTTCGTACCTACCAAGACAACCCTGCCGAGCAGATTAGGGCAGGAACAATCGAACAGAGATGCAGGCACGGCACACTCCCATAGGATCGCCGTCGCCGACGGCCACTCCGATCGCTCGCAGCCTCGGCCTCGCGCAGGAAGGCAAGAAGTCGGCAAGTCGCGGCTGCGTCGCAAGGGCACCCACACGATGTCGCCTTGTGTGGAAGCTGAATCAAACTCACGTCTCAACGCTAGGCCTGTTTGCTTCTTTGCCTTTTGGGCTGTGTATACTAAGTATATACTATACCTACTAATATACTAGGGGTTGGGCCCCCTGGCCTCAAGGGCCCAGTTCGGCCGCTCCTCTTGCGCGCGCGCGCACACACAACCCCCCAGGGCCGGGCCTGATGCTGGCCAGCCACTTCGGGGTGCGCTGGGCTGGGTACGAGGGGGAGGACCAGCGCTTCAAGCTAGAGGAGGCCATGGTCGGGAAGGAGCCTGTGTGGGCGGCGATCGTCAAGGAGAATGGGCTCGTGGAGACGGAGCTCGAAGACATCACCACCTGGTGGCTCGTGGATGCCGTGATCAATGCTGACAAGGAACATGTGGAGACCATGAACAAGAGCAAGGAGTTTGGATTCCACAGCTTCTATGATACTGTCAGGTGCTTCGATACATGTATCAGGAGGATGAAGGCTAGCAGAATTGTTCCCTGATGCCTTTCTTTTGGCTGTCAAAGATAGCCGTTCTCTATGAACCTGGGGAGAGAGCTTTCAAACATTAAATAATCAACTGATAGTAAAGTTTCTGTTTCCGGCAATGTTAGGTGCTCCATCAATCGGCTGTGTCGATTAGACATCGATATTCTTCTATTTGTGCATTCTTGCATTGTCGTCACTCCTTAGTGCTATTTTATACTTCTAGCATCTTTTTTTTCGTAGCAATCTTGCTGGAGACAAATTATCAAACGACAGGGTAACAATGGTGTGGCATCAACATTTTCGAGGGACTATAGCCTTTTCGCATGCACTCCTCAATCTACTGGTGCTCCTTGCCCTGTATTAATTAGAGGAGATCATAGGTTCGATTCTTGCATCAATTTCACATATATATACTGTTTGCCTCCAGAAAACTAACCTAACAATATATAGTGTCTTGATTCATGTAGTCACTTGGAGAGCACAATCGATTCAGCTGTAACTGAAAGCATGTTGTCTCAATGTATCTTTCATACTGTTGTCTCAATGTATCTTTCATACTGATTCTTGTTCATGGAATTTTGGAAGTAGGAACGAACTACCCGAATTGCTATGGATTCCAGTTGAACTTCATACTCATTGATCATGCTACAATATTAGATTTGCTTTCTTCTGATGTTTGCAGTCCTCGATATAATCGCAAGGTATTGTCCTCTCTGTCACCTACTATTTAAGTTCATACTCATATCTTATATTATTACAGCTCGTTATACGACAACTGTGTGTTGCATCAGTTGCCGCTAAATTATAGCCCCCCATAACCCTTGTGGATAGCGGAAAGCCCTACCACCGTACCATATCAGCAATGGCGGATCCAAGATAAAAGTTTGAGGGGGGTTTCTCAAAATTGGCCCAAGAAGACAAACAAATGCGTCTTCCTCTTCCTGCCATTATCTTCAACCTCCCCTTTCTAATCTTGCTGGCTAAAATTTCAAAAGGGCTCCATGAGCGCACCCACAGTAATCCCCCCCCCCCCCCCCCCCCCCCCCCCCCCCCCCCCCTCTCCCAGCCCCGGCAGCAGATCCGCCCCTCCATATCAGAGGTCTTTTCACAGCGAACAATATAAAAAACTTGATAGGTCTAACAAATGTTGCTCCTCACATTTAGTTCTCACAGCTATACTATTAACTTTTTTTTTTGAGGGAGCTATACTATTATCTTTCTTGCATTATCGTATAGACCTGAAAGAAACAAATCTGCTCTAGTGGCCTAGTGCATTGGTAGAATCATGTATTAATATCCTAGTGATGATGATAGGAAACACGTATGTAAGTATGTGCATTGCCACCTGTACGTAGTAGGGGAAAAAGTCTTCTTGATCTCCTCGATTATTGTTGTGGTTCGATTTATATCCCTTCAAATTAGAAAATCAGATATTCTGATAAAGTCTATCTAACCCCTTCGAACTATTAGCATTATCTAATCTATCTTCCTCATGGCTGATGTGGCACCAAATCAAACTAAGTCATCTTGCAAACTACCCAAGGAGTAAAAACAATCAGTTTTAGTAGTTGCTGGAGTAAAAAGTATCCAGTTTTTTAGTTAAAGCAGATAGATCAAAGGCAAGAGGACATTTTCCTATAGTAGCCTATAAAAAAACATACCACTCTAGCCTCCGTCTGTGCAGTGCCACCCCAAAGGCAAGTGGACCACATGATCGCACTGCCAAGAGCAGAACTAGCATAAAGTTTGAGCGGTGGCCTGTTATTGATGGATCTCTATAGCTACACGAAAGAAGATATTTTAAAAAAAAAATAGGAATTTGAGTGAGAGCACATCAGCATGGCTCCTACTTGGCCAAAAAACGTGCTCCCGTAGGGCCCTACTAGGGCCCCGAAATTTGGCCGGGCACCCATATTCACACTCCAAACTCTATCCTTGTTGGCCAACACCCCGGGCCCAATCCTGCAGCGCGTCCGTTTCCTCTCCCGCACCCATGCGCCGTACGCAACCGCATGCGCAGTCACCCGCACGCCTCTGCGCGAGCGCAAGCACGGCTACGGTGGATCTCTCTCCTCCATCCGCCTCCCTCTCCTCCATTAGCCTCCCTCCCCGGTGGATCTCTCTCCTCCGTCCGCCCCCTCTCTAGTGGATCTCGCAGCAGGGCGCGACCTCCTCCGGTGGCTCCCTCCAACCCCGAGCGCAGCCGCCAAATGGGAGCGGGCCTCGGTCGTCCGCCATCGACGGTGTCGCCCTCTGCTCGTGCTCCCTCTGCCGTGCCACCCTGCTCGCGCGCGTCAACGCTCTCACGGTGTCAACAGAAGAAGAAGAAAGAGAGAATGACGAGCGGGTCCCGTTTGTCATTGTGCACAGGAATTGATTTGGGGCCTAAATTTTGGATGCTACTGTTGGAGTGGAAGTAAAAAAAATGAACCAACAAAAATAGAGGCAGCACCCAAATAAAAAATAGAGGCCTTAATTTGGGTGCCCTTAAGGAGTTATCTGAGTCACCCGGATGACGGGTCGCAATGTCGCGTCCCTGGAACGGACGTCCCAGAACGCGGTTCGGGGACGATGCGGTACATACGACGGGTCGCTGCCTGGAACGTGTCCCAAAGCACGTCGGATCGTCAATAGCATGAACACCGTCGTCCATGAACCGGCGTCGAAGCAGAGCTGCAGAGAGCGGCTGCGCGGCGCTGGGGCCGGCCGGACGGGTGCTGGCGGCGGTGCGGCGCTGGGAGCCTGGACCAGGTGCTGGAGGATGGCGGCGGTGCGTGCCTCTGATGTCCATCGATGAGAGAGTTGGTCTGTTGGGAGTCTATCCACGAGATAGTGCGTAAGTTAAATGGGCCTGCAGCCCAAGACAGTGAGGGAATGGATTTGTGCTTTTTTAATTAAATCTATACAGCCAAAAATTATATAGTAATAAACGTTTATATTGATAACGATCTCGTACAGTGATTTACGTGGCGTCTAAAAGATATATTGATCTAAAGTATCTTTGGATTATGTATGTCGTCTCAATACTTACGGGTCACGTTCCCATACGAACCAATTGTTCCAAAGAGGTATTAACGATCCACGTTCCACGTATACGTTTCTCGTAGCTCTATTAGGGCCTGTTCGGTTCCCAGGGATCGTTGCCCTGGAACAAATCCTAGCCGGATTACTTGTCTAATTTATATAACATTTGATGAACTGGAATGATTCCTAGCTGAATCCGATCTAACCGAACAAAGCCTTACAGGGAACATTGTGATTGTGGGGCACGTGCCCCTGCTCCTTGTGTATTGGATGGGCCCTGCGCCCTGGCTGCGTGAGTAGAACCAGACCCTAGGTGGCGAGTCCGGCCTCCGCACATGAATTTTTTTTCATGACCAATCGGATCTTGACGTACCAGTAGGTACCAGAGGAGATCGCTACGATCGTTACTGTATTCGTATCGAAGAGATGCGACAAAGTGTTCGGGTCATTATGCAATGTCCTAATCAAATGCCTAGTGGCATGATCAAAGCCGATGATCGTAAGCTACGATGCCTTCCCGGAAAGCAGAAGCAAATGCATCCAACACGCTGCGCTGCCTCTGCCTCTCAGGCTCTTACAATCTCACCCCCACAACCTTTTGCACCTGCACCTACAAAGTCCACGAGTCACTAAAATGACCTTGCCAAGAACCAGAGACGCTCACGATTCCTCATCTAGACTAGTAATGTCCCGAGTTGCTAGAGTGATAGACACGGTGATTGCCAAATCAATCACATGAAAAAAGAGTAACGTTCCATCGACAATTTTTACGTTTTAGCTTCACTATCTGCAGTGAACTGACGAGATTCTTTCTCATATCTTAAACCGGTCACACTATCTCCACTGGATCCTCTTTACCTTTTCTTTTAAAATTTGCTACAGGGGATTAAGAAAACAAAGTTCTAGCCCTGCGCGAGTAGATGCTGGTTCTGAATTTTTGATTAATCGCACTAGTGTCCATGCAGCATGCCCTTGCAAGACGGAAACCTTCCTCTGCATTTGTCCCCTTCTCTTTTTTGGCAGAATTGGTATTCTGACGCATTAAACTTGCATGGTTCTGGATGACACCATGGTTCTGCGAGCTCTCTGTATTGACTATTCAGAACTTCACACTCGTTTTTCTTCACGCTATGATATGAAATTTAGTTTCCTGTACCGTGTGCAATTTTCAGCACACGTTCAGCCTTTTCTCTTCATTTCCTATTTAAGTTCATAAATATTACTGTGTGCATTGTGCAATGGTTTCTGAAGCTCTGGGGTGATATTTGGTGGTAGGCTTGGATCAAATAATGGATTGTGTGTTGAGCAAGGGCTCAGATTATTTTTGCAATGATTCGGCATATGGTTGCCTTTATTTTCTTGGATGTCTGAAAAATAACGTCTGGTGATTCTGCCCCTGTCTGCACAGCAAACTGCAGAAGCAAGATTGATCGTGAATGTGCATGAGTATATTGTTTGACATGATCATGATCTCATTGTCCTGCTCATGTCAGGTAGCTGCAATTTACATTCCTATACAATCTGTTGGGTCAGTTGCTGCTAGAGCTAGATGACAACTCCACATGCAACTTCATCTCCGTCTGTAACTGCAATTCTTTGCTCTCTCGCTGCAGGTGCCGGAGAAGATTTTCTTTCAGTTCTGTATGCAGTAGCGCTTCTTCATACCGCACTCAGCCAAGTTTTTTTTTTTACATAAGTTCAGTCAAAATTTATTTGTAGTTGTAGGTCACATCGGTTGTAAACATGTCCTTGAGGTTGAGGAGATGTACATGGACTTGAGTATGACACGTGCATGTGTGTATCTATCTAGAACTTGTGGCCATACAAAGACGCATGTTGGTGCCATCCCGCCGGAAAATGACTAATGGACAATGGTCCACGATTCCGACCAGTCCACAATGTACAGCTAGCTCCATCCCTACATCTACGTAGCTTCTTCACTCTTCAAAGTTAAAAAAGAAAATGCCAAAAACAAAACAAAAAGCACCACGCACCAAGCAGCCCCGACCAAGATCGCGGCTCAAGAATCGCCGCCGCGAAGCCGTGACGACGACAGTGTTGGTGCCATCGGGCCGGACCTGACATGGCCCACGATTCGGAATGCACAGCTAGCTCCTTCCCTACATAAGGGTACGTCCTCCTAACAGACCCAGAAAGCATTACACCAAGCAATCTCAAACGAGACAAGGCCATCATGGAGCTGACGCGTCCTCGCGATTCCGTGGCTATGCTCCTCGCCGTCCTCGTCGTCTCGGCGGCCGTGGCGCGCTCCGATAGCGCCCTCTGCGACAAGTCCGACAAGGCAGCCTTGCTCGCCGTGAAGTCGGCGCTGGGCAACCCTCCGGCGCTCTCCGGCTGGAACTCCACCGTCGCCTGCTGCTCCTGGGAGGGCATCTCCTGCAACGCCACCACGGGCCGCGTCACCGAGCTGACCGTCTTCGCGCTCAACATCTCGGCGCCGGTCCCGGACGCCATCGCCAACCTCACCGCGCTGCAGACCGTCAACTTCGCCTACAACCGCCTCTACGGCAGCATCCCGGCGTTCCTGGGCCCGCACGCGCTCCCGGACCTCACCTTCCTCCGGCTCGACGGCAACCGCGTCACCGGCACCATCCCGCCCACGGTCACCGTCTTCACCCTCAGCCTCGTGGGCAACCGCCTCACGGGGCCGCTCCCGGCCACCTTCGGCAGCGCCAACTTCGGCGACGTGGACCTCACCGACAACCAGCTGACGGGCGACGCGTCGATGCTGTTCGGCGCCAAGAAGCAGCTGAACGCGCTGCACCTGTCGCGCAACCGGTTCAAGTTCGACCTCGGCCGCGTGGAGCTGCCGGAGGCGATGGACATCCTGGAGATCGACCACAACTTGGTGTACGGGAGCATCCCGGCGGCCGCGGCGGCGAGGAAGTGGCTGGCGTTCGACATCAGCTACAACCAGCTGTGCGGGCCCATACCGCAGGGGCGGTACACGCACAGGTTTGGGGCCAAGCACTTCGCCGGCAACAAGTGCCTCTGCGACCGCCCGCTCCCGCCGTGCAAGAGCTAGATGACCGGCCACCGTGCCAGATTGCCAGAACCCAGTGGTTCTTTGCAGTAATAATGTTTTTGTGCTTCTGCACTTATCTGCACTCTGTTTGAACTTACTGTAAGCTGATGGTAGCCCATTAATATATGACTACAATGACTACATTTATAAATAATAATAATGGAATCCCTCAATTAGAGGGGTGCTTAATAATTAGTCATATTGGCTTGTGATTTGGTTCAAACAAATATTGGCTTACGATAAGCAGGACAGAAATGCGTAAGATAACTTTTGTTAGCAAAAAAATGCGTAAGACAACTGACAAAGTGTCACGACTCACGAGTGTCCAAATTGCATCTCCTGTTTGGGCCGCGCATTCGGTTTCTGATTCAATTGGCTCTCACCATCAGTTGGCAATTGGCATCTCAAGCTGGTTAGGGGACTTGTTTATGTACTTTCGGTGTAGGGGGGCCATGGGCTGTTTACAAACAACTGGGCTTTTGGTCTTCCTGTCGGCGAAGAACTCTGGGCTGTGACTAGTCCTGCAAGATGTGGCTGCGCCTGGATATATTTTTTAGATAATGAAAAAATTCTGGCATCCTTTTCTTAGGAAAGAAGCATGGGTCTAAACTTATTACAGCAGCAGTACAAACTTATTACAGCAGGGCACTCATAATTAAAACTTATTATAGGTTCAGAACTAAAGTTCAAGAAGGTAAGGCAGTGTTCGACTGGACTTAAAATTTTACTGTTCATGCTGGAAAACACTGTTTATGTAGAAAATTTGTGAGAGAAAAACACTGCTCCGATTGAAAACTGTAACCAACCAGCTAGCCGATTCTGCCCAGCTGAACACGCTTTAAATGAAAAACCATCCATTGGATGCGAAGAACTCAGTGGCTCTTGATTCTAGTAGCTTATAAGCGTCAAGAATCTGCTCCTTGTCATCATCCGAGCGCCGTAATAGAGCCCAAAATCGTAACTAGTGTGTCCCCCTGAAAAGAACCAGCAAAATAGTTTTTGGGTGACCTTTATTGGAAATCACTGCAATCCCAAAATGATCTTGAGGAGATGATCTCAACCTTTTTTTTCTGCCAGGGTCCTCAACACAACACTAGAAGATCAGCGAACTCGGTACGTAGCCCACTTATGCGCGCAACACGCCTCGTCTTCTTCACGTACCTTTGTTTGGTTTGCTCTGCCTAGCTTCTTGCAGCAGTATCTACAGTTGACTGTAATAGCTCTATTTAAGCAGTGAAGCGATGTTCCCAAAAAAACACTACTAGAAACTAAAATTTCCCTGTCGGTAAGGCCTCCACCGACAGGAAAAATGTGTATTATCTGTCGGGTGTGCAAAACCGACAGAAATATTGCGTAGCGACAGAATAACTAAAAGATAATCTATCCACACTTGTGGAAACGTTTCTAAAGTAATCCACCTTTTTTTTCTTCGCCATAATTAATTTGGTAGCAGCTTTATTTTGGTGGCAAGCATGTTTTGTCTGAATGTTATCTTGGGTATTTAAACATTTTAATTAGTCGTACAATTTATGACCTCGGTAGAAAAATAACAGTTAATTCTATCCATGTAACCTAGGTAATTGATTGATTGAGGGGTATCACGGTTATTTTTCTTCATCCTTAACTTATCTGGAAAATGTTAGGTTTGTGGAGGAGAAGCTGGTTTATCTAGTTATTAGGTAGGTACGAGGTATCTCAAAAAAAAAATCCGAACCCAGCCCCAAACACAGACCATGATAAAAAATGAAGAAGTAGCGACAAAACTAAAAAGACAAGTTTATTATATTCACCACGCAAACACAAAACCAAAATCCAATTAAAAGAATGAAGGTAGGAGAAAGTCTACATGCCTCGTCAAATTCAAAAGGAACTCTAAATCGTTAAACTAAGGTCCAAGGACGGACCGGACAGCCGCCTCTTCTTGAGCGGCAAGGGGCTCTGCACCTCTTCCTCTTCTCCCCACCTTGTCGCAGCGTTGGCCGTCGCCGCCGGCGCCGGCACTAAATTCAGATCAAAGCCCCTCACGTTCGACCCGGACCCCAATGGCGCCGACGCGGTGAGCGACACCGAGAGCCCGTCCCAGTAATGGCACCTCTTGTGCCCGCCGAGCGCCTGCCCCGTCGCGAAGCTCCGATGGCACACCGAGCACCTGTGCCTCCCCTGCCCGCTGCTGCCGCCGGCCGACGAGGTCGTTATCACCGACGACGACGACGCGCCTCCTGCTGACGACGACGCCTGTGCCTGTACGGGCGTCGGTTTCCGGTGGCTGGCCTTGTGCCCGCCCAGCGCCTGGTGCGACGCGAAGGCCTTGCCACAGACGGAGCACCGGAAACGGAGCTCGCACTCTTGCGCCGTCGCCGTCGTCAAGGCAGCCGTGTTCAGGGCGTACTGCGTCGTTAAACCTGCAGCTTCTCCACCGCCTCCTGCGGCTGCGAGCGCCATGAGGCAGAGGGAGACGTAGTCGTCGTGGGTGATGGCCATCTATCGATCACACGGCGAGGCTTTGTTGAAAAGCTAATGCTGGTTAGGTTTCTGATGCTGGTTTAGCAAGTTCGATGAGCTCACCGCATAGTAAGCGTCTGTATATATATGCACAAATGCTGGGCCAAGCTAGGAGGCAAGTGGTGTTTTTATATGATATATATGATGGATCGAGGAATGGGTGGCCGAAAAGGTGAGAAGATGGGTCAAATTAGCACGAGGGCGGACTTAATCGATATGGATATGATGCATGCATCCGTACTAGAGTGAATATATTAGGGGTTTAGGGTGCAATTGGCACACGTGCATGCATGGATTATGGATATACTTCATATTGAGCTTATATATTGACCATGCATGCATTTTTCATATGCTATTGGCACGGACTTTGTTTGTTATATATCACATCGCGATAGGAAATTGCGCATTAGTTTCCTTCCATACTTCCACAGCCACAAGTTCTAGGTATTCTCAGAATGCCCTAATTTCTTCTTCGTCTTCTCCAAAGTGTTCCTCCTATTTTGCCAGCCAAGAGCAAGAAGCTGGATAAAATGCTCTTTCTAGTGACCCATACAAACGGTTGACTACATCTTTGCTGTCTGACTGCTAATAATTCTTGTATGTAGTTGAAGTACAAACCACAACATTTATGTACTATGTTTCATAGCAAATCAACTAATACCTAATATAAATATCTTACTATATATTACTATTGGATGTTTCTTCGGGAATATTCATGTTAATCCTATTTAACGCAGGGCACTAGAAAGAGAGATACATCATACAAATTCTAAAAAAAAGGGAGCATCCGATCATTTATCCATCATACTATTATCATAACTAGAGGATATATTATTTTTTGTAAAAAAAAAAATCCAAACTTTTCCGTTATGAGAAGAAATATATTAATGCAACCCCAAAAATTTGTATCTAAATTTCCCACAGCTAGAACTAGGAAAGAACATAAAGTGGCCATGAAAATTTGTATCTAAATTACACATGTATCTCGACCTGCGGCCGCCTCGGCTAAGCCTCGCCGTGGCCCAACGCAGCCTCCACACATCTGAAAGATCCCCGCAAAGCTCCACAACAGATGTTTCAACTGTCTTTCCTACTCGCATCGAGTAGCGAATTGATGGTTGCCACGATGTTGTCTGCGCTGTCACGGCTTCCGCCACCTCACCAGGGACTGCAAGCAGCCCAGGCGTTCTGCGAGGTCGATGGTGAAGGGTGGAGACTTGCCACGGCACTCTACTCGGGAGACACCCCACCGGCCTCACCCCACGGCGGTCCACCATGGTCGGACGGGGCCACGCAGGGTGCGGCGGGGGGCGTCGGAGGAATCCGGTGACGACGCTGGTGGCGCCGGAGTAAGCCGGCGAGGGACACCAGCATGGTCGCGCCTGCCGACCACACCGACAATGGCGCCGTCTCTGCTGCTGTACACTACTTCCCCGAGCCTAACCCGCTGCTGTTGGAGCCGTGTACAAGCGCGGGTGAAAGGTCATAATGGCTAGAGGGGAGGTGAATAGCCTATAAAAATTTCTACAACAACACTTAAGCCAAGTGGTTAGACAATTATGAAGCGAAGAGAGTGTTGCGTTAGTCTACTAAAAATGCAAGCCACATATCCACAATTCTAGTGATTATGATCTCTAATTTACACAATGGCTAAGTCACTACTCTATAAGTTAGTGAGCTCTCAAAGACTAACGAAAGAGCCTCACTAACCAAGCTAACAAGACATAAGTTAGCTCTCAAAACTAGTTACACTAAAGAGCTTCGCTATTCTATGAAAGTAAATACAAGAGAGGTAAAGGGTTTATACCGTCGTGGCAAGAGAAGATCAATCAAACACAATGAATACCAAATGAATTCCTCGAAGACAAGATGACACAATGATTTTTCACCGAGATTCACTTGCTTGCCGGCAAGTTAGTCTCCGTTGTAGCGATTCACCCACTTGGAGTTTCACACACTAATAGGCATCACACGCCTAACCCGTAATCGGGTGCCATGCAACCAACATAAGATAGGGATCCACAAGCTATGAGCAATCCACTAGAGTACCTTTTGGCTCTCTGCCGGGGAAAGGTCAAGAACCCCTCACAATCACCACGACCGGAGCCGGAGATAATCACCTTCCTGCGCTCGACGATCCTCGCTGCACCAAGCTGCCAAGGTGGTTGCAATCACCAAGAGTAACAAGCGAAATCTACAACAAAACACAATCACCAAGTGCCTCTAGATGTAATCACTCAAGGCAATGCACTTGGATGCTCTCCAATCTCACCAAATGATGAATCAATCAAGTAGGATGAGTGAGAGAGGAATGGCTAGGCTCACAATGTTCTATTCTCAATCGAAATGGCCAAGTGTGTGAGCCCAAGCTGGCTAAAGGGATTAAATAGAAGCCCCCACAAAATAGAGCCGCTAGGCTCAACACAGAGCACTCTGCGCGTTGATCGGACGCGCCGGTCGGGTTACCAGACACGCGACGTCCATTGTCCGGTCGCGCAGATGCTGCCACGCGTCCCTGCCTTCAAATGAGAGCCGCTGATCTCCAACGCCTACTGAACAGCCGCCCACAGTTAAGTTCACACCGGACGCGCTAGAGCATGACCGGACGCAACTACCCGACGTCCGCTCGCATGAGCCCACGCTACCTGCACACCAAGACCTAACGCACTGCCCTATGATCGGACGCACCGACGCTTGGAGTTTGGTCAGGGGCAAAAACTATATCAAGAGATTTTGGAGGTGATCGGACGTGTCAGGTCACCCATGGCCGAATGCACAGAGGAGTCCGGTCCTCCTTTGCCTCAACAGCCAGCCCACGTCAGCATACGTCACTACCGACTGGACGCGCCACCGTCACGTCCGATCATTTCCTTGCTCCAGCATCTGATCAAAGGCCAACCCTCATGCCTTCACTGCTCAACTGACCGGATGCATCGGTCCAGCGTCCGGTCGCTGTAAACAGTGCCTCCTCAACACCAACTTCTCCATCCTTGATCAAATGTGCTAACCACCAAGTATATCACCTTGTGCACGTGTGTTAGCATATTTTCACAAACATTTTCAAGGGTGTTAGCAGTCACTGGAATCTAAATGCATATGCAATGAGTTAGAACATCTAGTGGCACTTTGATAACCGCATTTCACGATGAGTTTTACCCCTCTTAATAGTATGGCTATCTATCCTAAATGTGATCACACCCACTAGGTGTCTTGATCACCAAAACAAAGAGCTCCTATCAAATATACCTTAGCCTTGAGCTTTTTGTTTTTCTCTTTCTTCTTTTCCAAGCCCGAGCACTTGATCATCACCATGGCCATCACCACCATCATGATCTTCATCCATTTGCTCCTCCACTTGGAATGTGTACTAACCTATCTCATAATCACTTAGAGCAAAGGTTAGCACATAGGGTTTCATCAATTCACCAAAACCAAAGAGCTTTCAATCTCTCACTTTTTGGTAATTGATGACAACCCATTCTCAAATATATGAATTGAAATTCATTTGAATCCATGTTGCTTGCCCAAACATTTTTGCCATGTGTAAAGGATTTGGACACGTTTCATTAACATGAATTGGTAGTATTAGCTCCCCCTACATATGTGCTAAGAGTTTGGATAGAAGCTTGCACATATGCATGAATTAGAGTTGTGGGAGAGTAATGTCTACCAAATGATGCTAAGATATATGAGATGGACCTTTGAAGCATTATACCAATCGAAGTGCACCAAATATACCATCCTTAGCACCATTGTTAGTTAGATACCTCTTGTAAAGACAAAGAACTAGTACCCCGTGAGATCAACATTATAAGCAAGGTTCTAGTACCACTTGTCAAAACAAATGCAAGTTATATCTAACTATCATCCTATACATGCTAGTTTTTCATTTCATCAATCAAATCTACAAGTAGCATACACCACACAAGCATGGATATTGAATTTAAAAACTTGTGCCATTCAAGCAAACATATGAAATGCACATTCAAATGCATCAATCAAGTTTATGAGCTTGCTCCCCCTACTTGTGTGCTCAAATTTTAATTGATCTCCTTACTTTATCATTTCTCTCCCTCTATGTCAAGGTTCTCCCCCTTTGTCATCTTTTTCCTATCTTTGTGCACTAATTTCTCCCTCTTTGTCATCAATGACCATAAAAGTTCAATTTTAGATAGGTTAAGATTATCAATGTCAATCAATGGGGTGAGGATCATTTTCCCAAATTTGGCCCAATCTAGAACACTTGCCAAAGATATTTAACTTGGTTTGATCCAAGGAAAAGCTTCTTCACATGTCGTTTCAAGGGTTATCTTGACCATATTGAGTTTAACACTTATAGCTCATTTTCTAGAGTAAATACTAGGTTCATAAGCTCACAAACATGCCATATGCTATCACTAGATCAAGTCAAGCATAGAGGCAATAGTGGTACCATACAAGCATCAAATTCATTTGAGTTTCATGAATGAACCTATAAAATGTAAGGAATGACTAGATGCACTAATAAGTCCTTAGCAAAGGATTTATGCATGTTAATCAATTTTTACCTTGGATTGTTCGAAGGAGAGGCATGTCATATAAGTGGGGGGTGCATCAACACCTATTTGAGAAATCCAATATGCTGAACTCATTCCTTAGCTTGCAAAACCTCTTCTCATCTAATGGCTTGGTGAATATGTCGGCAACTTGATCTTCAGTGCCCACACTCTCAATTGAAATATCCCCTTTTTGATGATGATCTCTTATAAAATGATGACGGCCATCAATGTGCTTTGTTCTTGCATGTTCAACCGGATTGTTGGTGAGTTTTCCTTTATTAAAATAATAGATTAAATCTAACCTTAAATTTTAAAAGTTGAAAACATATCTAACAGTAGCATGAACATGTAGATTATGAAATTACGAACCTAACGCAAGTTGAACGGGTCAAATCGGAGTTAAAACGAAGATTTTATGGCTAAAACAAGATTAGTGGCCAAACTGTAAATAGATGAAAACGTACTTTGGATCTAAACCGAAGATACTACGCTTCCAAAAGAAGAAAGCGCATCCTGAAAATACACTTTAGACCGTGGGTTTGAAAACAGAAAACTAGAGGGGTTCTTTAGCAAGATGGCCTAAGAAGGGGTATGGGATGATCTAGACCACTGGATCGGAGATGGACGGCTCAGATTAAAAAAGAGGGAGAAAGAGAGAGGAGACTGTCGTCTAGAATAGTAGCCGGCGTGGTAGTCGTCCATTGTCGGCGATGGAGTTTCGCCGGAACAACGATTCCAGGCATGGTTTACAACGGGAAGGGCATGAGCGGAGAGAGGGAGGCACGACGAACTTACCTCAGCGATCCTCAATGGTGTGGACAGGACGGAGGCAGCGTGCGGCGCGGTGGGGTGACGGCGGATGACGGCGCTAGGTTGCGGCACGGCGACTGCGAACTAAGGTGGGATGGGGCGGCGGGTACTCGGGTGGATGCGGGTGGCACATCGCTCCTATTTAAGGGGACGGGAAGCTTGGAGAGCATGGCACTAACGAGGCGGCTCGGAGGCGGAGACGAACACAGCGGCGACGGAGTCCGGCTTGGACACGCATGGGGAGGACGAAGTGCCTGACATGCGGGCCTGACATGTCAGCGACCAAGAGAGGGGAAACGGGCGACGTCGGCGTGGATTGGGCCAGCGCGCGGAGAAGTGGGCCGCGTGGTGGAGGAGAAAGACGGGTCACGGCAAGAGAGGGAGAAGCAGGCCAGGGCAGCTGGCCGGAGCACGAGCTAGGCCGACCGGAAGGGAGAAGAGTAGGGCAAGCCTTCGGGCCGAATCCAAAAGGGAGGAAATTTTCCTTTTCTATTTTATTTTCAAAACCAATTCAAATGTAAACCAAATCAAATTTGAACATGATTTCAAATACACTTTTCAACATAATTAAAAATAAGAAATTTTTGGTAAGTTATCAAAAATAATTTTTACAACCTTTTTAAATTCTTTTATTTTCCAATTCCCTTTTTCCCTCTTTTCATTTACTTCAAAGCCATTTTCAAATTTATTTTTCAAAAGCATTTTGAATGTTTTCAATTTGAATCAAATCCACACAATTCAAAGAAACAAATGCACCGGCATGTATGCACATCCATGTTGCTATGCCTTATGATAAATTTTAATTTAATGAAAATTTTATTTTCCTATATTTCATGTGCACAAAAATTCCAACTTAAATCTTTTTAGCTCTATTTCCAAAAATTCAAATTTTGGGGTGTTACAAAACCCTCATGCACGCCTCGCCAAAGCATGACTAACTGATGTCAACGCGTATCTGACATTCATGTCCTCGGCCCGGCGACCCAAGTGCTTGCGACACCTCGCTGTGACCTGGTCCAACCCCACCCTATGACTTAGTCAACGTCGTCTCCATTACCCATGTACTCTTGCTCTTCGTGTTCCTAATGTGAGCCACACACGGTTTGTTCTCCGGCCTCTGGTCCTTCGGCTCAAGCCTTCTCATCCGCCCTTCATTGCTCCTGGTCCATCACACATGGACTCCACACTTGACCTTCTCCATTGCCGCTGTCCGTCTTGGCACACCCAACACTTGCACATTCACAAGTCAAGAGACATGTTGCACAACACACTCAATGTAACAGAACATGATGCCTTCGTTTAACTATTAGCATAACCAAGCATATATGAATATGAACTCAACCAGAAAAGCCTTAAACCTCTCAAATCCTATGTCAATCATTCATCACGCATGGATCATGGATGAGACCAAGACACTTCTCAACTTTGGTCTCTCATATATGGTATGTCAATTTTGGTCTCTCATATATGGTATGTCATATATGCTCTGTTTCATCAATATATCTCTCATCGTTTTGTTAATAGGCAAATAGAGGTGCTTTATTGCATGACATTGCCTGATGGACTTGGGAGTGCTACCGCCCACTACCAGAAGAATTATCTCTACTATTTGTTGAACGCATGTAATTTTCGTCAATGTGACCAGCATTGTTGTTTGATTTTATTTCACACGGATTAGACACTGTATTGAGCATTATCCCCTATGAATTTAGTTCACTTCTATCTTGGAGAATAGGGGTCTACTTTGATTTTAGTTCACGCCATTCGTTTGACTCTATTCCACTTCGATTTGGCACTGTATGAAATATTGTTATTCCGTATGGTTTTTGCGGCTGATAAGCCAGCTGAAACTGATTTGTTGTAAGAGAAAAACATTGTTACATGGCTGATAAGTTCAAGCGAATAGGGCCAATGGGAAATTATTATGACTGCACTTCAATTTTAGTTCAATTTGACTATCTATCAACTTGCACTTGAATTTTATTGGTCTTGGTTGAATTTTAGGATGACTGCTTCAAGTTGAATCGAAATTCAGATCATCCGTTTTGTATTTGCATCTAGGGATATTCGTATCCGGTATCAAATTCAGATTACAATATGGCAAAAAAAATGGTATCTGAATTCCTACCTGAATGCGCTTGTGTGCGTTTGCCACCAACAGTCAGATATTTGTGCATGTTTCTGTGTCCTGTTTCGTCAGGTAGTTGATCTCTAGAAATGTATGACACTGGAGTATATATTAATCGATTGATCTTAGCCAAAGAATATATTCCATCTGTCCCTGAATAAATAGATTTCTAGAGTTGTCTTAAGTCAAACATTTTAAACTTTGATCCAATTTCTTGAAAAAAAACATTAAAACTTATGGTATCCAATTAGTATCATTAGATTTAACATAGAATATAATTTCATAAGGTGCTCATTTTATGACATAGATGTTATTACTCTTTTCGAAAAAGTTAGTCAATGGACACAAATAATACAGAAGTTGGCCAGAGCTTGATTAGGAAGATGAAAAGGTGAACGCTTTATTAGTTTATTACTCATTAATTAAGTAGTCGAGTAGTCAACTCAATTACTTGTTTGTTCAGTATAATCGCGCCGACCCAGCCATGATTACGTACAGGGCTTCCAACTTTTAGCATTGTACGTGATGAAGGATACAACGTAGGACGAGGATATGTCAACCTAGCTGCATGCGCAGGCGGCTTGCACGATGTATCCAGGTGAACGCAAAGTGTTCCTGAGTCCTGACCTCAATACGCGGCCAGCACGATGTGTTGGCGTCGCCGGGACGTACGCCGCGCGCGCCTGAGGCCGGGAGCCGGTTGCTTGCTTCAGGCAAGGCCAGCGAGACGGATCGGACCCTATAAATTGGCACCGTCCCCTGACCTGCCTCATCACCACCCAAGACACACAGCCATCTCAATTCTCAGATTCTCATAGCCGTCCGTGCCTTCACCTGAACCAGCCAGGTGAGGCCTGTAGTCACCGCCACCAATGGCCCGGGAGCTCGCCGCGGCGTGTGTGGTTGCCGCCCTGGTGGCCCTGTGCGCAGGTGTGGCTGCGCAGGCACCTGCGCCGCGCCCACTGCCGTCCAACTACCAGATGATCACCCCGGGCAAGTACAAGAGGGACCAGCAGACGGCGTGCGACAATCCCAAGGACAAGAAGCAGAAATGCATGGCCAAGTGCGACAAGCGCTGCCCCAACCAGTGCATCGTCCTCTGCCCCGGATGCAAGACATTCTGCAGTACTTTCCTCACTCGCACACAATCCTCACTCACTCGTCTTGCTCTGATCTTCACTACTAGCTAGTACTCCCGACGACCGTCATCGCTAGCTAATTCGCGTTTTTTTTGTTTCCAAGTGTGCGACTTCTACCCCGGCGTGTCCTGCGGTGACCCGCGCTTCACCGGCGGCGACGGCAACAACTTCTACTTCCACGGCAAGAAGGACCAGGACTTCTGCATCCTCTCCGACGCCAACCTCCACATCAACGCGCACTTCATCGGCAAGCGGAATCCGGCCATGAGCCGCGACTTCACGTGGATCCAGGCGCTCGGCATCCGCATCAGCGCCGACCGCGACCACCACCTCTACATGGGCGCGCAGAAGACGGCCAAGTGGAGCAACGACGTGGACCGCCTGGAGCTGGCCTTCGACGGCGCGCCCGTCACCATCCCGGCCGAGTCCGGCGCCGTGTGGGAATCCGCCGCCGTGCCGGGGCTCACCGTCACCCGGACCGCCACCGCCAACGGCGTCAGGGTGCAGCTCAGGGGCGTGTTCGACATCGTCGCCAACGTGGTGCCCATCAGCGAGGAGGACTCGCGCGTCCACAACTACGGCGTGACCGAGGACGACAGCCTCGCGCACTTCGACCTCGGGTTCAAGTTCTTCGACCTCACCGACGACGTGCACGGCGTCCTCGGCCAGACCTACCGCGCCGACTACGTCAACCAGCTCAGCGTCAGCTCCAAGATGCCGGTCATGGGTGGAGCGCCCAACTACGTCTCCTCGGATATCTTCGCCACCGACTGGGCCGTCGCAAGGTTTGGTGCCCGTCGCGCCGGCATCTCCATGGTTACAGCTCAGGCCAGTTAAAGCTGCATATTATGCACATTATGTCCGTGCAAGTGCAATAGGGCATGCCACGTACTGCCACCCACGATAACCGTTTAGCCAAGCTATTTTATTTAAACCATATAAATAAATTTGTCTCAGGATTGTGCAATTGTACCATTGGGTTTGTCTCGGAATTCACTGAGCAATCCATTTGTTATTTAATTTGTCGAGATTTTTATTTTAATTTCCTTGATGCACACAAATCTCAAATTATAAGTTCAAGCGTGTGGCTGTTCAATTGTTCCATCCACAAGCACTTTCCATGTCTGTATCCATGTTCTAAAACAAATTCAAATACAAATTTGAATATTCTCAAATACTAATACAACTATACAAGTCGGGTTGCTGAAACCTGATTCCAAGTTTGGATATCGTATATATACACCTTCATCGGTAGAATCCATTCGACATACCTAGTGCTAAAGATTTTCTTTTTTATTTAGGAGCAGAAACATAAAAAAAACAAACAATTAGCTGTTATAATACTTTAGATTTGTCACGGAGGAAAAAAAATCTAAAATTAGTATTTTGATCAAAAACCCAGTTAAGATTTTGACCCAATATTGAGTTAAAAAAAATATGTCATAACTAATATTTTTATTCATTTTCTGATTTTTAGATTGTATTTATTTATTTTACAATGTTCCTAATAATAGCTACAAAAATCAATGATTTTGCTAAACAAAGGCTAATATTATAATGAAATGTCAAGTTTTCATGAATAAAAAAACTATTCAAACCTAATATTTAATCTATTTATCAATTCTATCGTATTCATTTTACAAATATCAATATGAAATTCAACACAAATCGCGTGGAAGTGTGCATATTAGTTATTTTCTTAATTCCTACTAGATACACTACAGGAAAACGCCTCTTTGCCGACTGCTTGCCCCGGTCGGCAAAGGCATAAACCCAGTCGGCAAAGGCTTTGCCGACCGCAAAGCCACGTGGCAGTCGGCAAAGAGCAGTCGGCAAAGCCTGGGTCGGCAAAGGCGGATTTGCCGACTGCCACGTGGCACACAGTCGGCAAATCCTTTGCCAACTGCCACGCCAGCAGTCGGCATAGCCACGTGGCGCCGTCAGCACTGACGGCAGGCTTTGCCGACTGCTGTTTCCTCGGCAGTCGGCAACGATTTTTTTTTTCAGAAATTGTTTGCCGACTGGCCGCCAGCTCGGCAGTCGGCAAAGAAAGAAAATTTTTTTTTTTTGAAATGTTCTTTGCCGACTGCTTTCGGAGTTGCAGTCGGCAAAGGTTTGACCTCTTTGCCGACTGCCTCCCATTGCAGTCGGCAAAGACTCTGTCCTGGGGTTTTTTTGCCCAGCTTTGCCGACTGTAAACAGTCGGCAAAGCTGGAATTTTTTTTTTTTTTGCTTTTGTTTTCTGTTTTCACGCATCAAAACCCTGCAAAATCACAAATTATAATCCAATTTCACCAGAAGCACCGGTAGCACCATTTATATCACAATTTCATCATATTTGTCGCCAACATCACCACATATATCACAATAACGCACAATATCACATATATCTCACATATATGTCACAATAACAACCACACAAGTGCATTACAACCATCACATGAAGTCCAACACGTCGAACACCACAAGTCGACGTCCATCACACGAAGTTCAACATAACAAGTCTAGGTCCATAACGAAGAAAAGAAATACATGACAACAACTTCGACGATACGGTGGATACATGATAACAGAATCGACAAGTACCTAGCTCGTCGCGCCGTCCCCGGTCTCGTCGTCCGCTCCACCCCCAGAGCCCCCAGGGTTTGCCCACGGAAACCCCCTTGGACCAAATTGAGGCGCCTGCGCGTACTGCCACCCTCCGCGCACCGGCGGCCACGAGTACGTCGGAGGAGGGCCACGCGGAGGTGGATACGGTGGATAGGGTGCAGGTGGTGGATACGACATCATCTGATGGCCGGGACCTCCAGGAGACGGGTTCGAACCCGTCGACTGTACCTGCACAAGTTAAACGCCAAGTGATGTCATTAGTATCTGCAGCATGGACGCACAAGTTAAAGCAAGAGTCAATATACTCACCGGGGTCCCTCCAGGAGCGACAAGAGCAGGCACAGGAAAAAACTCTGAAGGAGGAGGCGGTGGAGCGAACATTGGAAGAGGAGGCGGTGTAGACGCCCCGGGCGTCTGCATGGACTGGAAGAAGCTGGCCATGTTCTGCATCTGAGTGTTGTAGTGCTGCTGCAGGCTTTGCTGGTAAGCCATCTGTTGCGCCATCATCTGCGCGTGCAACGTGGCGATCCTCTCCTCCATCTTGGCCTCCATCTGGGCCTGCAATATTACATCCGCAGTGTTGATTGTATGTACAGGTGCGAAACGAGTGAACGACGAACGAAACGGCACTTACCTGTGACGCTGACTGCCGCCGGGGCGCTACGGGGATGTCGCTGGAGCTCGTGGGCGTGGATCGAACCTGGGTCAGCGTAGGAACCTGGGACGGGTCGAGGGCGCTGTGGGCCATGTAGTAGCGGCCGTGCTGCTTCCCTGGTCCCAACCTCTGCAGGAGGTCTGTGTCCAGGGGCTCGGCGGTGGGGTCGAACGTCTCCCCGTAGCGCTGGCGAGCCGCGACGGTGTACTCGGTGGCCTTCTCGTAGGCGGTGGGGTTGGTGTACGCATCGGGCCCGTCCTCCGGGTTGTAGACGTTGTTCGGATCCGTCGCCTTGCCCTTGTGAGAGAGGAGGTACGCGGTGTACTCGTTGATTTCCTGCCCACCGTGCGTCTGCGTCTGCATTGAAAACACAAACATGGTTACAAGTATTGACAATTGAGCGCAAGGATTAAGACATGAACGGACGCATACCCATCTTGTCGCGAACTGGGGGAGGGGCTGATTCCCTTGGTGGTGTGACACCCCTCGCATCTGCGCGCGGCGGCCCTGACGGTCGGCGCGCCTCGCGTACGCCTCATCCGTGCGCCACATGCGCACAATCTCCGTCCAGCATTCCCTGTGGTTGTCGCACCACGACGGACACACCTGCATGACATCAAGTATTTGACATGCGAGAAGATTAGTGTAATGTTTCACTGAAGGAATCTGAACGAATGTTGTCATACTTAATTACCTGCTCATATTGCGCTTGGGTGAGGTCGGCCTCCCTCGAGTTCATTCTCTGGCGGATTTGGGGCTTCTTGATGTTCTCTCCAAGCACGTTGGCGTGGAAGTCGCGGATGGCCTGTATGCGCGCCTCATGGTACAGGTCCTTGAGACGATCTTTGCAGACCGCCTCCTGCACTCGCGCCGCCTGGGCTGCTTTACCCTCCTCGCACGTGAAGAAGTCCTGCACATAGACACATCATGTAGCATTTCCTTTTTGCAAGAAGTCCGACGAATGCGTACTATTTAGCAATGCGGTGCGATGAAAGACTCACCCAAAACTCCCTCTTTATCTTTGCCGCGATGGTCTCGCCACCCTCCTCGACGAGGTAGAAGTGGGACCACTTGGTGGGCACCTTCATCTCGCCGTTGACGTTGATAAGGCCAGGGTAGTACTCCTTAATCAGGAGGCCCTGGATGCCATTGATATGGCGTGCTTGACCTGCTCCACTCACAATCTTCCAGGAACTGCACGAGTCATTAAGAACAATTATTAGTCTTCAGTTCGATTTTTGACATGTCATATGAACAAGTAGTGAAATCAATAATGGTTACTTACGTCTGGCCCACGGGTGTGATCACCGGGCGCTGGTGGAATTGCGGCCGCACCCTAGGAAGCTACGTGGGCCCGCGCGAGTACACCTTGGCCACGCCTGACGAAGTCGAAGCCGTCTCGCCTGGTGTAGGCGCGTCGTCGCCGTCGTCGTCGTCATCGTCGTCGTCGTCGTCGTCGTCGCCGCCGCGCTCGTCGTCACGCGACGTCGTCCCCCCTTGCGAGGACGAGAACGGCAGCCTCCTGGTCGCCTGGCGACGTCCGCTGGGGGGCTGGGACCCCCTACTAGACGACCCGCGCACCAACACCTCCTCCTCCTCCTCGTCGTCGTCGGTGGTCTCCTGCGGGGGGACCTGGTACGCCGAGCGTACTGCTCGATGCGGCCGCTGCCGCCGTCCGCCTGGCATTTTGTCGAGTGCCTGCAATGACAAAGAACAAAACTGTTAGCATAAATAAATGACAAGTACTTGTAAAGGAACATAATAATAACAATATAGTATTACATGGCCTCGTAATTATCTCCGCGAACGGCAATATCTCGGGCGTGGAGTCGTCATCTCTATCACTATCGTCGTCATCGCTATCAATATTGTCGAGCTCCCTTAAGTCATCACTGTCATCATCATCCTCATTGTCTCCATAGTCATCATCATGTACCTCCTCCTGGACAACTCCATCGCGCTGCATCTGCCATCGCTCAAGCATTCTTAAGTCCCTGGCATCCTGCACCTCCTCACCCTCGTCCTCATCGATTTCGTTGTCTACTTCCATGCCCATGAGCGAACCAATGTCGATCTCCAAGGTACCTTCTAGCCCCTCAGGTTGATAGAACTCATCGGTGCTTGGGTCAAAGTTGTAATCGTCGTCGTTCGGGAGAGGCGCTTTGCCGCGCGGCGACACCAAATGCACAAGGCTCCACCCCGCAAGCTTCTCGTCTTTTTGGCACGCCCATGGGAGGTAATAAACTTGCGTGGTGTCTCGGTTGGCCACAATGTAGACATCGTCTCCTTTATAGCTGGAGTCCTGTCGAATCTCGACTTGACCTATCGTAAGGTCTTTCCTCGTGATATCAGGATCGAACCAATGGCATTTGAATACCACCGGCGCTAAAGTCCCGGCACCCTTAAAGTTGAGCTCGTATATCTCTTCGACTATGCCGTAGTAGTCCTTCCCATCCGTGCCGGGCGTACGAACTCCGCAGCACATGGTTTTTAGGTTGGGTCGACTCTCCTCATAGCTTCTCGTGCGAAAGCGATAGCCATTCACATCATAAACGGTGAATGACTTCACCCTACGGGAGAAGCCACGGCCCACCTGTTTCAATTCATCGCTCATTTCTGCATCCGTTCGGGCCTGCAAGGGTAGGAGATCGTTACATAACTCGCTCCGGGGAGCAAAGTGGAATCACAAAGTCGGAAAGAGGTTAGTTGGTTGGTACCTTTGTACAGAACCAGGAGATGAAATCGGGCACACCGTGTCTAAGAAGATTGTCTTCTTCTTGCTCGGTAGGAGCCCTATTGCCTTCCAGTATTGACTAATAAATTCCCTGAAAGAAGGAAGAAACTAGAGGGTCAGACCATGATAGATGGAGGATAGTGACGGCGTAGGTAACAAGCTCATTGAGAACTTACTTCTGATAAGGAATCACTTCATCAAGGTTGATCAACAATGTGAACATGATAGTCTGCCACTCCTGATGGTTCAACTGCTTGTTGGTACCTGTGCTTCCACTCCCGAGATCCCCTTGGAAAAGGCTGAGTATCGATGAGTTCTCGTCAGCGTTGTAACGAGGGGTTGGATTGTGCATGCTGGGAAGCTTCTCAGTATAGTACGCCTGTGTGAAGGTCGACACCTCCTCTAGAACGGAGGCCTCTCCCACGGAAGCCTCAATCTTGGCTTTATTTCTACAATTTTTCCGAAGAAGCTTTAGACACCTCTCGATTGGATAGCACCAACGGGCCTGCACGGGACCCCCCAACCGTGCCTCGCGCGGTAGGTGCAAGATCAGATGCTGCATGGACAGAAAGAAGCCGGGTGGAAATATCATCTCCAACTTGCAGAGCAACAGAGGTGCAGCCTTCTCCAGTTCAACACAAACATCTCGAGACAACTCCTTGGCACAAAGCTGGCGGAAGAAGAAGCTCAACTCTGCCAGGACGCGCCACACATGCTCTGGGAGGTATCCCCGGGTCATCGCAGGAAGGATCCGCTCAATCCATATGTGAAAGTCATGGCTCTTCATCCCTAAGACTTTCATAGTCTGCAAGTTCACACCCCTGCTCAGATTCGCCGCATACCCATCGGGGAACTTTAACGTCTTGATCCACTGCAGAACTTCCTTCCTATCTGCCCTTTTCAGGATGTAATCGGCCGGCCCCCTTTTCCATTTCCTGCCGGGCGCAGGGGTCTTCATCACCAGGTTTGGTCTATCACAGATCATCTCCAGGTCCAGTCTAGCCTTGACGTTGTCCTTCGATTTTTTGCCAACGTCCATGAGTGTTGCCCAGAGTGCCTCGGCCACATTCTTTTCTGTGTGCATTACATCGATGTTGTGTGGAAGAAGAAGGTCCTTGAAGTAGGGGAGCCTAGTCAAGCCCGATATATGAGTCCACATGTGGTCCCGAGCATATCCCTTAAACCCACCTGTTTCCTCAGGTTCGAGAGCCTGTATGTCGGCAAGGACGGCGGCAGGGCTCTTAACCTGCGGAATGGGGCCGGTGACTTGAACGCCTTTCGTGAAGTGCTTTACATCTAGCCTGAATTCATGGTTCTCAGGCAGGAATTGGCGATGCTTGTCGAAAGAAGAAAACTTGCCGCCCTTGGCCAGCCAGGTGAACATCACATCTGCCTTGCATGTCGGGCAAGGGAACTTCCCGTGAACACACCACCCGCTGAATAAGCCATACGCCAGGAAGTCATGCATTGAATACTGGTACCACACATGCATTCTAAAGTTCCTCTTCGTAGCCCGGTCGTACGTGAGTACCCCCTCTTCCCAAGCAAGTTCCAATTCATCCCACACAGGCTGCATGAACACACCCATATTGTCGCCCGGGTGTCCAGGTATTATCAGCGTCAAGAGCACGTTCTTAGGTTCAAACATGACGCCGGGGGGGAGATTGAGGGGGATCACAAACACGGGCCAGCAAGTGTACGGGGCCGCCATCATTCCAAACGGGTTGAACCCATCTGTTGCCAGCGCTACGCGTACATTCCGAGCCTCCATAGCCTTGACAGGATTCATGTTATCAAAGTGCTTCCATGCATCACCGTCCGCCGGGTGTACCATCTTGTCAGGATGGTATCTTTTGCCATTCTTGTGCCACGTCATCTGTTTCGCGGACTCCTCCGTCATATACAGCCGTTGCAGCCTCGGTACGAAAGGAAGGTGCCGTACGACCTTCTCGGGGACCTTTGACTGTTTCATGCTGCCATCAGAGCCTTCTACCAACATGAACCTAGAGGCATCGCACTTCGGACAGGTTTTTGCTTCCTCGAGGTCTCCCCTGAACAGGACGCACCCCTTCGGACAAGCATGGATCCCCTCATACGGCATCTTAAGTGCACGAAGGAGCTTCTGTGTAGCGTAGGTGTTCGTCGGCAGGACATGATCTGCCGGAAGCAGTCCCCCAACAATGCTCAACACGAGATCGAAGCTGTTTCGACTAATGCCCAGCTGCGACTTCAACCCTATCAGGCGTGAGACGGCATCCAGTTGCGTAAGCTTTGTCTTCTCGTGAAGGGGCTTCTGTGCCGACTCCATCATGTCGTAGAAGGCCTTCGCGGTTTCCTCCGGATCTTCCTCCACATCCATTCCTTCGCCAAACCGTGCTTCGTGGAAGTCTGTCATCATGTCTGCCATCCCGGCATCGCCATCATACTCCTCGAGGACGGGTCGCACCACCTCGTCCCTAATAGGATGGTATTCACCATGGTGGCGCCAACGGGTATAGTTTGGAACGAACCCGTGCTTGAACAGATCTCTCAACACCTGAGCCTTTACTTTCTTCTTCTTGTTCCTGCACTCGCTGCAGGGACACGGCATCCGAATCGACCCTTTAGCAGCTGGGCCAAATGCATGCTCCAGGAACTCAGTCGTCCCCCTGATCCATTCGTGGCTCTTACTTGCGAAGCCCGAGTACATCCACTCACGGTCACCCATGCTCTGTCATGCGGCAATGTTAACATGTGATAAAACCAGCAAGTGCATCTACAACGCGCTCCTACCATCTAATAGGTGAAGGATAGGTCCTAATCCCACCCGAGCATGCGCAGACGAGGTTAGCTTCCATGCTCCGCTCCCGTCCGAGACAGAATTTCGGCAGCACCTCCCCGCTGTTCTCCCGATACACGTCCCGGCGGGGAGAGTGTGTATCCAGAGAACAACGGGGAGGTCCTGCCGAAACTCCGACTCGGACGGGAGCGGAACATGGGAGCTAACCTCGTCTGCGCATCCTCAGGCTGTCCAAATAACGTGGACAATCCGAAACGGATACGGTTATACATATGCGAAGAACGCATACTTCCAACCGTATCCGTTTCGGACGGGAGACGCCTAACTGGGTAACGCGACCTACGACTACATGTGGCGGAAAGAGGGGTCATACCACAGGTGCCGGTGAAGAAAGGCTAGCGGGGCAGTGCCGAGTCGTGCTCCTCCGGCTAGCCTCCAATGGGAGCCCTCCTGAAAAAGAAAAACAATTAGTGAGAACGAAAAATTTCGGCAGCACCTCCCCTGTACGGGAAGGTTACCAAACCTGCAAGAAAAGACGGCACGATGGCCGACAAACACATATACATGTCAGGCACGATGGCCGACAACCACAAATGTATTTCCAATCCATGCAGAAGAATATAAGCAGGTATTAATAAAGTAAACTACTACTACTAGTAGTACTACTACCTCGTCGTCACGGACGGCGTCACCGGCGCGTGGAGCAGAGGCGCGCGCGAGGACGGCGAGGCGGGGACGGCGCGGCGAGGCGAGGATGGTGAGGCGAGGACAGCGCGGCGAGGACGGCGACGCAGGGCCGGCGGACGGCGAACGGCGCGCGGACGGCGGACGGCGGACGGAGCGGGGCACGCCGGATCGGGGCGGGGCAGCGACGGCGCCGGGGCGGGTCGGGGCGAGGCCGCGGCCGCTGCGGGGCCGACGCCGGAGCTGCACGCGGCGGCGCGCCTGGCCGGGGCCGGATCGGGGCGGGGCAGCGCCGGTGAGGCCGGGCGGGGCGCCGGCGCCGGGAGGGGCCCAGCGCGGGGGGCCAGCTGCAGGGGGGGAACGCGCCGCTGGGGTGGCCCAGCGCGGGGTGGGGAGCTCGGGTGGAGGGGGTGCGCCGCCGTGGAGGGACACAGCTCGGTGGGGTGCCGCCGGGGATGGCGAGCCGCGCGTGGAGGTCGCCTCTCCGCCTGGAGGGGTCCGCTGCCGCCGTGGATGGCGCGCGCGCCGCCGGATGGCGCGCGGGGCGGGAGGGAGCGCTCTGTCCGCCGGGAGGGGCGCGCGTCCGCCGGGAGCTCGCAGGGCGCCGGGGAGGGGGCGCGCGGGGCCGGGGAGGGGGCGCCACTTGCTCGAAACTTTCTCAAATTTTTATCACAGCCTCCGCATGCGATGACAAGACACGTCGTCAAGTTTCGTCATTTTCGGACTCCGTTTCGATTTTATAAAATTTAAAAACACTTTTCACGCGCGTGGCTCGGCGTGTTCCGACACCAACACGGTGGAAATTTCACGCGAGGCCCCGCACACGGCCTCAACATGCTCCAAACATCATGAATATCATTTTCTGAATGGCCGGATTCCATTATTTCATGTACCTGCAGTTCAAATCTGGAGCTGTCGGAAAAAATCAAAGAAACAGAAAAAATCTACGGAATATAGCAAAATAAATCAAAATGACCCCAAACTTGGAATATATCATGTACTTACTGTAGCAAGGCAACACAAAAAAACTGGGATCGAAAATCGAAAAAACAAATTAATTCTTTGCCGACTGCCATCAGTGGCAGTTGGCAAAGAGCCTTTGCCGACTGCCAGGGAGGATGGCAGTTGGCAAAGCCTGCGCCTTTGCCGACTGCTGACGGAGTGGCAGTCGGCAAAGGTGACGGCGTGGATGGCGTCAACCATGGCCTGCCTTTGCCGACTGCAATTCTTTGCCAACTGCCTGGCAGTCGGCAAATCCAGGCAGTCGGCAAATCCTGCTTTGCCGACTGCAGGAAATTCCAGTTGGCAAAGGGACCTCTTTGCCGAGTGTCGAAAAAAAACAGTTGGCAAATAAAATTGCAGTCGGCAAAGAGCCAGTTTTCTGTAGTGATACCACTATGATCGACATGTCCATTGAGATTTTCACTTTCCACATCACATATCCATATCTAAAATGAAAAATTCCAAAACTTTTGTATCCATATCCATTTGTTAATAACAAATGGATGTTTTGCGTATGAATGTTGTTTTGTCAATGATAAAATTGGACACTTTAGATGGGTTAGACCATGCAATATATACTTATTCGCTCGAGTTAATATTAAAATATTGAATAGAAAAGATTAAAAATAAAAAGAAATTATCCATCATGCCTCCTACTCTTTTTCTCACCCCAATGTTCTAGCGGTTGTTATGCCTGGTTTTCGCTGGTTTTTGTTCAAAAACCTCTAGTTCAACTGGCTTTCTTCGGTACAAATACATGATTGATCTTTTAATTGAACCAAAACAAATCAGACTTTAGTTCCAGTTTTTTTTCTAGTTGTACCGCCAGACCGGTCCTAATAACTAAGTATACAACATCATACCTCTACTCCAAAAGACTGAATTGACAACTCTCGAGATTAACAAAGTCACCGTGTTCATCTCGTTATTGACAGACACATCACTTCCCACTAAAGAAAAAGCATTGTTAAATCTTAAAAATAAACCTAGGAAAATGCGAGCACATCCAATTGAATCTTGGGTGGAGAGGTCTTATCATAAGAACCTAACCAATTGAACTAAGGGTAGCTCCTACGTACAAAAACTCTTATGTATACAATTTTATAAGACATAAAACATCTTGAATAAAAAAAAACTTTATTTGCAACAGTGAAAATATTGTATTATATCAACTACCATTATTTGGAACATGGAAAAAAACACAGAAGAAAAATACACGAGTAACACGACACAAATTGTTACCGACGTCTGAAGGCGCCAGAACACACGAATTAGATAACTGATGGAAATAAAGTAATGAATCAATGAATTGAAAGAATTTATGTTCAGAAACTGAACCGAACAAATCAACTAAACAATGGTGGCGTAGATCCATTTTTACATGAACCGACAGACACGACGAGATTGATCAGTCAATCCGACATCCTGCGCTTCTTGATGGGCAATGGACTCTGCACCTCCTCTTCCTCGGCCCACCTCCTAATCCCGGCGTTATTATTCTCCGGCAGTGGCGTCAGGTTAAGGTCAAAGTTCCTGACGGTGACGCCCGACGACCCCGTCCCGGCGGACGCCGAGACGGACGCGGACATGCCGTCCCAGTAGTGGCAGCGCTTGTGGCCGCCGAGCGCCTGGCCCGTGGCGAACCCCCTCCGGCAGATGGTGCACCGGTGCGGCCCACCGCTAGCCGCCCCTCCTCCTGCCGATCCCGACGACGCCGTCGTCTCGTCGAAGTCACCCCCGGACGCCGGTGTGGCAAGAGTAGCGGCGTACTGCTCCGGCGTGGGCGGCTTGCGGTGGCTGGACTTGTGGCCGCCGAGCGCCTGGTAGGACGCGAAGGCCTTTCCGCACACCGCGCACTGGAACCGGAGCTCCTGCTGCGCAGGTGAGTGGATCGGGCACCACTTGTTGGTCGTCTGGCGCTGCTCCTGCTCCCGCTCCCGCTCGCGACCGCCACCGAGCCCAAACTTGCGGGTGCCGGCGAGCGCGGCGAGGAAGATGGCGAGGTAGTCCTCCTTGCTGAGCGCCAGTGCCGCCGGCGCCGGGAGCGCAAGGGAGAGCGCGGTCGAGTCAGTAACGAGATCTTCCAGGCCGGCAACCATGGCTAGCAGCAGCAGGCAGCTGATGAGAAGAAGAAGCTGTTGTGTCCTTGGACTTTTAGCTCGATCTTGCGTTCGTCGTACTACGTTAGCCGCCGGCGATGAGTTGGAGCGATCGAGCTGGAGTTTGTGGATGGAGGCGGCGGCTTGTACGTGTGAATATATAGCAGGGAAACAGAGACAGACAGACCAGGTGAGAAAATTTAACGAGATCGACTGTGGCGTGTGATGCTTTGGTTGGTGGAGCAAGTGAACCAGTGGAGTAGTACGCAATCGCACGCACGCACGCACGCGATCCAGTCAAACATGCAGGCGGTTGGCCGTCGCTGCGTTGGTTCGCGGCGCAGCCAAGTTGCCCATAGGGGGTACCAGTATATATTTATGCAACGCCCGTTCCGGCCAGGAAGGCTTATATAATTTGTATAGGACAGCCTTCACCAGGAATTGTTCCCGGCAGGAATGATCCTAAAGGAACGAACGTTAAATGATTCGTCACGTAGGCAAAACGTTGACATAGCAACGTAATTAATGAAGGAAGAGAGCAAAAATCTTAGAAATGGTTTCCTCATGAAGAAATCAGGTCTTCTCTTGACCCAATGCACCAAGAAACCATGAAATCACCATTGGGGAGAAACCATCAGTTTCTAGGGAGCTCGTGCCGCACTCCCATTGGAAGGAAGAAGATAGAGTTGGAAGAGAGAAAGAGAAAATAATTATTACTCATAGAAACCATGAGTTAAAAAAAGTACTAGGTTTTTAGTGCAGTATTCTATGTTATAGAATCTACCAGTTTGTTAGTTTGTTTTATTGGAACTGCCCTAAGATTCCAAGTTGCCCATAGGGGTACCAGTAACTACGATTTGTATGCACGCATGCCGATGCAGTGAACCAGTCGCCTAATTTGGTCAATCAGTATGCAAAAAAGAAGCGAATAGATATGACTTCTTTCGTTGTCCTACGGCACTCTTGCAGCAGCTTCCCGGAAATGGCGAATTTCAGACCGGGGTAGCACACTCATCCGTTCTCTATAACCTGGGGCTATACAATATAACACGTGTTTCTGCGTTTCTGCGTGCTAGCCTTTTGCCATTTCCGGACGTACGAAAGAATAGAGACATGCAACGCATCTGCGTGCGGTCAATGAACAGACCAGCTTTCGACTGCGTACTTGACCTTATTTTTGCAGCAGCCCGCCGGCGGCGCTCCACGGTTGGGACTTTCTGCATATATACTGCCTCCTCCGGTCCATTTTATCTATCGCACACGTATATCAAAATTAAAACTTTAAAAACTTTGACAAATAATTAGCTAATAACTTTTTATTATTATAATACAAATTTTATATGATTAGATTTGTAATAAATTATACTGTCCAAAGATTATAAGTTTATAAGCATAAATAATATAATATAAAGCAAATGAATGGTCAAAGTGTAATCTAGGAGATCGTGTCATTTTAACTTGCGCCAGATAAAATGGAATGGAGGGAGTATGTGTTTGTCCTGACGTGTGCGTAGTGTTCGTTGCCATCCATTTCTTGCCAAATTCTAAAGCATGCCATGCTTTCACCGAGGAGTTATTATTTTGCACCATATAAATGATTTCAAGGGACTTAGGATTTAAATTAAAGAGGCAGGTATATATGGCCACCGCATCTAGAAATCAATTCATCATAGGTTAAATGGAAATATTCCCTATATGTAAATCAATTATTTTGAATTTAGAGGCGGCCTAAAGAGTAAAGAACCACCACTAGAAAAAAAAGTTCATAAGAGGACAAACCTCTCTATAGCGTGTCCCACCCTTCTTACTCCCGATGCCCTCTCCCTGATAGAGCCCCACTCCTAGCACCTCAGGCAACACCACACAACCCTCACCCCCTCACACTCTCCTTCGACGGTAGAGTGTAGAGATCCAACGCCAACGTGTGGAGATCTAGTGGAGGTACGCGGGAGCAACTACTCTAGAGGGGGTGGATGGTCCATTCCCTCCTTTGGCAGTCTTGCGCAAGCATGCACGTGCATGACATAGCCTACACCCCTGCTCTAGCAGTGGCGCATGCCCTCCCCACCTCTGGCAGTGTCTCGTGGCACACGTGCACGCAGGGATGCGACGAGGCAAATCCATATATTAATTCCAACTTCTTCACCCTTTTGAGTTAAGCTTCACGCAGGGCACCTTCTTCTCACGCCAACGCCCCCTCTCACTCTCCTCAATCACCTCTCACTGGTAGCAACACACAACCTCACCTGTTGAGTACCTAACAGCAGGGGCACATAAACTCCTGGATTAGCGTCATAAACTATGATTAACCCCTTGACTGATTTCCTTAACCCGTCAGGGGCTCGGGAGCTACACCCAGCAAGTGCACTCGCGCCCCCACTAGATAGTGGAAAATGGCCCAACAGGCCCAAGGTTGCCCTGTTAGAGAACAACCTCATGACCTTGAAAAAAATGACTTAGGACAGGCTAGCGACTGAGCTCCACGGACTCCTGAGCAACCCCGGCCTTAGCACCAATGGTCATGGCCGACCAAGGAGACTAGGAGCCGTGGGGTCATGCCCTGTCGTGCCGACCAACCTTCCACCCATAGTGACGCGAGGAATCTTTTGGGAGGCCCTAAAAACAGTATGAAGCCTGACAGGACGCCAGAGTTGCGGCACCCCTAGCCCTGCCGGCGTTCTGTTGCCTCTTGCCCACGAGGCTGTGTCGGCCACTTACTATGCAGGTGCCCCAGGGCATGACGCAACATGACAAGAAAATGTGTGTTGTCTCTCCAAGGAGGAGATGGGAGCGTGCCCCCAGCCTCTCTGGAGATGCGGCGCACACAGCCGATGCTCTCCTCTAGTAGCAGCATGCATGTGGCCCACACAGCCTATGCCCTGCTCTAGAAGTGGCGCATGCCCTCCGCCCTCTGGCGGTGGCATGTGGCGCTCGTGCACATAGGGATCCGAAGAGGCAATATCTATATATTAATTCCAACTTCTTCACCCCTTTGAGTTCTCCTTCATTTAGGGCACCTCCATCTCCCGCCAATGCCCCTCTCTCAGTTTCATGGCCCGTGGTGGCTCCATGACACCAACATGATGAGCTCGACAGCAAGCTCTTGGCTATAGGGTGTCGATTTTCCTTTTCTGATTTAGAGAGACGGGCACTGTAATCCACGTGTGTAATATGTGCTTTTAATTAAATAGATGAGTATTCAGAGATGGACGTTATTGCCGCCTCTAAATAAATCAGTTCTCGTGGATGACGTTGCCGCCTCCGAAGCTGTGTTGTAGTAGTGTGAATCCGGATAGACAAATTCCACTATAACTGTTTTATTAAATCGTCCTTGTTGACCTAAACCGTCAGAGATTCATATATGACTGAATACTTGATCCTTGCGACCGCGCTTTGCAGATTATCCACACGGTTAATGTTAGTTAAGTTACGTGGTTTGGTAAAATACCAGCAGGTGTTTCCTAGCTATACGTTGTAATTTTCGTGTCTGATCGGATCAGTTAAAATGTTCTCCATTTTCATCGATTGGAAGTCGGTGATTTGTTTTTTTTTTTGGATGATACTTCATCCAAGTCGGTGACTTCCAAATTTGAGTTATAACTTCCAGTTATTTTATTAATAAAAAGTCGTCAACACAACTAATTAAATGAGTTGAATCAGAACAGGGAGAGACACGGGAGTTGAAGTTGATTATTAAGAGAAGAGGAGAGGAGAGTTCAAGATCTTGATCGCAAAATTCTTAGTAAACACAGATGGGTAAGTAGGAACTTTATAGTAGAAAAATCGAATAATTTATTAGTGTATATAAAAGAACGAATCAATCATTTTTACATGAACCGAGATTATGGACACACGATCTCAATCACAGGCTGTGAGAGTTAATTAATCCAAGATCCTGCGCTTCTTGATCGGCAGTGGACTCTGCACCTCCTCCTCCTCGACCCATCTCTTCACCCCGGCGTTCTCCGGCACAGGCATCAGGTTGAGGTCAAAGTTCCTGACGGTGACGCCCGATGACCCCGACGCCGACGCCGACAGGGAGACGGACACCGACGACGTGGCGTCCCAGTAGTGGCAGCGCTTGTGCCCGCCGAGCGCCTGGCCCGTGGCGAACCCCCTCCGGCAGATGGTGCACCGGTGCGGCCCACCGGTACCTCCCGAGGACGACGTCGTCGTTTCATCGGAGTCGGGCGCGGAAACCGCCGCGGCCGCAAGAGCAGCGGCGTACTGCTCCTGCGTGGGCGGCTTGCGGTGGCTGGACTTGTGGCCGCCGAGCGCCTGGTAGGACGCGAAGGCCTTCCCGCACACCGCGCACCGGAACCGGAGCTCCTCCTCGTGCGCGGGGGCCGGCGGCAGTGAGCACCACTGCTGCTTACTATTGCCGTGTACCTGCCCGACTCCCTCCTGGTGCCGCGCGAACCCGAACCCAGCGGCGGCGGCCTTGCTGAGGCCGCTTCCTCGGGTGCCGGCGAGCGCGGCGAGGCAGATGGCGAGGTAGTCCTCCTTGTTGAGTTTGAGCCCCGGGCCCGGCTCCGGCGTCGGCAGCGCGAGGGAGAGCGCGGTGGGGTCAAGAAGAGCTTCGAAACCGGCGGCCATGGCTAGCTGATGACGATTGACGACGGCTGGTGCTGAGAAAACTCTTTGGCTCACGTCGCTAACGTTCTTGGACTTGTAGGTCTTAGGCTGGAAGGCGTGGATGGATCGGAGATGGAAGAGGAGAGGGTGACCGGTGTGTACTTATATAGGGACAGCGAGGAGGTGATCTACCTACGTTTGGTATGGAGGGCAAGCAGCAAGCTAGTGCAGAGGTCGCCAGCGGCCAGTCAAACATGCGGGCGGTGGCCGCTGCTGCGTTGCTTCATCGCGGGGCATTGGCATACAAGTTGCCAATAGAAAACTATTCCTACTACTATTTGCTGGTAGTTCAGCGGCGAGTGGCGGCGACTCGAACGTGGGCGGTTAGTTGGGGCCGCCGGTGGCTACCTGAGCTGCAGAGATCCGTTGGCGCAAAGCGTTTCTTTGGCATGTGCACGCTCTCGTATCGCGACGCCAAGTAGGCGGCGTGTGAACACCAGACCAAAGCTGAAGAAGAAAGGTGTGCACTGAATTTAGACTTAGACTGATGAAGGGATCAACCTGTACCCACTCATGTGTATACGCATGGAACGCATCATGCACGTGTTGATTGAGCTATCCATGCCTTATTAGAACCGGCCTACAACGGACAACTTAGACGCCATATATAGATTATTATGGACTACCTCTGTCGAATTGCTATGGCTTGTTGGAACACCCTGCACCTGCTTATTCTAGTTGGCGCCACTCCTCTCTAGATCTTTGAAGCTTTCAAAAATCAGCTTCAGCTGCCTTTCTTTATGGAGATTGTGATTACTATGTGCTGGTCCATTTGGGCAGAATGATGTGATCTTCAGAAGCGTACAGGCCTCGATGCAGCGTTGCAGGGCGATCTTCAAAACAGAATTTGCCTTAGTTATCCTAAGAGCAAGAACAGCTTTTCATCCCTCAATAGATTTAAGGCCAGAAGATTACGTGTAATCCTTTCTATCTTCTTTGTTTCTTGATCTTTGTATTGGGAACGCTTAGTTATTTAATAAAAGCACAGTAGGGGATCAAACCCCTCCTCTTTTTCCCTCAAAAAAAGAGTATCCTCACCCAATCTCCTTTTCTCTCTCCTTTACGATTTGCTATAAAGGGCTAAAAACGGTGACACGCTACAAGGCCCAATAGCCCAAAGACGGTGGGTAGAACATCGAAAACAGAGTCCGTATGCAACCTGGACGTCCATTTTAGTGCGGGCTGCTCTTAAAATCCAAGATGGACTCAAACTTATGGATTGGGTCTTCAATTTAACTTGGACACACATGCTGGTCTTCTAAGGTGGTGTCCAAGGAGGAGGACACCCTTGGACATCCGTTAGGTGTTCTCCCCATGGTTGGGGTGTGCCTCGAGTTAGGCCAAGGTCCCAAGGGTAACTAAAAACAGGCCCACGATGACATCGTAGTACCCGATAGAAACAACGACAAAATGTTTTGATGCTTTGCTGATATGATATTAAGGTGATATCAGATCTATTTGAAAGCTTATCAAACAAGCTTTACTTCAAGAGCAGATTTACCTTAATCGCACTTTGGATGGATCAGCTTTGGTCTTTCCAATAAAGTAATGTTGGGCTACCAACAAACTGAATGTTGGACTTCGATAACCTTGCGCTCCAAGATCCGTCTGGTGCATAGTGTATCCACACCCCATATTGAAAGTAACAACATTAGATAACACTAATATTCTTATTTATATCGTTATGCAAATATAGAAACAAGCTCACTTTATTTTTAATTTTCATGGGTGTGTCAGCAGATGTTATCTTCTATATATAGATGTGACCACATCAAGTCCTCAAGACCAAGTTAATTTACTCCAACAAATAATCCGCTAGTGGGAAAACCTTGCGTCTGTAGGGACTGAATCAGTCCATAAAAAAACACAATAAATGTATAAAGTACAAAATGTATTTCATTTTGGTAATATAAATGTTCCCCCAAAGGACTTATATCAGTAATCAGATACATAGTCTGTGTAAGATTTTCCCTTTACACAATTTGTCACAATTAATTGTATACTCATTTCTCAGTGTCATCATAGTCTAGCTAGATTAACGGTAATATCATTTATTAGACTCGCAGTTTACTTTAACTTTGTTCTAAGTCAAATTTCTTTAATAACTTTGATTAAATTTATAAATAAACATCGAATTAGTTTGGTTTGATTCTTCATATAATATATTGTATTTATTTAAACTTATAGACGATAATATTTTTAATAAAAGGTTAATTATATTTAGAGCAATTTAACTTAGTATAAAACTAAATTCTAAACTATAAAATTCGATATACTATAGTTTTGTTCGATTCTTCATAAAGAAATTGTCTTACTGTACATTTATTTGAACTTGTAGATGTTACTATATTTTTCAAAAATTAATTATACTTAGAAAAGTTTGACTTTTAGTAAAATAAAAAATATAAAGTATAATCAATAAACTATACTAGTTTGGAATGGAAAAAGAACTCTGTATTGTACGGCGGAAACCAGAGAAGAATGGCACCTTCCCAGAAATGGCAAATCGACATCCACTCAAAAAAGAAATGGCAAATCGACAAGATCACGTGTTCTTTACATTTCTGCAGGAGCACAGCCTCTACCACTGCGAATAAAACAGAAAGCGTGCCAGCATCAAAGACCGGCGCCAGACTAGTTTTTGAGTTTGACTGCGTGTAATTGACCTAGCAGCTAGAGCTGGGATTCCGGCCGGCAGAGTCCGCTTCATTTGGATCTCGGCTTTGCAACTATTCTAGATCTGATAATTGGCTTTGCAAACATTCTAGATGATGTTATACTAGTATTTATTTGTCTTTTCATAACTAGATTTTTTAGACAATCTATTCGTAACCGGAAATGCTACGGTTAGGGCGTCCGACGTCCCAGCCAGATTCGGACGGCTTACTCACCATCAAAACGCATCCCGTATGAATAAAAAAGAAATCCACCATGCTTATTTGCACCCCACTTCCTTCCTATGCATCCAGCAAAGTCTCATCCTCTTCCTTGCTCTCGTTTTGCAAACACAACATTATCCTCTCCCCTGCTGCTTCTCCTCCCATCGATGCCAGCGTCCGAGCCGGCGAGAATGGCAGTGGACGTTGTCTGCGGTGCAGAGGCAAAGGGACTCACCTCGTGACTCGCGCCCGTGCTCAAGATGCGCAACCGTCGGAGGGCGCGGCAAAGAATCCGGTAGACGGCGGATGGTTCGATGATGGTGGGGTGTGTGCGACATCTCCTTTTGTCCCAGTCTGGCCTGAATCCGCGTAGCAGCTCGTCGGTGGCCGCACAGCCACTCGACGGGGCCTCGCAACCGCCGGCCCGGTGGCATCCCCCCTCCTGCGCGGCACTCCACGGCATCGCGCCCACGCCGTCATCGAGCTCCGCGTCGATGGGCCTCCAACAACAAGTAGATGCTACGCTGAAAGCGCATGTTGCAAGCCTATGTTTCAATTGCTTCATATGTTTCATAGGTATGTTGCAAGTGTTTTATATGTATATTACAAAAGTAGATCGGGATGTTGCATATGTTGCAATTGTGTTTATTTAGTTGTCGCATATGTTTCACATATATGTTGCAAGTGTGTTTTATCTGGATGTTGCGTTATATATTTTGCAATCGTTTCAAGTGTTTTTCAGGTGTTTTTGCAAGTGTTCCACATGCATGTTTAAAGTGTTTTATCTGTCTTCAGACATATCTTGCAAGTGTTGCATCTAAATGTTTCGAAAGTAGATCGGGTGTTGCATCTCCCTCCTCGCCTTCTGTTACGTCGCCTCAGTGTCTTCTCCTCCTCCCAGCGTTAGCTGCGCATCCGCTGCCCCTCTCCTTCTTCTCGATGCTGGTGACGTTCGAGGATGCACCATCCGTCCGGACGTCCGGGCGCTAGCAAGCCCGTTTCATAACTAGATAGCAAATGGTTACACATTCTATGCTTAGAAGACATATTTCGTATTTTCCTAAATGAAGATTATTATAATAGGGTACAGAGAAGGAAGACACCAGCAAATAAATACATGAGCTATTTGCAGTGTCATGCTGCCCATACCCAGCTAAAAGGTGTGGACCATATTATGCAGTCCATCGTGCCGAGGTTTTAGGTACAACACGGAGCACGTTCATCTGCACTGTTCAGAAGTTAGTGTTGTGCTTTGGGCTGTGCTAAAAAATCATGTCATGACCCGTTTTCAAATAGCATGCATGGTACAAATCTCAGCTCTAACTTAAGGCCAATCTCTTGTCTCAATATTTACAGCAGCACAGCACTCCTCGGTTTTGACTTTCCACATGCATATTACAGGCACTCGTCACTGTCACCTCCATCCCTTTTATCCAACGCCGTAGTTAATGTTAATTGGTTAGAAGTCAATATCTCGATATTAAAATGGCACACTTAATTTTGACCGGCCGGTGCTTGGTTTTGGTTGGTTTCTGTCCCTTTCATTCAGGTAAGATGAACAAGAATGTGAAAAGCAGCACGAACGTTGAATGATAGCATAACCACAGTCCACTGGCAACGTAAACACTGTACATTTCATACGCGGAACATGGATGCAGCAACGAAATTTCTTCATGGAGTTCATACGCGGAACGCGCATGCAGCAACGAAATTTCTTCATGCGCCTCTTTAACAAAAATAAATGAGGAAAGTTTCTTCATTAAACCTTTTAGTTTAAGATAGATTTTACTTGGAATGTACTTATTTTTATGTACAGTGATGATGGATCTAGAGTAGAGAAGAGGCAAGGGGAAGGGCGCTATTTACCTTACTCATAACTTATCTTGAAATTCCTATAACTTTCTTTTTGGATGAAAGAGGAGGGTTATGACTTATGAGCCCCCACTTCAATACCTTATATTTCAGGATAGAGAGAGTATGAAAGAATTTTGCAAGGTAAATAGTAACATAAATCCTGTATTATCAGCCCATATGATTTTATATTAAATTAAAATTAAAATTTACCAATAAAAATCCCAAATTAGATATGTATCTGGGACCATATACCAAATGTTGATTCTAGCCCGTGTGGGAGTACAGATTGACGGGCTAGTTTAAATAACAGAAGAAACAACTCGTCAGGCTTAGCCTTGCATGGAGAAAAACCATGAATTATACAAAGTACTCTATATATTTGTATATATCTGAATATTAAACTAACATTTATATAACAAATAGTTGCCAAACCTAGTTTTGTAGGCTGCGGACTACTGTGGCTAAGTGCTGCTGCTAGCTGAAACGAGCAAGCTCATAATAATCTTTTTCTTTGGGTTGCATTGCAATCTATGAGAAAATACTTGCTACAATTATTCAAATCTGTTCAAAGGCAATCTAGTCCTAGCCTGAACCTGTTCAATATTCAGAGTTTCAGACTATGAAAACAAAAGAGCACTGCGCCGTGCTTGCATCCTCATGCGCTGACGCTGGCTGAGTGTCAACAGCGATCTACTTACTCAAGTAATTAATATACTAATAGGAGTATTATATTATGCGGAGAACTATTATAAAATTCTCTGGCTGCTTTAACGCTCCATGCATGTGATAGATCGATCGATTATTTGTTACTTCTTGTTAGCTTCCATCTGCATCTAACATCGATTCTTTATAGATTCAAAAAAAAACATCGATTCTTTATTTTATTATTATCGTTGTACTGCGGACTGGAACTCAGGTGGCGTATGTATTACCAAGAGTCCAACACCATTTGCTCAAAGCAACTTCCGTGTTCCGTATCTCACAAGTTGTTGATGCGATCGAAGTACACGGAGTTAGTTCATTAGGAGCAATCATGATTACAAAAAGATGTCTGAAATCATGTGCACTGTTTTCAGTTTAGTTTAATTAATTTATATACCAGTTGAAACGAGTCCAAGCTCTAGAATGGAGAGGATCATTTTCATATACATGAATATTTCCACACGTTGCACATACGGGTTGTTAGATGTGTATATATTTAGGGTCTAACGCGGGTCCATTTCAGCAGCAGCTAGCAAGCAATGTCAACATCAGCCATGTGGGAACTGGGAACCAAACGGCAGCCATCACCCTCAGGCCTCAGTTGCATCCTAATCTGTAATCATACACGATTTGTCTAGTCAAGAACAATCCACACCTCAGTGCAGCAGGTTGTCTTGCTGACCTCTGCATGCATCATCTTCATCTGTAGCTTTTTTCCCCTCTCCCAAATCACTGTGCTGGCAGCAGCAGCGGTATAATTCGTGAAAGCTTCCTACACAGAAAAATAAAAAAGACATGCCCATTCACGGCGACCGTACGGGAAAATAAAAGGGAGTTTGAAATCATCCTACTCCTACTCCTAGATTGAAAATTGAAATCCTTCCGTCAAATGGAGTATTTGGTCATCCATCTCCACCGACAAATTTATTTATGCCAGTTTGTTCAAGCTGTCAGGTGTGCCCATGGCATTATTAAATATACTAGTGTTTCACGTTCATTTGAATTGACGATCTTTGAGGTTTCGTGTTTGATTTTGTTTTTACACTTTGCGAGACCTCAATCTCTTCAAAGTTCAGGTGGCGTAAAAAGATCATTATTACAAGAGTTCAAACACCATGTCCTTTTTTATTAGTAACTGCGGTCACTAACAATGGTTGATGCGCAGCGCACGCCTCAAATCTGAATTAGAATCAACGTTCACAAATATATAGAAGTAGTATTTCGGGACCCCTTTCCTACGAAGCTTCATTCTGCTCATTTCATCAGATAAAATTCAGTCTGAATTTATGTGCCCTGTTTTCGCTAGGGTTTACCAGTAGACGCATGCAAGTCCGTCCGTGATCAACACAACTGATCGAGAGCATCATTTTCTGGTCTTACCTTCTTATAGATCAAGATGAATTCCAGAGGGGGTCCATTCAGCAGGCAGCAGCAGACATGTCAACATCTACACACATGGGAACGAACAGCAGCCACGCAGAGCTTCAGTTACATACTAATCATCATCATGCAATTAAGCTTGATTTGTCAAGAAGGATTAATCACATGATCAGTCAAGAACGATTCGTACCTCAGTGTAGTAGGCTAGTAGATTAGGTCGCCTTGCTGACCTGTGCGCTCATGCTTCGTCAGTTCGTCTTCTTAAGCATAATTCGTGGAAGCTTCTTACGCGGTAAAGGCCGGCTTTGCCCGGTCAGGAGTACTGCACTGCACGGCACGTGAAACATATACTTGGTCCTAGACTCCTAGGCCTTATATACAAGCATTTCTTTTTGTTCAATTTTAGACCAAAGACCATTGATCCCGCTTTATACAAAGCAAAGGTTCAAGGTTTGCTGGGGTAACCAGTCTACAAGAGAAACAGCACAGTGCTCAGGAACTTCCCCTCTAAACTGATAAAAAAGAGAACGAGAAACCAAAAGAAAACCCGTCCAAAAGAGCGTCAGTACATTATAGCAAACTTTGATAAAAAAAAAAACTAAATAGTTTTCACCGATTGCTTGATTGCACCAAGTGCCATGATAACCTCTTTGTTGCCGTCGTCGTCCAACTAACTTTCTCTTTTTCCATGAGTAGGATGCTCCATTTCTGCATAAAAATGGTTTATCGGTGTACCAAAAAATCAGGATGGGTAACAATTTTGTTGTTAAAAACATAGTCATTAACTGTTTTGTCTTTTTGTTTCATTTGATTCGAATAGGAGGACATGCTTGTCTTTCATTGTTTTTCCTCCTCGCAGACCAAAGTTTTTCAAAGCTTAAAATATGTTCATGCACATGATGCTGTGAACGGTGCTTCCCCTTGTTCTATTTACATTAATGTCAAATCTTTTTAAGAAGAGGAATAGCCAAATAGACGTGAAAAATTTGTTTCCTATTCATTTCCTTCAATTTCCTATGGAGTCTGGTTTCCCTATGATAAACGGGGTAGTTTTCCCTCACTTTCCGTTAGACTTATGGTAAAAAAAAAAAAACTGTTTTGATTTGCTGCAATATCATAGAATAATTATGCATTATCAAAAAAAATTATTAGATATGGCATTTTGGCCAAAAGGATTCTTATCTTTTATTATTATATATTATTATTTGTGTGTATGTGAGAGTTTCCACCTTTGACTAAACACCGCATTTGTTTAAACTCATGAAGATGAAGAACAAGAGAAACTCATGATATAAAAGTGGGACCACCCAAACGAAGATATACATGATTTACAAGAGGTAGCTGGTGGTTGTCTAAAAGGGACTAGTGATATTGTTATCAAAATTCACAAATATTTAAAATCTCCAATATTAAAAATAGTACACTTAAGATTCAAAGATAAACAATTTTTTTTACTGATTTTCAAGAATGAATAACTTAGCCACATAATAGCTTTCGAGTGTTATCTGAAAGCAAGAGCTCAGCTGAAGAACACTTGAAATGTGACTGGACCCTATATGTATGGAGCTATAGGAGTGGATAACAAGCCGGTGAAACTTTTTATCGAGTTTTCTTCAAAATCAATTTACTATTAGTTATTATGTCCTTTGTGTTGTTTAATTTGAGGCCCAATGTTATATCGAGCCAAGCCAACTGAATTTCATTGAAATAAGCTAATTTTGATTTTAAAAGAAAAATGGTGCAGTTGGAGCAATTTGAAACAAGCTACAAATTCAATGAGATGCTTCAATGAGTTTTTCGTCCAGCCCAGGCCCAAATTCAACGGATGCTTCAATGAGTTTTTTCGTCCAGCCCAGGCCCAAATTCAACGGATTTTTGGTTAAAGCAAGAACTACTGTCCTTTCAGAAGTGATGTCTACGAATCTGCCGATGAATTCCACTAGTTTAGACAGAAGTATCGTGACTCCGTGAGCCTTTTTGCCTATGCTGAACTGATTATAAATCAGGGCAGATACACTGCTTCCCAATTATTAGTACTAGCACTTTACAATTTGCCAAATTGCAATCATGCGGGAGAATGGAAAGAATGGTTTCTTAAAAAAGAATGAAAACAATTGTATCATTGTATCTGGACAACATCATTATCCTTCTTCAATAATCTGCGACCACACATGTAGCATGTCTGTAAGTGGGGCTAAGACAAGTACAACTGGGGAAACAAGAATAGACCCTGTAAAGAGAACTGGGTTCTTCTAAACTTCAGCATAGGCAGTGACTTCTCGAATCACAGCGACAGATAACAACATGTTTCAATCAGGTTGGGTACAGCTGAGTTGACAAATTTGCAATTACATAGGTTGCCTAATTTGGTCCGATCTATCTCCTCCACAAAGAAGCCCAGAACTATATAAGAACGTCCTACAGCCCAAAATGACCATCCACACAACATATACAACAAGGTAGTACATTCAGTTTCATGGAAAAAAAAACACAAATGACATGAAGAGTTTCTGAGGGACTTAAGATGTCAGAGCATCCAACATGGTAGCCTACATTAGACGGCCAATGGATTACACAGACATATATGCTACAATTTCCACCGCCAACACTACATAACACCTTTGAAATCTTATTAGAACATCAAATAGATGCAAATCCTACGTTGAACAATTAAGCGAGATACAAACAGACTGTAGACAGCTTTGGATGCCCATTGTCTTGGAGGAATGACTGCCCAACCTAGACTGCAATGTCATGCTGAATGTGTCGGAGTAAGACAGGGATTACAATGTCTGGAGAGCTCAGCTGGGGGAGATGGCCTTCAGAGGGCATCACCTCCACAATGGAGTCGCCACCAAGGTGCTTGTGCAGGTACTCAGACACCACAACTGGCACCGCGAGATCCTTGGTGCTCTGAACAATGTGGCATGGGACACTAACAAGCGGGAGGAGGCTGCGCACGTCGCTCTGGAAGATCGTCTGGGCAACACTAAGTGCAATGTCCGGACGTATATTGAAGAGTGTCCTGCTAAACTCCTGAACTGCCACTGATTCCATATCTCCTCCAACACACAGGGGTGCAAAACCTGAGCACCAGGCCTTGTAGTTTGATTGCATCGCCTCAAACAGCTCATCGAGCTCATCTTGCTCAAACCCACCATAGTAGTCCACATCATTGAGGTACCTATTTGGTCAAAGACAGTTGAATAGGTGAGAGTAAATAGAGGATGCAGTTAATATGTAAACAAAACAAGAAAAGATAGAGGAATATGGAGATTCAAAGAGCACCACTGATTCGAGAACAAAGTCCTTCTGGGAGAAAAAAAATGTATATTTCAGATTTTCAGATGATGTTCACTACACTAGATGACAAACATGGTCTTCAATTGCATTTCAGTGGAAGGTGAACTGCAGAATTCAGATAATGTTCACTACCCTAGTATCTTTTCATCACAAAGGATTCATTATATAAAAGAATAAACTTATCAAGTAGCAGAAGTGAAATTCATTTCTAGGTTTTACAAAATCAAAGGAAGGTTCAGATGAAGCTGTGCCTTGAGACAAAAATGTGATTTAATGCCACTGAAACCTAACTTTATTGCAAAGAACACTGGCATGTGCCATCATACTATAATCATATAAGGAGGGGCTATCCTAGAGCAATATGAAGTTAATTCATAGATCAAATGCCCAAGCTTCACTATGATCTGAGTTTTGTTGCAAGACGATCAGCTCAGAGTAACTTCAGAAAAATGACCCTTATGATATTTGGAAATTAGTACACATGTAATTTTTTTCTCGAACACGCAAGAGAGCTGTGTATCATTGCATTAAATACACATGTAAACCGCATTGTTCTTCAAGAGAATTGCAGTTTAGAACCACTGCCGGAACTATAAATGTATCAGGGTCTCCCTTGCTGTATTTTCGGGTCAAAAATAAATAAATGTATCAGGGATTCAAGGCAGGCTATAGGGGGCATGGCACTATGGGTTCAACATGAAACTTCAGTATTTCACTCAAGTAAAATGTGGAAACTGTGGATTACTCAATACAAATAGAAGGCCAAGAAAATTATTACGAAGGTTTATATCTGTTGTAGCCGCGTAAAATCTGGAACTTCAACTATGATTCAGGGATCTGTTAGAAACAACTCCTAAGAGTTTGCTAAGAGCGCAAAATCAGTTTCCACACATCCCAAGTTGTTAATGTCTCCTTTAAAAAACGCACAATCTATATTAAATGAAAGGAAAGGGCCGTTAGTGGGTTTTCAGGAAAATGGGACATGAGACAGAGAGCATTCTAAAAGGATTCAGTTATTGCATTACACAATAAAATGAACTTCAAACATTACCGTATCAAGAAGTGTACACTCTACTTAAATCATAGATCTAATCCATTTGATTTTCCCATTCCGTTTCTATGTGAATAAAATGCTAGGATGAAAGGATTAAAAGAACGTGAAAATTTGTAAGCTTGCCACAACAGTGCTGTAAAAGGAAGAACATAATTTTACAAACATACAGAAAAAATTGATAACTGACACTTTATTTCAAGACCATAAAATTTCCCATTTCATAATCTACTTTTGCATTGATTTCCATAAAAACTTTGGAAGGGCCAGTTCTCTGTCTTGACATATAAACTATCTGTGTTTTAACTACATATGTGTTTTTATGAGCACTGTACCTGAAGTATAATTAAAAGTATAATAAAAGAATAAAAGATTCTCAGCAACACTTTCTTTTGCAGTATCTTTGGTGCAAGTGGTAGAGTCTTACCGCCTGTGACCGGAAGGTCCCGGGTTCGAGTCGCGGTCTCCTCGCATTGCACAGGCGAGGGTAAGGCTTGCCACTAACACCCTTCCCCAGACCCCGCACAGAGCGGGAGCTCTCTGCACTGGGTACGCCCTTTATCTTTGCAGCAGTTCCCCCTTGTGATCAACAAAGATTTTGCACAAAGTACTTCGTAATGCAGATTAAGCTCCAAATTGCACGAAATTAACATGTATCCCTCTTTTCTATTCTTCGTCATTAGTTATGCAATATCTAGTCTGTACACTAGAAAAGACAGGATGTACGTCACTTATGCTGAATAGTTGATCCTAGAATTCAACACATGTCACATAGTATTCAGATTTGTGCTGGCTACAGCATTGCTCCATTATAGTTTTAAGCAAGGCACATCTTTTGAAGGTTTCCAGCAATGTAACATCAAGAAAGCAAGATTTAGGCCACTTCACACATAATGCTGTCACCATATTAAGAAAAAATGTTTAATAACTCCTAGCAGCAAGAAAATCCAAAAATGGATACTTAATAAGGTGAAAAAACATGACTAAATGGGCTAGATATGCATATCAAGACATTTTCCTTGCACTGGCTATGTTAATTTGTTGTTTAACTCAAATCATCGCCAGGGAATTATTAGCACAATAAATATGACAGTAAGATGCTCTCCAGAGTTCAAGGTGAAAAAACAAAGCCAAGCAAGGTCAATTGCACATGTTTAAACACGTCCTGCACCTGTATAATGGGATTAGCTTTCAGTACTAGTTACAGTAGGAACACATAGATTTTGTTCTTCTCCAAAGCTTATTATTATTATTATCTATATGAGGATTTGTGACATCAACCAGGTTGATTTTCATAATAACCCCAATTTGAACACTTATTGATCTCTAATCTCTACTGAACCAAACAATTTGTTGTTTTAACTGCCTAGTAATCACCAATTGACCACTTGTTTAAAATCTTGGATCTACAAGTAGGATTTCAGTTCTGCAAATCTTAGTGACATGACCAATCTTATGCTACAGAAAAAGGTAAACTTGTAGGCCCCGTTCGGCTTACCCCATATTCGGTTTGTTCGGCTTGTTTTTTCAGCCAGAACAGTGTTTTTCTCTCACAACAATTCAGCCAGAACAGTGTTTTTCAGCCAGTTTCAGCCAAGATTCAGCAAGCCGAACAGTGTACTGCACCTTATCAGTAGTTATTATGGCGGCATGACTCTATTTCCTTCTCAAGTCGACTGTTCAATTTCAGATCCAACAGTACAACACTCAACTACTATCCGTAACCAAATTTAAAGTATCGGTCATGTTCTGAGTACTTGTAGATGATTGATCACTATCATCCATAAAGGTATCAACATTTGGGCGGCCCATACCAGTCCACCTGATTTTGGAAGGTAAATCCGATATGCGATCCTCATCTTTGAAATAGTGCGATGATAAGTGACAGAGCACACTCACAATTATCAAAAGTTATTGAGTATATCAACAAGGGTGGATCCTTCCAGAAAAGATGCCCACACGCTACTCTAGTCGTAGACTCGGAGTGAACCACAAGCCATACATGTTGACAGGCATATATAGTATAGAATTTCTGTTCCAAGTCCCTAACAGAGCTCTAATTTCCCAAACCCAAAAGCTGCCGTCATGGGGACCGGGCTAAAGGTCCGTGCTGGTACCTTGTAGTTTCTAGAGAGCTTATATATCTCAATTCACCAAAATTAAAGCACAACTGGGAAATCAAGAGCTGCCACAGTGGATTCGTTCCCCAGTTCCCAATAATGAAGGTATGAATTGGAACAGAGCAATCATGAAGGTATGGATTGTAACAGAGCAGTACTGAAATTAGAGCGAGCGAGCAAGGGGGTAAGCAGGGGGGGAACTCGAATAAATCACCTTGGGGACGCGGAGAGGAGCACGAGCTTGGTGAAGAGGTCGGGCCTGGAGATGGAGGCGATGGCGCCGATGACCGCGGAGACGGAGTGGCCGACGTAGATGCAGGACTGGACGCCGAGCTCCTGGAGGATGGCGAGGAGGTCGAGCGCGTAGCCCTCGAGCGTGGCGTAGCGGGCGAAGTCGAAGTAGTCCGGGTTGGTGGGGCCGGCGCCCATGGTGTCGAAGAGCACGACGCGGTAGTCGGCGACGAGGTGCGGCACGAGGTGCTTCCAGACGGACTGGTCGGTGCCGAAGCCGTGCGCCAGCACGATGACCCCGCGCTTGCCCTCGCCCACCACGCGCAGGTTGTGCGCCTCCTCCACGATGCCCATGCCGTGTTCCTTTGGGGACGCGCTGGGCGGGACGGGGAGAGGAGAGACCGGGGGAGAGGACTCAGAGGGGAATCAGATCGCCTGACTTCACTGCCACCGACGTATGGCTGCAGTCACGAAAATCGGACCGTCCACTCCCATCCAACGGCGACACGCGGGAGACCAGCCACGCTTCGGCATCCCAACCCATCGAGTGGCGCATTAAGGGCATGTTTGGCACTACTCTGCTCCACATTTTTCAGCTCTGCTTCTAAACTTTCCTACCAAATAGATTCAACTCCACAAACTCTGCTCCCAAAAAAAGATTGAGTTTTGGTCCAACTCCATGTTTTTCGCGGAGCTCCTCAGAGGGTACTCCACAAACCAGCATTTCGTATATCCTCGTGGAATTGGAGGTAATTACCCGCAATTGTCACTCGTTACACAAATAACGTTTCGCTCTATTTCCTTCCGTCTTCCCCCACCCGACGCAGCGAATACCGGTTCATCCCCCTCTACTCCCGTCGCCTCTCTCTGCTCCAGCCCATCCTCCCCAAACCCTAGCGCCGCCGCCGGTCATTCCGGCCGCCACGGCAAGAAATCCGGCCAGGTGATGGACGGAGAAGATAGATTCGTTGATCCTGAACTGGATCCTCTCTTTTCTTACCCCCAAATCCCCTCCGTCTTCCCTCCCCCAACTTCGCATGAAGCTGCTGCCGGCGTGTCCGTGGGTCAAGGAAGCTCGCCGGCGCCTAGGGTGGGGCTGGCGCGGCCTCCTCCGGCGGCGCCGCCGGTGGCCTCCATCTAGGCCGGGATATGTGGTGCTAAACTTGCTGCAGCTTATGTTGAATTATATTGTGACAAAAATCCACCTAGGACATCACTCCTTAGTGGTATGGGCTGGTTGCTAGAGACGCTTAACACATCGGGAGAATGTCATTCGCAGCTTCGGATGAGCACACAGATGTTCTACGACCTTCATGATTTATTGGTTGGAAGGTATGGTCTGAAACCATCACTACATATAAACACTCAGTAGATATTGGCAGTGTTCTTATTTGTGTTATCTGGAAATGAATCTAATAGAAAAGCACAAAACCGGTTCAAGCACTCGGGTGAAATTATTCATAGGAAATTTGATGAGGTACTGAATGCTTTCATGGATATATCTAGAGATTTTATTAGACCAAAGGACCCCAACTTCCGAACTGTTCACAGGAGGATAAGAGATGACCGTAGAGCATATCCACATTTCAAAGATTGCATTGGTGCTCTAGATGGTACTCATATCCGAGTTTCGTTGCCACCCGACGATCAAGTAAGATATATTGGAAAGTCTGGTATACCTACTCAAAACGTTCTAGCAAGTTGTGACTTTGATATGAGGTTCACTTATGTGTCGACGGGACAGCCGGGCTCTATGCATGATACTAGTGTCCTATACAATGCAATTAGAGTAGACGAGAGCTTTTTTCCACACCCTCCAAAAGGTATTAAAAATATAACCATGCACTTCATTGTTTGATCAAATGCTTAAAAATATGATCTGATATTTTGTTTCTAATAATTATAGGCAAATATTATGTTGTCGATGCGGGATATCCTAATCGTCCGGGATACCTTTGTCCTTATAAAGGTGAGAGGTATCATATGCCGGAGTGGCATAAAGGAATGGAACCAAAGACTCCTAAAGAAAGGTTCAATCATGTTCACTCATCCATGCGCAATGTTATTGAGCGATCATTTGGAGTGCTAAAAATAAAATGGCAGATTCTATATAAAATGGCGTCCTACCCGATGTTCAAGCAAAAAATGATTGTTGTGGCTACTATGATCCTTCACAACTTCATTCGTGAGCATGGCGATGAAGACTTGGACTTCGCTCGGTGCGACCGTGATCCAAATTATGTTCCAGAGATTCCGGAAAGGTACTTCAAATATGTGGCTAGATCAAATGGCTCTACTGGTGCACCGAATGCTCCTACTATGGACAAATTCCGTGATGACTTGGCCACCGCTCTTTCTCTAGCTTGGAACTAGAATTATGTATTAGTCACTATTCTCTAGTTATCTATGGACAACTATTTCTATTAGAATGATGGACTTTGTTATCTTATTTATCATTAGTCATGTATGGACAATTATTTGTATCCGAAATATGAACTTTGTCAATTATCCATCAAGCGCTTTGAAATTTACGTGACAAAAGTATGGAATTATTTGGTCGAAATATTTGTTTTTTACTTTTCTCCAATAAATTATATAAGATTATAATATTTACACCATATTTGAATTGGTAAAAAAAAATATTCAATTACACATGCTCTGCATACAACAGAACATATACCAAACACCGATCAGGGGCATAGTAGACCTTTCCTATACAAACCTCATGTTTCCAGAGCTGGAGCTAAACTGCGTGCCAAACAAGTCCACTTCCAGAAACTCTACAGTGAAGCTGCTCTGTAGTGGAGTTGATGAAGCAGAGGCAGAGGAGAGTAGCCCCCAAACATGCCCTAAGCCCACGCAAGAATAAAAAATTCCCCTGCTTCAGCAACGACGGGATCCCAGGCGGACTCCCTCTCCTCCTCCGCCGCCGCCGCCGTCTTTGTCGCGGCTCGCCATCTTCGTCGTCGCGCGACTTCGAGGCCCGAGAGAGGGAATCTAGGCGCCTTGGGGGCGTCTCCCCTTCTTCCTCGAAGTCTTGCCCGTCGCTTGTCCCGCAGCTGTGCGCCATGGGGATGTTCCCCGGCTTTCCAGCCGCTCGCATGGCCGCCGGCGGTGTGCCTGCTCGGCCTGCATCCCTTGCCCATGCGCACTGTGGAGGTGGATCCCCAGATGCGCTAGCTCCAGCTTACTTGCAGCCGCGGTCACCAGATGACCTTCAGCAAGCTACTAGCAGAGCCATTTTCAGCGTTTGTACTTGGACAAGGAATACTAGAAGTATTGTGTTGTAAATTGTGCTTGCATTCTATTATGTAAACTGTGCAGGTTCTGGCAATTGTGCTGGAATTTAGATAGGAAGCACAAGTGCTAGCAAATTGTGATTGTATTGGAAGCAGCAAAACCAGAGCCAAATTGTATGAATAAAGAGATGCACAAGTTCCTGTAATTATAATGTCGATTTGTAAACTCTGAATGGTAAATAAAGAGATGCTTTCATACAGACTTGCCAAAAGAATAACCAGATCAAAGCTCCAAAAGACACCAGGCCACATGGTCTTTCTTGTAAAGATATGAATCATCAGATGGCCATTCTGCACATATCTGGAAAGCATAACCAGACCACAAGCTCCAAAAGACACCCTCTTATTAGAAATCAGCATTAAGATCACCGGTGCTTGTTCTCTGCATAAAGAACAAAATATTAAACTCTTTGTGCATATCTAGACATGAAAAATCATCACTTAGAAATATTACCATCAATAGTTGAGAGAAAGAATTGATAGTCAAGTATGGTTCAGACATCCCTTCATTGGGCCATGAAGTGCTAGGAGGAATATCCTGTACTTCTGTAGTTTCTTGTGCCAATTCTGTAGTTTTCTGTGCCTTTCAACCAAATCACTTGAGGGAGTAATATTCATGGGAACTGTGACTGCCTCCACATTATTAGTGCAACCAGTAATTTCTTCTTCAACTTGCTTGCTAAGAATGTCAAGTGTATTGTGTACTAACAAGGTGCACCCTGGATGGCTGGCAGCTCTATGTGCTAAATTCAGAAATTTGTGGGTCATATTTTTGTAACGAAGCATTTCGTCTAATCTTGGATTCTCTATTATGTCTCGGCCATGGCTGTCCTGTATTGTTCCGCTACGTGCCTCACGTGTCCATCGCTTCAATACATATTGTGTGGGTAGAGATTTGATATTCATCAAATTAAGGACCTTTAGAGCATGTGCACACAATATTCCAATTCTGCTAAACTGCCCACAACTGCATGTACTGTTTTTTTTTCTAAAGGATCACCAATAACTTTATACTCCTCCAATGTAAAAGTTCCATCAAGACTCCCAATTGACACAAGATATCCATTGTTGCCTTCTAATGCCGTGGTGCATGCTGCCATGGACCTTTCGTATTCACCTTGAAAAGCTTCGAATATTATCTGAACAACAAAGAACTCTATCAGATCTCATGGGCAAAAAGGAATAGCCATGGTGTATCACACCTTTTCTCTTCCATCTTGAATATTCAGATTTAGTTTTGATGCATGCAACAGTTTCCCTCAATCTTCCATCTCAAACATGCAGATTTTCCCTTGAATCAAACCCAAAACAATCGGATGAGTTATTAGGGAAGACAAAAGCAACCAGATTAGAGGACGCTGGGAACCAGATCAAAGTACGCTGGGAACCTGAGCACCTGAGCACGCACACGCACCTGATCGAGCACGCAGGATGACACGAGACGATCACCGGTAGCTGAGCACGCAGGACGACGAGACGATCGCCGCCACCTAAGCATGAAGGACGACGAGACGATCACCTTACCCTTGCGGCTCGCGCCAAAAAACATGAATAGTTGTCGTAACCTCGCGCCAAAAAAGCCAGGGCCGCACCAAAAACAACGAACGTTGTGCCAAAAAACAAAAAAACGAGCCTCACAACTCGCTGTTCGGCAAAACAGGCTGTCTCTTCATGGGCCGATGCCCAGCTAGCTGGAAGCGTGGTTGGTCTCCCGCGTGTGGCCGTTGGATGGGAGTGGACGGTTTGATTTTCGTGACTGCAGCCATACGTCGGTGGTAGTGAAGTCAGGCGATCTGATTCCCTCGGAGGAGGGGGGGCAGGCAGGCCCAGAGATACTACGGGGAGCAGAGCACAGCAGAACCGCGGAGGGAGGGAGGGGCAGTGGGAAACAGATGAATGGCGGGCGTTTTAAGGCGGGGGCGTGGACGGGGAATCTGCCGGTCGGGGAGGGGAACGCGCGCAGACCGGGCGGACGGACGCCGCTGCCAGGGCTTCGACGATGGGGGGACTCAGCGTGATGGGCGTGGGACGTGGATGGTCGCTGACGGACTGGTTTTCTTTTTTTCCACGAAAGAAGAATTATATTAGATAATAGCTGGGTATATCAATATCTTACCAGCACTCTTAATTACATAAATATTTAGAAACTGATTTTCATCTAAATGGTACCCACACTGTGAATAGCTCCAGATCTCAAAACCAAACATGTACGAGGCTTTGCAGTATGGATGACCGCACAGACAAACACTCGGCAAAAGATCTGAGAACAGATGCCCAACGAACGACGGCCAACATTCATGTAGGCGGAGTTGAGAAACTTCTTCTTTCTGGTGTCGTCCTTCTTCTTCTTTCTGCCATCGAATAATGAGGAAGACCGATCTGAAACTTAATCTCCCTAGTCCTCCATCGTGGTCAGATCTAACCGTAATAAAACGGAGAAGAGACCGGAGAAAATTATTCTATGGCGGCGACACTATTTTCGTCTTGATGTCGTCATCCGGAAATAAAAGTCTCCATGTCATACTGGTGAGGATGCTGACGCCGTAGTTGTCGCCCTCATCTTCAACAGAGCCGTCATAGAGAAAACGATTCCATCCTACCCTCTTGCTGTCGTCAGAGAGGAGGAGGAGAAGATAAATCCCCAAAACAAAAAACGTGGCATGGAGAGACCATAACCCTAAGGACTCGATCTACTAGAAAAACTTATTAAAAACGATGGATCCCCACTCCCTCTGGCCTCCGGCGATATGCCGGAGGGGGGCCAGCAGTGGTGGAGGCGGGCGACGGCGGAGGCGGCAGCAGCGACGCTCCGAGCGTGAGACGCGAGACCTGGCGGGTACGTCAGGAGTAGTGGTTCATCTGCGAGAACCGGGTCAAGCTGGTTTCGCATATTCCAAACGGAAAACTTTTGAAGAAAAAGGTAAAACCCAATAAAATAAACTCGAAGGTCCATCGTTTTTTGCATATAGCTTGCCTACCTCATGGGGAAGGTATTCCTAAGAGATCTTGTAGAATATTAAGTTTTTTACAAGAATGATAAAAAAGGATGTTTCATGGTGCTCATGGGGATATAGGTTAAAAGCAAGGCCTAGATATGTTTCTAAGAGATATTTGCATCTCTATTGAGCATGAGAATAAATAGAAACCGACTATCTTAAAGAACTCACTAAGACGTGGACTTGAGATGATGAAAAGAGGGATTTTAGGAAACAACCATGGGAAATTAGGTACTCTGGTCTAGCCCATCATGTACCCATGTCCATAGGTGTCTCAATATCTAGGTTAAACCCCTACATGTCTAACAAAAACATGGAGGGAGTACTTGGCATCCTTGCTCTTAGCTAACCCTAGGAAATGAAAGGGGGTAGATGGTTATCTTGGGTAGCCACTTCTACTATTTACAGACATATTACGCAATCCAAAGTTTCAAAAAATTACACAATCCAAGAATGCTCCTAGGTTCAAACATGAACCACTTAGCCAACAGGGGCAAAATGGTCCAAGTTGGCCTTCCATGCATCGAATGGCCACGACTCTTCATGAAGTCTCTTCACCTTGACATAATCTATCCAATGACGTCACATGTCGCCTCAAGATCTTGCTTGGGTTTTGATGTCCAACCCTGTAAACCACTCCGCTCTCATGGGCCATGTAACCAGTATGAAACTCCTCCAATGTCAACATATGCCCTCTATATCCTCGGTCTGGTGATCCACCAAATGCTTGTGATGCCCCCCACCTTAATTTGGTCCATCTATGTCCTTGACTTTGGTCAACAATGTCTTCATCTGAATCTTCATATGCTTTTGCTCGTTCTCGTGTCACGTGCTAGCCATCCTTGGTCTATCCTCCAGCATCTTTGGTCCCTTAGCCTAAGCCTCTACATCTAGTTTTCACCACCAACCACTCGCTTGACCTTCTTCACTGTCGTCGACCACCTTGATACACTCAACACTTGTACATTCACAATCCAAGAGATATGTTGCGCAACACACACCAACTCAACACCCTAGTTAGTCTAAATCATGCTAGAACTAACCCAACCAAAACTCGACCATCTCGCCTTGACGCTCATCATCCATGAGGGATTGTTTAGCTTCACTCGTATTCACCATAATCCACATGTGTTTAGAGTGGATTAGAGTGAAAATTAGTTAATTTCTCATCTCAATACATGTGGATTGAGATGGATACAACTTACGAATACAGCCAAACAAGGTCTAGCATGGGCACATATCCACCATGTCATCTCACTAGCTCCCTTATGTAATGCCCAGAGCGTGGGCCCAATTAAAGCCATAGATATTCAATTGAGTACCCACTGTTTTTTTCAAAAAGTATGTATGTATAGTATATACTATGTAGATTTATTAAACAAAATTATAGGCTGCTCTCAAACATTCAATTCAAAATAATCAAGCATGCATGCTGAAAACTAGAATTTATTAAACTATATATCAAAAGCGTTTTCTTTTTATCCTTTGAAATTTTGAATACATACCCTTGGGTCTGTTTGGTTTAGCAGTGGAATGTGAAAAAACTACTGAGTTATATGCTGCGAAAAAATTGTAGGTTGTTTGGTTAAAATAACAATAAAATCTATCGACATAACTTTATCTCCCTTGAAACAGCTGTAAAATGTCTCTTTCATTCTTTCCACCCATTTGGAAAAGCTAAAAACTGAAAGGTGAAAGCCAGAGCAGGATTCAAGGTGCCGCGAAATTGTAATACGCAAAAGCAGCTGTTTAGGAAAGGTTACTTCTAGTTCTATCTGTTCGGTTGGCTTTGTACTTTTTTGCGATGGAAGCACTTTTCAAAAACTAAACCAAACACATCCTAAATCCTGGCCCCCACCAGACCATGCCAAACGCCCTATCACCATTGCCAGCTGATGTAGACCTTCCTGCTTCAACCCAAGTGTCATGGTGCGTCACCTGTGCTCCATCGATCGACCACCTCATCTTCTAAACTCGTTTACCTATTATTTCGAACTTAGAATCCATATGACATATTTTTTATGGGGAGTATATATGGGTGGCAAGCCTCTACTAATCCATATGTTAATTTCAGCCAAGATAAATTGAGGTTCCCGTTCAGTTGGTGACTTTGGGTCTAGCTGCAAAATTTAATTAGGCCTTCGATGGAATTGCATCATTTTGTTGGTATAACTAGACAAAAAATCGCAAACTACTACTACATCCGTCCCTAAAATTATACAATTCTAGCACAGTATTACATCTTAGTACCTCAAGTTTGACCAATTATAAATAAAAAAAGTATCCATATTTATGATACAAATAAATACCATCGGATTAATTATGAAATGTATTTTCATAATAAATTAATTTAAAGAAATAAATGTAAATATTATTTACTAAAAAATTGGTCAAACTTGAACATTTTTTGTGACATGCAATGCATAGTTACATTCTTTTTAAGACCGAGTTATTACTCAGGAGTACTACTAGGCTTTCTTATTGAGGGAAAGATTAGGTGGCCGCGGACAGCCGGACAGGTGCTCAGCCTTTCGTTGTCACTCCCTTGTGCCTGTGAGCCAACGGTTGGGACTGCGTGTGATTATTAGCAACGGGGAGACGTACGTACGCTGGGGTGTATGTGAGGCCACGTTGATTTTGGTGATGCTGATCAGCTCATCATACGATGCCGACCTTTGACAAGATTATCTAATGTCCGTGGAGTATCTTTTGTTTTTAAATGGATATAACTCCGTTTCGCTCCCTCAACTTGTTTTAATTTTCCAAATAACCCGCCTGCATCCTTTTCTTTCCTGCTTTATGTTATCAAATACTCCATCCGTCCCTAAATATCTATCGTTTTCGCCTCCCGAGAAACAACTTTGACTAAATATATATTAAAAAATATTAATATTTATAATATATAATTAGTATCATTGGATAAATATTTGAAACTAGTTTTTAAATAAATTTTGGAGATAGAAATGTTGCATGCATTTTCTATAAATCGAGTCAAAGTTATCGGCACACAAATCGTAGCGACTAACATTTAGGGACAGAGGGAATAGTAAAAATAGGTTACCCTAACTAGAATTTTGTGAATATTAAAAAACATAAACTTTGTGAAATTTACAGCACAATTTACTTGGCATCGTGTTTATATTCTTAGATAATGGAAAAGTTCTAGCTTCGAACCTCTTCAAGAAGAGCCAATCCACAAATTTTCAATTTAAGAAAAACAAAAGTGTTCAACATTATTGACCAATACGAAATCTACAAAGCAATCTATATGGACAGCTTGGGTTAGAAGCACCTAAAATCATTTCACCTCATAAATGAGAAATATGTGCAATAAATAGTCGTCAAAAGACAATAAAAATATTTATAACATATAGTATGATGTATATCACCACACCAAAAAAATCAGCTTAAATAAATGGTAGATACGGAAACACAGTATCATAGCGAAGTGAAGTGCTGAACCTGGGTTTTACTAGCTGAAGAGCAAAGTATATATAGGATGAAAAAACTTCTTCCCAAGAAAAAAAAAATGGAAAAAAAAAAACTGTTCAGGGTGTTATTCAGCAACTTTGAATTTTTGGAGGGGTAACATGCTATTGTCCCTTGCTATTTTGCAAGCGCCAACCAAACAAGAACGATCCAATCGACACCAGTTGTTTGGGAGATATAGCAAACACTAAACACGCGCCCAGATAATTGGTTCGTCAATCCAAATTTCATTTGATCTAGTCAAACTGGCAACCTCAGATCCAACACCCAGTTTACATAGCCATTGGGTCGGTTCAGAATCCAAGAGATCGTTTCTGAATTATGATCCATGATTTGGGTTTCTTTTCATGAGCCTTAATTACCTCGATGTGTTGCACTATCCCTTAACAAGTGGGGTTTCGTGATAAACGAGCTTGCATAAATACTACTCATCATCAGTCCAAGGCAACTTGGTTTGACAGCTTGGAGTCAACTGCCACACGATCTTCTGAAATTGCCAGCAAATCGCTGTTCAAATTTATAATTCGAAAGGAGCCTGCGATTATGAATTCTTATCCACCCTTGAGGCCTTGGGGTTTGAGCAGTTGAAAGTTGCAAACAGTAGGAAAAGGAGGTGCTCACATGGCGCATGTGCCCAACTAGCTGTTAGTGGATTATGCATTCTTTCTTTTGTTGTTTTGTTTTTGGTCCTATGGCTATCCATTTGGAGTTCAGACTTCAGATCGGACACACACACACACAAAAAAAAGCAGCTTCCCACGGTTTATCGCTGTGTGGTCTCCCATTTATTCGGAGCACCTCTCTCTCTCGGGCCCATTTTTTAGTTACTGGGCTTTGTTCAAAAAAAAAAACTAAAGCCCATGACATGAACCACCATTCTAATCTTTATAGTATACTGGGCTATACCACAAACGGCCTCAAACTGAGGTAGCCCGGTTAGGAAATTGCCAATAAATTCCTGTTCTGTGTGTGTGTTTTTAACTAGTTTAGACTTTAGACTAGTGGATATACACGGAGAGGAATAACCCTTGGACTAAAGTCTAAAGTTTAATTACCTAGCCGCTTTGGTAGCCGACACGTAAAGGCTAAAACAAACAAGTCCTTTGGTCGCGATCTGAAGCCGATATATATACATAAAAAGTGCAGGTCTATTTGAGACTATCGTGCTCTATATTTTTTTAGCTCCGCTTCTAACTTCGCTAATAAAACAGAAACAGCTCCAAGAACCCTGTTCTAGAAAAGAATAGTTGGAGATCAATTCTAGGGTTTTTGTGAGCAGTGCTAGTTTTGGTAGAACGGAACGGTCCCAAACATGGAGGCCTGTCAACTCGTGGAGCCTGGGCATGTCTATTCGCATCACACAAACACATCCCATCCTGTTTCTCACTTGGCTCCTTATACTACAGTGAATGTGAAGTCCATGTGAGGTTGATATCTCCACCAAGATTGGCCCAACGGCCAACTTGGGCCTTGATCCCACGCTCCGATCGGGACGCCCAACCCTACATGGTTGGTGGACTCCGTCGCACTGCACTATATAAAGAGGTGGGGGCTGACGGCTCTCGGTACGAGGTTCACCGGTTGCCACAGTACCCCACCGACAGAACTCTAATCCGATCTAAGGGAGCGCAGCAGCGGCGGGAAGCGCCGCCACCGTCCTCCTCGACTCACCGCCGCCTGGACGCCGTCGTCACTAGACAATGTCTCCCCTCTCCATCGACCCCAACTCGACAGTGCCTTCTTCATTGACGCCATGGCTAGCTCTTCTGCCAAGCCCACTGATGGTCGGTAACACATCCCCTCTCTCATCCTCTCTCCTCTCTCTCTAGTTCATGTTCTAGGACGGATCTCTGTGTTCTATCTCAAATAGAAAGGTTTCACCCACTAGATCTACTCCTAGATGATCCTACAGTTATAAC